>NC_079545.1:10330875-10675562 GCF_015846415.1 Triplophysa dalaica | reverse complement strand
AAGATATACACTAGATTAAAAAACAACAACAGCAACAATACACAGACTGCTAAATGTCCAGTTAGGTTAAAGGTTTACGTCAATTAGGAGCAAGAATAACTCATTTCTATTTTAACCAACTGAGGGCGAGCGGGAGCAACGCATTGTGACCAATTTTGAGTTCTAGGTGGTTCTGTGAACGTTCAGTAGGTTCGTCCACTAAAAATGACCACGAGTATTGAAATGCATTATAAAATGTAAATTACACAAATGTGCGTAACGACCACACCGTGGTTTGCCTTTGGTAAATTTGTTAATGAAGGGGTGCAATGTGATTGTGCGGGTGGTAAACACAGCAGTAAAACATGTGTACACGCATGTAAGCCGGCTGTCATGAGACCACCGCATGTTGTCATGCACGGGTAAAACTCTATCGCGAGGCAAAACCTCAAGAACTAAGGTTGTGGTATTTGACAGCCTGGAACCAGATCCGACACTCAAGTGATAATACACAAAAGTCAGAGGGTCGTGAAACTATGAATTCATTATTTTAGAATCGTTAAGAGACCACAATGAGTTAAATCTTTCAACAAGGCTAAGATTGGAAGTGTTATGCGTGTTATATTCACACAGCACATGGGGGGCTAAGAGAGACAGAGGGGCTTCATTGGCTAAACCGAGAGAGCGTTGTGTGAGTTTCCTGCATGTGATGTCACTGTGAAAATATGAATCTTTAAATTGGAGTGTAAAAAAGCTAAACTATTTCATTAAAGTTACTAATAACAACTGACATGAGTATTTAGTTAATATAACAGTAATTTCACTATAACTTTTTTTGGTGTATTCTTACTGAAGATCTTTGGAAATCCAAGTGTATTAACAGTACAAGTTTTGTAATAAAGAACTCTGAGCAGCACTACAGATATTGAGAGCGCTGCAAAAATACAGTTATAGCCGAGATTATTATTATCCACGTGTAGAGAATGAGTTCGATGGCATGTGTGTAAAGTTCTGGTATGGCAGTAAAGTTCAGGGCTGTAAATTAAAGTGGCGCTTTGCTTTCATTAAGTGGCGTTTGCTTTCTAAATGTCTCCCAATAAAAGAGCGATGTGTGTCACCGCGCCCGAGCCTGAATCTGCATGTCTGGCCTATATATTTGTACTGAAAGAATGAATATGATGTGTATTAATTCATAAACAAGTGAGGTTTTGAGGTTTTTGTGAAAGAGTGCGTGTTCAAATGTGTGTGTATGCTGTCTTTACACCTCCCCCACTGTCAGCTGCTGATCATAGCTGGTCTGCAAATGTGTATGTGTGTCTGTGTACGCATATATACTGTATGTAAATGTGTGTTTATCCATGTTTGCCTAATGGCCTAATAAATGCACAAACAAGCTACAGCGGTTTAGGGGATATAAAATACGATCCAGATGTAAAATCATTAAAGTACAGTAAAATGTGTGTGTGTATAGAGTTGCACTTACAGCACTAAATATTTCAGTGTGGAAATATTGCAGTATATGATTTTGTTTCCACATGTTGCAAGTGAAAAAAGCTATTTAATGGCTTACTTTCTGCAAACCATAAACTTACAAATACTGTCAAATACATTTAAGTTCACAACCTCCATTTTAGAGAGAAAAGTTGCCCCATGTGCTGTTTAACAAGAGAAGTAAAACGGAACTGTGACATATTATTGGGAAACAGGCAATAAAAATAGATGAAATGTTGCTATAAATCTCTTATGTTGAGACTTGTGAGGAAGTTCACCACAAGATAACAGCAAAGGTCAATGCTTCCCAGAGGTCTGTGATATTTATTTGAACCTATTTCCTTGTTATCATTTCCCCGCTGGTATGCAGCTGTCACTGGCCATCTATTCAATTTATTGTGTAGCTCGGAGCACATCCTTGAGAGCATGTTACGCTTAGAGGATCGCACGTAGTTATATACTACTTATTCATATTGTATCTGAAAGTTTTTCCTTAAGCCGGGGGGCTGATGGTAGACTGAGAAACAGTTTTTGTAAGGAGGCGATGCTGTGAGGCTAACTAAAAGAAAGTCAGAAGTGTTCTTCGCAGAAAACAAATGACTATAATTACAGCAATCTGTAGCATTCGTTGTTATACAATGTGCTTTGAAATAAGCTAAATATATACATATTAACATTTTATTCTAACCATAATTCAAAAAAGTGAATGCCTGATCTGCATGACGAATCTTATTTCCTGTAAAATATTAAATATTACTAAACAATTACTATAAAAGTAAATCATCTACTTCGCTGCAACAGTTGTTGGGAAATCTGAAAAAAATTATCTTTTGTGTGTCATTTTTGTTTCTACATACATTATAACCAGTGCGTGCCAACTATAGCTTTAAAAAAACTTTTTGTCAAACTTTTTGTTTTGTTCACCCAAAAATAAAAATTATGTCATGAATTACTAATCCTCAAGTTTTTCCACACCTGTATACATTTCTATCATAGTAGAAAGAATTGCCAAAGTAATTACCATAGTAGAAAGAATTAGTTTAAAGACATATTTGGAAGAATTTAGGAAAAAACTGGGACCCTTTTGACTTTGAATGGTAGTCAATGGTGCCCCAGAAATATCAGTTGCTCCTTCCAATTATCTTTCTTTGTGTTCAACAGAACAAAGACATGTATACAGGTTTGAAACAACTTGACGATGAGTAATTTGTGACAGAATATTCATTTTTGCGTGAACTATCCCTTTAAGAAACACTAAAGCATGGGACAGAGCAAACAGTTTTTACTCAACTATATTTTCAAAACCCGCTACTCTACTTGGTTTTTTGAAATATCAGAATATTTGAGTATAACCAGAATAAAAACAAACAAAACAATATGTAAAATAAACAATTGTCAAATAAATAATATCAAGGTAAACAGTCATGAGACCTTGAGACTTTTAACCATTCGTACTGAGGAGCATCAAGCTAAAGCTCAGGCACAGGGAGAAAGGATTTGGGAAGTTTGGGAAAGTAGTCAATGGATTAAGGGAAGCTTATGGTGCCATACACAGAAAAACAGACAGACAGGCTAAAGCTACATACAGGAGCAAGCAGAGGCAAACAGACAGGCGACATACGAGGAGTGTGTGTGCTACATACTGACCTTCAGGTCCCTGTGCACTATATCGTGTTGGTGAATATGATGGACACTGTCTAGAATCTGATGGATACAGTGACTGTGAAGACAAAACGGAAGAAAAGAAAAGGGGGTGAGAGGTGGGGGGGGTGAGGATGGGTACAGTGACGTCACATGATTGATAGAGTAATGGCAGAAAGAAAGATTGAGATGAAAGAAACAAAATGCAGTTGAAGATACAAGGGATCGAAGAGTGATGTTTGTGAGGGAGGGAGGAGGGATTAAAATAAGAGTGTAAAGTGAATGATGAAAGTGGAGAGACAGAAACATTTAGACACGAGACACAACTGTAAACAATAAGAACAACATTAGAGACGAGAGAGAGAGAGAGAGAGAGGTGTGTGGGTGTGTGTGTGTACAAGTTAAAACATATCCAGAAATACACAAACAAAACTGTTTCCAACTAAAAAAGTGCTTTCATTCATCTACAACACTGCAGCTAAAACCGGTTTTCATTTACATTAGCGTCATGCTCTGTGTTGACACGCTTCCACAGCACAGAAGAGGAGGTGTCAGAAAACCATCACTCTATATTTTCCATCTCTGCTGTTCTCTCTAACACGTTTGACGTCTTTCTTCTGGTGAAGCCGTGCAGTTGTGCACTGCCCCCTAGGGAAACTATCGCTTCAATTAACACATGAATTAGGGCTTCGTTTTTCTCGCTCCCCCTCAATTCTCCACCTGTTTCTCTCTCAGATAGTCCACACTTCTCTCTCTCTCTGAAGAGAGAGAGTGAGATAGAGAGTGAGATAGAGCGTGAGAGATAGAGTGAGAGATAGAGAGAGGAATGTGAGAAGCCTGTGGAGGAGGGACAGACAGCAGGTGGTTGGAAGCAGGTCTGCAGGAGATCAGCTCTAACTAGGAAAGGAACCAGAGACATTTCCCTGCATCTACAGTATTTCTACTAAAGACACAAGCAACATACAATTTCTGTTACATTCACAAATAATCAACGGCTGATCTCCCCCAAAATATCCAACAATACAACCTAAAGCTGGAACCTGTAACTTTTATGGTTGGTAAAATGGTAATAATGATATATAATAAAGGTGCACCGATTGACCGGCCAGAAACCGGAATCGGTCAGTCTCACATCTTGCCGATTCCAAGCCGATCCCATGTTGCCAGCGACGCGGGCAATAACGTCACAGCTGTCAGTATACTCAAAGACGAAAGTAAACGACGGCTGTCCTTAATGGCTCATTTACACTCGTGACTTGGTGGTTCCACCGAACTGCCAATTTAAGAGTATTTTGGCCAAGAGAAAATTCTGTAATATAATGCAGGTTGTAGAACTCCATATAGGGAAATTAGGGGAAATTGTATTGTTCAATAATTTATGTAATGAAAATAAAAAAAGTATTATGAAAAATGTGCATTGAAGAAAAGTTAATGTTTATAAAATACGGTCAATTTTAGTTTGTGGATACAAAAATCGGAATCGTCAGGTTTCCCTTGTAATAAAATCAGAATCGGCAAAGAAAATTGCAATCGGTGCATCTCTAATTTATAATTTCAGCTGTCGGGTACAATTTTCCATGAAATGCCAGTTTGACATCATTTGACTTCAACCCACGTAAAGTTAAGGTTCAAACAGATATGGAAATCTAGAGGCAAAGGTTAGAGATTGCAGCTTTATAAAGAAAATAATCACTTTGGCTAGCACAGGTATGTCTGTAAGATCTGGAAAACATCTGCTGTGTAAAAACATCTAATAGCCGTCTTAGAAAAGAAGCGTTTATTCTAAATCAAAAACATCTGACAGACATCTTCTAGCAGTCTATATGACATCTGACAGGAGACATCTCAAAGACGTATTGCACATGAGCAAACTATAAAAAATGCAGACATCAAATAGACGTCTCCCAGATGTATGCGTGACATCATCCACTCAGAACACCTTAGCAACTGCATAGCAACCTCCCATCACATCTAATTGACACTAATGTCCATGTATTTTGGAGACACAAGGCACTAACACTCGATTGGCTACATGGCAAAATTAAGCCAAATAGCATTCAAAAGCTGACTTGCGAAGATATCTATACAGCTTAAATCATTGAGACGACCGATATCCAAGTCTATCAACATTTACCTACTCTATAATCTTGACGTATGATAAATTAAAGACACATAAGTACTGCACGTGTCACCACTACACTGTACCTTGAACCTGTGATATTGCGTTTACGTATTCAAATACAACTTTAAAAGCCTGTATTTGCAATAATGACGTAGCACAAGTGTTTTTTAGGGAAGTGACGGCACCTTGTGCTGATATACAGCTATTATAAAAGCCCTTGTGCAACATGCGGACTTAGAATTGCACTAATTATGGTAAAAAGCATCATGCGAATACACAGCAAGAGTGTAAACTGGTCTTTAGCAGACACTCATGTTATGTCGTAACAGCTGGGTCGTAGGCACAAGGGCACATTGCTCAACTGGCATGGTGGTGATAGATCAGGACTGTGAGTTCAGTAACTCACAGGTTTAATAGGTGTTAACCGCTTCAAGACAACAGGCTACGATATGTCTCACTTTGACTCAACGTTCAGATGTTCTGAAATTAGAGCAAGAGGAATCGTGAAACCTTACATATCTCATGAAGTAATCAAATCTTTCCTGATTCAATGTTTGAACTTACACCCGTTTGGTTAACAGGCCGGACCGTTGAAGCACAAGCCAACTAACAATACCCAGAGCACAAGCCTGGGGTCAAAAAACCCACAAAAGAATCTCAAAACGATTGACTCCATGTTACACACCCACAGTATGTACACAAGGAAGTCGGCAAGGTATTGCACATATGGGTTGGACCGCGGAGGTGATAATACTCAGGACTAACACCTTCAACTGCATTCTGTAAACCCTGGTAACAATCACACAAACAAGCACTCACACTGTGCAATGAACCGCCGCTGTGTTGTGTCATTGCATCCTTGGTAATTTAGCATCTAGCTTCTATGCGTTTGTGCGTGCAGGTGTTGGCGTATGTGAGAATGCAGAGTGTGATGAAAGAACAGAGACAGATCAGAGAAGGAAACAAGATCTAGAAACAGACAGACAAAAGACATAACACAAACTTTTCTAGGCCACTTAATCCAGTACACACAACACAATACAGTTTATCTCCTCAAGCCACTGCTAATGTACAGTTCTGTCTGGTGTCCATTGGGCTAAAAGGTGGCATTTCAACCTAGCGTGTGTCTGATAATGAGCGAGACACGTGTTGCACCGTGGAAGATGCTGTTCTGACAAGCATCTCCGAATGCAAAACACGCCAACACTGAACGTGTATGTGCAACATGTGATGGGCGCAACAGGCTAAGGCAAATGAGAAAGGAAAAGAAAGGGCAGGAAATAAAGAGAAGGCACAAAAGAAAAAAGAAACAGAAGGGGAAACGTAACAAAAAGCATCGGTCGTTACCTGGCATCTGCCTCACTGTAGTATTCTCTGGCAACAATGTCTTCGAACAGCTCACCTCCGGTCACCCTGAAATGCAGGAAGTTCAGCTTGGCTATTTGCTAATTCAAACAGGATTCCTGTTCTACAGCGCACGGCTCTTCCTGGAGCTCAGTTGCTATGGAGACGCAAATTCTAAAACTGAAGGCAAGGTTTTTATCGTCTTCAAATGTTTTTGGTTGGAATAAACGTATAAAATTGATCACTCAGCCTTGGATGCTGATTGGACAACAGAACTAGAGGTCTGCACTGTCGCGGGACCCGATACGGATTCTTGCGGCGCAAATAATTTTTGGGGGATAAAAGACGGTAGACTCAGTTTCTATGGACGGGAGCGGGTCTTTGGACGGTTGCCCACCCCAAACTGACCACATGTAGAGCCTGATCTGGGGACTGTGTTATGCATGTGCTGCACGCGTGGACCAGTTCTTACTCCGTTATAAGTTTTATTTGCACGTGTCAACCCCCAGACAGAATGGGCAGGTCGCGGAGTGCACCTTAGAGAAGACAGAATGAGTGTTTCGTGTTTTTTAGTGGGGAGATGGTCATTGGGATATTTCTTGCATGGATGATATTTTGCATGAGCTAGCTATAAGCCAAAGGGTTTTGTTTATTCATATTTTGCTTTTAGTTTGAGTTAAAAATTGTGTATTTAATGCATTTAATTAGTTTTTCTTTTTGACATTTTGTCTACTGTATTGTTCTTGTATTGTAAAATGTTAGATTTTTTTTTATATTGACAAGACGAAAAAAAACGGATATGTTTTTGTATGCCGTATTTTACATTTGTTAAGGGGATATTTAAATGTGAAATCTGGAAACATGATCTTAATATAGTGGGATCTGTCGGGTCGGGACGAAAATCATTCTAAGCAGATAGCGGGTGAACACAGAGTGCATTTTCAGCGGGAGCGGGACAAAATTTAGCACAAAAAAAACAGTCCTGCGCAGACCTCTAAATAGAACGTTCAAGGTTGTATCTGAACTTGTTTTCTAAACAGCACATTAAACTTCACTGTGTTAAAAGGACAGAAAACCGATATTTTGATCAAAATCTCCATTGGGACACATGAGCGATCAATCATAAATCACTGCTTAAAGCTGCGCTGTTCCTCATGTCAAGGCTTGTTTTAAAACGGGAAACTAAGCACCTTTCTGGTAGGAAGTACATTTACACTTACAAATCAAACAGCAGGTAGTGAAAGCCCTCCTCTGATATACTGTCATGCAGACGAACTAAAACAAAAAAAGAGAAACAGGGATTTGAATCCACATATGTACGGAAATTTATACAAAAAATAACGGCTTGGGTCTATACATAAGAAATACACTCGCTTACATTTTAGCTATTCGAATTCTGGAAAATAAATCAATAAAAACTCACCGATGTTGGAGTGTTTTAGCAGACGACAGATTCGAGCTTCTCGTTCCAACTTCTGATGATCTGAAGCATACAAATGCATACAGCAATGATATTAACATAGAGCGTCCTAATGTGGCATTCGAATCCAAGCACTTCTATAAACACTGGAATCGAGTGTAAAAGAGCAGGCGTGTGTACATTTTCAGAGACCACATCAATCATAGCTCTGATGTAAAGTAGTTAAAGACTTATTTCCATGACATTATCACATGCATAAAAACTATTTTTTATTTTAATTATTCCAGAATTGTGTCAAGTGTGGAGTATTTGGGACAGAGATCAACGTGCCAGATATCATTATGTCTTGATATAAGGGTCAGCACGGCTCAGAAATTATGGTGGCTAGATAGAGGAAAAGTTCAGTCATATTCAACATCCCTTGATCTCAATACATTTTCACTCTATCCACAATCTCATATTTTGTGTTCCAGAGAATAAGTAATACATGTATGGAGTAAATGACAGGATTTTGATTTATTGGGCCAATTATTATTTAAAGGTACAGTTTGTAAAATTCACCGCTAGAGGGCGCACGATCAAAACAACAACAATCGCGTAGCTTGATGACGCTGTGTAGAAGCATGGAATTATGGGATATGTTGTCTACAACTGATCAAATCAATCATAGTAAAACATAATTTGCAATAATGCTAGACGGTCCGACGGTACAAACTACTTCCTTGTCTGTCTACGACAGTGTCACGCGGTTGCTAGGTCAGTTAAGGCGGTAACAAATGGTAACGCAGATATGACGCCATTGAGAGGCGACTAAACAGCCCCGGTCCACTGTTTAGAAGGCGATTTTCTCAGGATTTAGAAGCAGTTGGAAACATTTGAGATATTGTAAGTACTCAGCTGAAAAAAGTATGTAACATTGGCCTAGTGGTTTTTGGATATTTTACTGCAAACTGTACCTTTATGTTGTATACCTTCACTTTTCCCCTATACAGACATGGAGTTCTTTGTCAATTCAACCTCTTTCTTATGGATTTATGATAACTGACAACCGAAGAGGACTCATCCAGACCAAAAACACCTCAACGATTACGATAATAATGATGATGATAATGAGTTACTGGATGAGTGGAATAAATGCTCCATGCTTGACAAAATCAACAGCGCAAGAGTGAAATTCCACCGAACCCTGCCAGTGTGTGTGTGCAGTCATCTGGATCAGATCAATACGAAGCGTGTGTGTTTTACTTATTATTCATGCTTGTTTCTTAAGGAGTTTAATGTTTCATGATAGCAGCACAAAACGCCTTAAGCCATTTCAGAATTAGTAAACCCTTCTGAAAATTAAATATACTAAAATATATTTGAAATACATTTATTTTATGCCAAGTATACTGCAAATCCATTTACAACTTATGTACTTAATGAAAATACATTGCGATTGAATTTGGGGTATACTTAATTGGTATACTTAAAGTCTGCTATATTGGAACAACTGATTTTGTACTTAATATACTTTAATTGTGCAGAAATAGTGCAGAAGTACAAATAAAGATTAATTTAAGTGTATTTGATTGTGCTAGCCCTGTTAGGTACACTTTGAATATCTTGCATTGAAAGATATGTGCATTGTGTATAAATAGCAGAGATGGGAACAAGTCACATATGGCCAAGTCCAAGCAAGTCTCAAGTCTTAACTATCAAGTCTCGAGTCAAGTCTCGAGTCACAGTTTAGACAAATCAAGCAAGTCAAGTCAAGTCAAGGGTTCACCCTAAGCAAGTCAAGTCAAGTCCTGATAAGTTTCAAGTCAAGTCAAGTCGCAGTACTAAAATAAACAGAGGTTAATTTTTTAGATACATGTTTATTTTTGCACAGAAAAGATGAACTTATATACATACATTATGTATCTTATTCACATTGCTATATATGAATTATATGCATATCTGTGCAACATTAATATCTGAAAATAAAAGTGTTGCTTACACAAAAGAAATCCAGTCTGAAATGTATAATAAAATCTAATTCAATTTAATTGCAACGTCTACACAGAAATGGAAATACTTGTATCTGAGAGAATGCATTTATACAGGCTATGAAGCTTATAAACTAAGAATTGTGATTGAAAACTTGACTATTGTATGTTTTAAGTATATGATGCTGTAATACTTGTGCTGTCCATTAATGTGAACAGTAGGCCTATAGGGAATTTGCATCTATTGATGGGAATCCCGGATCATTTTATTGACTTCGGTATTGAATCTTGTTTATCAAAATGAACGAATCTTTTTCATTTCGGTAGAATATAAATAAAATGTATGTTAATATAGCCCAGTGATGAAGTTATGATGCTTAATCGTCATCTCTGCGGTGGACACGCAGTATGCACGTTTCATACGTAATATAATCTGAGAATATTTGTTTTCTATTTGAACTGGTTTCATTATTTTACAGCACAAAACGTTTTGCTGTTATTGTGAGTATAAAAAAAAATTAGACATTTAACAGATTCGAACTATGAAATTATTCTCGTCAGTATGACCGAAAAGTTTTTAAAGAGTTTTTTTAAATTCAAGTGATCTCACCGGCGCATCCATGTTAGCCAGTCATGCAGTATATAAGAGAGCTGCTATTCAGTTTCCACACGCAGTCAACACAAACACTTGAACATTCGCGCATTTAATATAGACATTCGCCTACATGTAATACAGAGAAGCCCTTCTTTATTTTAAGATGATTTTAATGTTTTAAGAACATAACAATTCGGGCTACGCCATTATAGCCAGATTCCCCAATTCATCACCTTATGAGATGAGATGTAGGCCTACCAGTGATGATCGATTATCACTTTTCTAATGATAAAAAACAACCAAAGCAAAATTATGACAAACAGAAACGATTAATTCATTATATTAGTAATCGTTTTATTACACTGACTATAAAGAAATTACTTTGTAACCTTTCCTTGTGGTTCTTATAATGTCGGATGAAATTCGACGTTGTGGTTGTCGCGTCAGAAATCCTCGCGTTGCATGCTCTGCATCTGGCAAATAATTTTTTATTTTTCACGGTCCAGTTCAAAGTCCTTATAGCCAAACGTGACTGTGGAGCTCGACTGTTGTCCGCCATTGTAACGGCCACAACTGTTTCAAGCCGCCAGGCGCATGCGCAGTTTCCTCTCTATCGTAACTGCTCTACAGTAATTGGCTGTTTCACCTTGTTTGGCGCGGTTTGAGTTGAGCAGCGTTAAAGGCACAGGCGCTGTAGTGCTGCCGAGTCACAATAATTATTTTAGGTAATTTCATTACTTTACAAAGTTCAAGTCATTGTCGAGTCTTCCATTTAAAGTCAAGTCAAGTCTCAAGTCACCTGCTCTCAAGTCAAAGTCAAGTCAAGTCATTTTCTTACTTCAATCAAGCAAGTCGCAAGTCCTGAAAATTGTGACTCGAGTCAGACTCGAGTCAAGTCATGTGACTCGAGTCCCCCACCTCTGATAAATAGTACTCTAAATAAAGTTTAATTACAATTTTATATCAGTAAGTCACGTCAGTAAATCTTGTTAAATACATTTAAGCTATACTTAGTATGAAATAAATGCTTTTTAAAAAAAAAAATCCAAGGGAATTAATCTGCTTTAATAATGATACGAATGAACTAGGGCTGGTCCGAAATAAAAATTTTGGAGCTTCGAAGCTTTGGTAGTAATCAACACTGAATTTTCGAAGCTTCGAAGGTGTCCGTCTTTGTGTTTGGATTTTTATTATGTCGAGAACTGTTCATCCAACTGACTTCACGTGTGGCGGGTGTGATGCTGCGGATCGAATGGAGTGCAGTGACGCATTTTGGTGCAGTATGGACAGGGGACACGTTCAGAATTAATAAACTTTTAATAAACTATAGAACAGCGTGACATAACAGTGTCTAGTAAGCCTAATTGTTTTCAGTTTATAATAAAAGTCTTGAACAAATGTCTCGGTATAAGTGGTATGCTGAAAAAGAGCAGTTATGTTTCAGTCCGCATTCTGTGACATTACACCCAATTTTTTTTTAGTCACTTATTTTTGGTCACAATTTTTAGGGCGCAACATTCAGGGCATAGTATTTCTGTGCTCGATACACTACCCCAAGGTTTGTATTGGTTTCAGAAAGTAAAGTAAAAAAAAAAAAACATTACGTAATAGTAATATAGGGCAATTCTCCCGGAAAAGCATGCCCACGTCAAGGCAAAAGAAATAGTTCGTCCACGCGTCAACCGATGAGAAGTGTAGGTGTGTTCATGGCATTTCAGTGATGGATGTTATATAAATGGTGGATATAACGCTGGATTTGCAGATCGCTGGATTTGCAGATCGTTTGAAACTGATAGATGTAGCGGTCCAAGCGTGGTAAGTGAAACTAAGCCATATGTCTGTGTTTTGTTGGGATTTGCTGCATACGTGCATAATGTTAACAACATGAACTTATAGTGAATCAAAACGGTTATGCTGGGATAATACGATTTCGGAAATAATCGTACAGCTGTATATATCTATTATAAATGGGATCAAACTATATACTCTTCGAAGATATGCTATATTCTTTAGGTACTCAAGATTAAAATGAGATAGGCAGAAATTGCCCGTTCAACTTGACCTTTAAAATGTCTGTTTCTTTATTAAGTATACTTGTTGTAGTTTTAAAATTACTTAATTTTTTGGCCAACTTTTCCATTTCCCCTTCACCTACTGAAACATTCCAAATCATGTCTTATAATCGCAAAAGCGGTTTCATGTTATGGTCAGAAAGCCTATTGTAACTCTACTACACTAATACCACAACGATTTGTCACCATCTATCAAATACCAACAAATCCAGTGCTGGACTAGTGAACCGTACCACAGCTGTTTATGACTGCTGAACAACTGCACAACATTCTTTTGCAAATGAATGGATGCCATTCGTCCCAGCTCTCTGATTTATAAGGCTAGATTCCAAAACAACAGTATTCATTAGTTGGTTTAGTAACCAACTAAGACGCTGAACTAGTGACAAACCTTAATAAAAATCACTTATTTCAAACAACATTTCGCCATAACTAAAAACAAGGACGCGGAGAGATTACTTATAGAGAGCCAATATGTTTGTGTTGGGACTCCGTTTTTTCATATTTTCTTAAGTTCAATATTTATTTGTTGCTATTCTCAGCCTGGCCATATTTTAAGATTTAATGTCTTGACGCTTACCCGTCCTAGCCCCCATCACAGAGATCGGGCTTTGTGATTGGCTTTAGGGTGGGTTTGGAATCCCGCCCCCTAGTCAGTCACTGACGTGATGCGTGTTGACCTTAAACTCAGCTGCTGGGCATTTTCGGAGTTATACACATACTCCTGGAGCTGTCGCAACACTAGAGCACCAGCACTCATTAATTCAGCTATGAACCTCTATTCTACAGTAGCTAATGTGTTTAAACGTTTTTTTTCCCTAAGAATTTATTTTAGGTTAAAAACCACATATTGCTAGCAAGTAAAAGGGCATGAATATAATTAGATAAAAAGTAATACGAATATAATGTTTTATTTTGGTTGGTATGAGCGCCATGCTGTTTACTATGAGCCAGGGCTGGGCAACCTTTTATGGAAATTCAATATTCATGTATTTTTTAAAGTCTCAGCATTTCACACAACCACCCTTTATTGTACATGTAGTTTTAAGTTTAGAACAGCTTAAATACTGTATAAAAAAGCCTTATTAAAGTGACAATGAATCATAGTTCTAAATCGATTCACTGTAAGTAAACTAATTCTCAAAAATGAAACAAATTCACAAACTCTCACCAAATTGTCATTTTGAAAATTTTCTCAGAAAAGTGTCTCAACACTCTCAGAATCGAACTTAATATCCATTCAAAAAGTACATAAATATCACTGCAACATTTCTAATGTTGCTTAATTTGACTTCGCCAACATAAAAATCTATATATCGCCAGCCTTTATGAACTTATTTTTATATTTATTTGTTTGTTTGCTGGGGTCATGACCTCTCTGGGTCAGATGAGAGTCTTGTGCTTTAGGCATGCAACCGTGCATGTTTTCTCTCTCACAGCTGCCAAGTGCCAAAGGTGCCTTCACTGTCATACCTCTCTTTATCTGGCTTTCTTTCACTCGCAGTCGTTCATGACGATTCCTTCTCCCTCCCTCACACTCATTCTCTTTCTCCTTATATCTAGGTCACATTCCCTGTCTTATGCACACCCTCCTTCTAACCCCTTGATAGATCATACTGTCTCTCTCTCCTCAGATTAACTCTCATTCTAAAAGACAGAATTCTGTTTTCTAAATCATGACCCGCCACAGCGTCATATTCAGTTGAACCCTGTAAACAATCTTTGGATGCGATATTTTTTCTTTATATAAAAAATAGGACTTTAAATGGAAATGTCAGCAAAAAAACAAATAATATTTCTATTACTTAATATTAACTTCTTTTTTTCTATTCCATTAATTTTAGAGCCAAAGGTATTGACATTGGCCAAGACGAAATATACATTTTGTACTGTATATACTTTTATCCATTTAGTATTTTTAAATATCAATTTTAATTAAAAAATATTGTATTACAGTGATCTTTGTCATGACATATAAGGTGGACATGTTGTTACTGACAGATTTTGTGAGATTTACCATCAATCATCAAAATATTTTTAGCAAAATCTTCCCATTACAACCAAACATCTGAATCTACATTCCCAACCTTAATTTAATTTCCTCTGAGCACATATCAAAATTACACTGAACCCAACGCACACACTGTAAGGAATGCGTCCATGTCCGCAAGCAGAGCCTATTTTAAAATGGTTTTCAGAGTGTGTGGAATTAAATACATGTCAAATGCTTATACTCCACATTACACATTCTCACCACAATGACCACACAGCCAATGAGGGACATGAGGGTGACATGTTGGCAAAGCAACTGATGGCTTCAGGTTTCAGGAGGGTGGACAGACGGGCGTAAAAAGATTTACACCCTTCAACAGCAGGATGCTGTAAAAAAGGATGATCTTTTCTGTCGTTGTAGTGGAAGTCTCTGTGATCATAATTCAATACGTTATAATCTGAAACCACCTGCGCCCCAAGACTTTTTGGTAAGGGTCAGTACAATGTTCAATCTTAGCAGTAGGCGTCAGAAAAGTACAAAAAGGATGGAGAAACAAACTCACCTCTCGCGGAAAGCTTTTTGGTGTTGATTATTTTGGCTGCGTATTCCTGACCCGTGCTCAATTTCACACACCGTCTCACCACAGAAAACGCTCCCCTGGTAAAAAAGACAAAACACGTGTCAGTAAAATGTTCTGACAGCACGGTCTTCACTTTAACAAGTTTTATTGTGCTACATTGACGGTGAAGATTCTAAAGTTAAGTCAAAACATCCAGTAAAGTGCTTCAGATAATGGCTGTTTGTTTCCTAAAGGAATAAAAAGGAACCAAACGCCCTTGTTGGGATCCACAGATAAAAGTCCCCATTGAAGAAATGAACCAAAAAATTCAAATTCTGTTTTCCCTTATGAAAAACAAAACTTATAAATGACTTTTTTTGTGGAAAACAGATGAAGATATTTTGAGAAATGTCTCAGTGGTTTGGTGTCCATACAATGGAAGTCAATGGGGGCCAATTTTCTTGTAATGCAGATCTCACACATGCTTGAAATGACATGTGGGTGAGTAGGAATTATAATGAAATGTTCTTTATCAACGTTTATAATTTCGTCATGGGCTAAAAGGCATGACCAACTAAACTGACAGGGAGAAATTAGTAGCACCTACACTAGAATCTAGTGAAAAACAAACAAGCATTGACTAAATGCCACAAAACTTTAAAGAAAAAACCCTCAAATTTCAAGAGATCTTTATACACAGCAGATTTGTATTCATCTCAAATATGTTTCTTATAAACAAACACATTTTTTTCCTTCAGAAGACCTATGTTTAGACCACAGAGCCATGTCGAGCAGTTCATTGATTAATGGATGCGCTTTTTGGAGCTTCAAAACGTCAACACCCATTCACTCCCATTCTACCGCTGGAAGCAAAAATATGTTGTATTTTAAACTCCGACAGCATTATTCTTCAAGAAGAAAACTATATTCTGTTAGGATGCCTTGAGGGTCAGTAAAACATGGGGAAATTTTGATTTGCTAGTAAAGTATCCCTTTAAAAGGCTCCCAAAATGCAATTTATGCAAAAAGAAAGGAAGATAAATCTGGCTGGTGAGAAAGTAAAAGAATATCTGAAAAATGTGAAACATTTGCAAAGTAACGGAAACATGTACATGTGAAGCTGAATTACAGTATGCCAACATACTTTGTTTATTTTACGTGGGTTGTTTAGAAACCCAAATTAGCATTATTTTGTATTTTTAATTTGAATGTTCACCGCTGTCCCTCTTCTCACAAAACTATCTGCTTTTCCCAGTTTCTATAAAGTCCCTCTGTCCGACATGCTCTGATTGGTAAAGCTGACCCAGCATGTCGTGATTGGTTCCCCGCTTAGAGCGTGTGTCTGAAGATCTCCCACCCACACCATTTCAAGCAATCTTTCGCTTCTCAGGCTGTTGTGATTGGTCGGTCCGCCTCTCAGTACATGTGTATTCATAAGCTTTGGCTTTCCTCTTCTGTAAGGAAGGCATGACCCATTTTAAGCGTATACCTGTGGGCAGATGTTATTCAAAAACTCGGAATAGTGACATCATTTACCCAGGAAGCAAAGGGCTGTAAAAGCAAATTCTGTTTATATCAATATCTCGCTTGGCTTTGAACTTTGAGCTTAATCATTTTGTCATTATCATCACAAGGAATGGTGCCTTAAAGATTAATTTAAGAGGATTCAACTTTTCAAACATTGATCTGTTAGTTGAGCAGACTACCGTGTTAACATCTTGTTAAACCAATAGTGTGACATTTATGCATTTAGCAGACACTTCTATCCAAAGCGAATTACAGTGCATTCAAGATATACTTGAATTTTAATAATATGTATGTACTCTAAGAACCTACTTTATATATCCAAATAAATTCATATACTGAATTTTGGAAAAAGAATTGCAAGCTTAGAAATCAAAATGTGAAATGTGTTAATGCCCTGTCTTATTTAAAACACAGTAGCAGCAGTCTGACTATTGATGGAAGACAGAAACCTAAAGGATATTTCTCCATTTAGCTGGCTCGAAGTTCGTGCACCTCAATCGTTACCCGCCGGCCCTGAGGATCGAACCGGCAAACATTAGGCCATGATTGCCCCTACATCACTGTAATGTCTTTAGCTGTGCAGATGGATCGTTGAATCAGCGTAAACTGTAAACACCGAGATCACCAGTATGACCGCACATTGCATTCAGAATGACTCGCACACGTAAGACTCAATTGAACCGATTCATTTAAACTATTGAACTTTTCACTGGCGAATATAAGAGATCATTGATCAGTGAACCACAGAGAATTCAGAGTGTTGCTCATTAAGTCAGTTGGCTTTTGTGGGCTAAAAAGTTAGTTTAAAATGTTTGATAAAAAAGATGTTATATGTTATATGTTATGTTGTATAAACTCAATAATTGTCACTTTCATCAAATTTTCTTAGAACCTTTATTATGTCAAAGTCACTTTGGTTAAGCCACGTAAGGGTACGGTAGGCCTTCGTGTGTGTGCAAGATCAGGATGGCACCACCTCCGCCTCATTTTGAGCCAAGATAAACCCTGCGAATGAGACAATGTATTTACCGAACGCACTCTGTAGAGCAGTTTGCCTGTTTAGGGCTACTGTTGAAACAACATGGTGAATTCCATGAAAGGGGCCCCGAGCACTAATAGCTCATTCTAAGCCAATAAAAACACAACGCTTCCACGTCTTTATACACCTCAGAATTATGTATATTATATTGCATTCCTGTCAATAGATCTTCAAAAAAACTTGCACACTGGCCCTTTAACATTTAAGCGTTGATAATTAGGATCCTCAACAATTACACACTTCACCGTTAAGATTATAAGAACATAACAGTGAGTGAGAGAAGAATCTTAGTTGAGACATAATGCCTCGGCCCAGAGGAATATTCATGAACCAGTGCGAATCATTTTAAAGGTTGTCTCTAGGCCGTCTTTAACTGACCACGATCACCATTAAAGTACTCATCAATGAAGCCTGTTTTTGTCAGACTGACTTAGTGTCCATTAAAGTGATTTATAAGGACTGCATATGTGTGTGTGTTGGTGACAAGACTCCAGCTCCTCTATATCCACCTCTCCCTGCATTACTGGGATGACAGGAGCTACTGGGTAAAAGGCAGAGAACCAAACAGCTTCCACGCCACATGCGACAACATCTGCATATTTCTAGAAAGATTTTCAGTAACATGTATAAAACAGTATTGTCTACAGGTGCTTACACATGATGTATCCACCTAACAAGGTAACAAGGTATGCTTTCACGTCAACAGCAGATTTTGTGCTCTGAACTTCAGACCTGAGGGGTGATCAGCCTCTCATGAAACCATGTTGTCCCTTCAGACACCCAAAAGCATCACTACATAAACTTCTTGTTGTCACCAAACCATTGCTCTTCATTTCCTCATCCAACCACTGTTCCTGTTACATCTGATTCCCGAGGAAATTTACATATCCTCTATATTAAATCCCACAGCTCAACCGACCGATTTCCTCTATGAAGTAACGTTACTCGATCGTATTGAATGCTTTTTATCTTTCAATATTCAGAAACAAAGTCAACAATCCCAGGAAAACCAAGTTTTATCCAAGCAATATTTCTGCAAAGAAACGCCCATTTCTAAGAAAGCCACATTTTGAACAGTTCATAGCTTTTGGCTAAGTTACATCTTCAATGCAGCATTTGAAAATTCACTATGCTGTTTCAACACATGAAAGCAAGACATACATTATATGCATATGCACAAAATAGCACAATATCAGATACATGACATGCGTCAACGTTTGCACACAATGCACATTTACGGTGCACTTGGAAATAACTAAAAAAACATCACACTTATGGGCGTTGAACTGACTAACTGCATCTAGGGAAACGTGGGTTTTGCTTTAATATCATAATAGGGGCTTTTAATGGTGGCTAACTCGGGTGTGCGTGTCTCTATCTTCCCCTCCCTCTGTAAGATCAGTTTATCGGGGCAACACTGCCTGTGCAACCAACACCACACCTCAAGTTTGCTCACAAAATAAGCATGCGATCTTCGTGCATTTATAATGTAACAGTCCCTCTCAGGTACTCACTTGCCCAGCTCCTCGTACAGCTGACATTCGTCCGTGAAGCGCGTACATGTAGTCGTGGCCATGTCTTCCCGTCTCGGACACGCTTTAGGAATTAAAAATCGTGCTAGTTTCGGCGAGCTAGCGAACTGCGGCAAAGGTCCGGGATATTCGCCTCGATCTTGCGCTCGAAAAAAGCCCGATATGCCTTGAAATGACAGGTTGATGGTGTGTAGGGTAGCGGGTATGCTGACGGCGGGCGTCCTCACCCCCGCGCTGTGCTCCAATTGCCTGCCTTCAAAATAGACTGCGAGAGCGCGCTGACAGCTGACTCACGGGCGCCGCCCATCGGCAGCGTGCAGTACTGACGCGCGTGAGCTGGTTAGTGTTATTGTAACTCCAAATAGGGGCAAACCGTGAGGGGGCTATTTGTATTTCGATAAGCTATTACGTAATTGTGATACTTTCGCCTGAAGCAATAAAAATATACAAATAAAACACCAACGGAATATAAATTATATAGGCAAAGCATATCTGACACGGAGATTAAATCACGTCATTCACAAAACATTCACGCGAACGAATGCAATGAGCTTCCAAAGTTGTGCCGGATGCTTCTATTAGGTTAAATTAGGTATTCGTTGTAACACAAAACATTTGTAGATGGTAATTTGTACTTAAATACAATAATACCAATAGTAACAAACTGCCACAAAAGAACATGATTATTACTTTTACTATAATTAAACCATGGTTAATTTTCAAATGTAATGCATGAACAGCAATAAAAAATGATCTTTGGCAATCTTTCTATTTGGATTTCGAGTTTTTAATGCTCAAATCAATTAAAACGAAACATTCTCATCTAATGCTTATAATGTGTTGACCTTTCATTATAGCATACTGCTCATTGGGATCTTGTTTTTTTTAGATAACAAATATAGACGCCCATATGATATTTTATACTCAGCCCAATGTCAACATCATTAACCCCAATAACGCAAATAAGTCTTGGTATGATTGATTAGAAATGATCCTTATACAGTAAGGGTTTGGCTCTCTACAGTATATGGAGGAGGTGCACAAATGCACATGCGCATATACAGTGGAAAACACAGGGATGAGTCAGAACTGCTGATTAATTGTGATTTTATTTGTGGCATTTCCAGAATTTGTAGGTAAATATCCTTATGATACAAAAGAAATGTTAAATAAATAACAGAGTTGGAAAATGTATGGTTTAAAACGATCAGCACTTTTTAAATAAGACATTAAATATTGAGACTAAAATTAAATTAAACTATTATTGCTTAAAACATTAACACACTTAACTCACGACTACCCGTAATGGCCAATTTGTTGAATGAATTAAATGACAAAATTCATGAACAGAACCATAAATATTAATCCATATTCAAAACCAGTCTTTGATGGAAGAATTTGGATCCCCTCAATAGTAAAGGACTGATTACTTCTATGTTTATTTCCTTTCCTTTTATCTGTAATGAGTACAGACCTTTGTAACTATTACATTTTGAAAACAAAAGTCTTCAAGAAGTAAATGTTCTATGAGAAGTTCATATGCAGAGTTCATATGAGACTGACATCTTGCTGTTTCTCATTGATTTACATGTAATGCCTACAAGGCAGAGGACAGGTAGACAACAAGGGAAATAATCCAATATGAAGAGATTCACACAAAATGACACAATGTCAAATCTGGCAGCCAGGTGTGTATGTTAAGAGATCATTACGTAATAAGACGCAATGAATTAACATGAAGGTGAAAAAGAAAGTCAGAATATGAGGCTCCACCGTTAGGACTCTTGTCCTCCACCAGGAGGTGCTGGAGAGACTCTTCACAGCTGTCACCCTCCTTCACCATTTTGAGCTGTACATAGAGAAAAAATAAAACATTACAAAATGTACAATATGTTAAACAACACAATGTTTAAACAGGCAATTTTTCAAAAGCTTCGCATGTTTTAAACAAATAAGGTTCAAGGCAAGCCAAAACTCTGTAAATTCTATTTACACATCCTGTCAGCTCTTCAATTAAACATTCTGGAAGTGAGTCGTGTGAGACTTTCACCTGCAGAGTAACAGCTGCCTGAGATTGCAGTGAGCAAATGAGATCTCTGGTGCTGATGGAGAGGAAGTTCTCGAGAACAGGCAGCTTAATCTACATAAGGACAGGACAAAAGTGAGATCATAGACATATAATCCAAGTGCACCCTGTGGATGAGCATCAAAAGAATGTGAAGATCGTGTGATGGGAAATGGGGTTTGAACTTTAACATTCGGTTTGAAAAATGCATCCGAGCTTCGCGTGTCACTGTCTCACCTTGCCAGATGTGAGGCTGGAGAAGGAGTTGGCGTTGAAAAGGTGCAAGAGAGTTTGAGGGGGCACACGGCTGCCCACCCAAAGAAGCAGTGCCAGTGGGCAGTAGATCAGATACAGACCCCCTTGATCTAGGCTGGACGCGGTGCAGCGCACCGTTTCTTCTACGGATGGCATAGTGGTATTACTACCGGAGACAGGCTAGGGTGAAGACATCAAGTTGCATTAAGTTTGCTTTAAAAAATAAAAAAGGACTTATAACCGATCACATTCAAACTTTTACAATGCAAAGCTTTATCACTAGACTATTTAAACTAAGCTCCAAAAACAAGAATGCCCATTCTTATATTCCAGTTTCTATTCTCTGTCTCCTGTTGTACTTTTTTAAACATGCCAACAAGACAAGATATTACAGACATCAAATGTCTCATTCTAATGATTAATAAGGATGAACAGAATGTTCTAGATGTCTGTCTCTCACCAAAGTCAGAATATGTGGGTAGAACTGTGAAGCCGTGCTCATTGTGTCCATGGAGACAATGAGGCAACGCAGTTGTAGACGCTGCTGTACAGAGCTACGCAGCCCCGGCAGCAGCACCTCACTCTTGCGCAGACTGTTAATGTAGACAGGCAGAGCTTTAAGAAACTGAGGCAACACCAGCTGGGAGAGGAAAGAGAGAGAGAATTACAATAAAGCAATATTCACACAGAACTAAATGACTTGGATCCACATTTAACACTCACTCCATTATCCAAATGAAATAGGATTCGCACAGAACGGCAGTGTCAGTAATGTTAACTGCGCTTGAATGGCCGTTAAGCATTTCTGATGTAGCTAATGGAAACATTATCTGAAACTCATTCAAGTAGAATTAACCGAATTGGAGTTCTAGGACATTTGACTGTCAGTCATTTCCGAAAGACTTTGAATTTTCAAGCAAGCATTAGAAAAGTTCACAATTTGAAGGCAATTAAAATTAAGTGGGCTGAAAATAGCTTGCTTTTATAAATGAGTATAACTGATCATAAGGCCCTGACAAGATCAGATGATTTTCCCCCAAACATTTTATGTACTAATATGTGAAAATCCTCAAGATTCGTTGGAACTGGTTTAAATTAGACCTTCATTAAAAGGAAAACAGAAAAACTTAAATGGGCAGCTCACCCAAATATAACAATTCAGTCTTTATTTACTCTGTATAAATGTCTTTGTTCTGATGGACACAGAGAGAGATTCTTGTTACCAAACAGTTCTTGGCCACCACCGACTACGACAGTAGGAAAAATGACAATGGTAGTCAAAAGTGTCCCGGGACTGTTTACTTTTATGCATATTTCAAAATATCTTCTTTTGGGTTTAAAAGAACAAAGAAATTCAAAAAGACATTTTCCTACTATGGTTGTCAATGGTGGCTGCGAACTGTTTGGTTGCACGCATTCCTCCAAACATCTTTCACAGTGTTCATCACAACAAAGAAATGCAGACAGATTTGAGGGTGAGTAAATGAAGACAGAATTTTCATTTTTGGGTGAACTGTTCCTTTAAGAAAAATATATTTTATTTAACTGACCTGTCCTGGGGACACAGATGTTGTGCAGTTGTGTCTCCTAAAGCAAGCTAACATCTCAGTAACTTCTGTTTGTAGCTCCTCACGCAAGGACTGCAGTGGAGTCTCCAGCGCTAAAGAATACACTGACATGCAAAAGATGATAAGATAAACTAGATAAATAACATGACAAAACACATTGCTGATTTAAGGTCAATGAGAACTGCAATTAGGAACACGTTGTTTGCTTTAATGTGACAGGATCGTCAATAGGAAACAAACATCTGGGACATTTTTGGGGAAATTGATTGGATCGTAGATGTTACATACCAGAATGGAACAAGACTTTCATGTAATCTAATTTAAGTTTGCTAAATCAGTGCATAAATAGGAATTTGGCTATTGACTGAAAAGATCCAGAATTGTGTTTTTAAAGACAAACATGTCTTGCAATACCATAAATGAATGAGTAATTCACAATAAGTAATGTGCTCTAGAAATAAATATAAGGTCAGTTATGATTTTAAGTTGACTTGAGAGGGATAGTCCACTCAAAAATGAAAATTCCATCATCAATGGCGGTACTTTAACTTCTATAGTATGGACAGGAACATTGCAAGTCAATGGGTACCGCCATTGTTCGGTTTACAACATTCTTCAAAATATCTTCTTTTGTGTTCTGTGCAGGAAAGTAAGTCACACAGCTTTGAAATGGCAAGAGGGAGAGTAAATGATGATAGAATATTTTGTTTTGGGTGAACTGTCCCTTTAAGAACATTGTAGATCTAAACTGTGGCAGAATGGTCACGTTACAAAGCGAACATTCTTTGCATACTTTTCTTGCAGTAGAATGTGAGGAGACTCTCAGCCTGGCTGCTTCTAAAGGTGTCGAGCAGCTGATGCGAACAAGGCAGAGTAACCGTGTGTATCCGCTTCCTGTTCTCGCCGGAGGACGTACTGTATGACAGAACAAACTAAAACAACAAAGAGATTCATCTATCAGAACAAAAACACACAAAGTTGATTTTTCATCAAATATTTGATCTATTACTATATGTTATATGTTTCTATAATAATTATGACCCATAATTATTATTGATATTTGAGAATCATATATCACAATGAATTGATTATATACTGTATCCATGCATCCGACCAAATGACATCCATCCAACCTGTATGGCGACACCCCTCGCTTCATCTAGAGATTTGTTGTGAGTGAACTCAAATGCCATAGTTGTGCGCCAATCTAGCGCTGCCATGGCAACACGGCTGGAGTCAGGACCGAGGATGAAGGCGCCATAGCAACCAGATATGCGCATCTCTGCAGAGACACAGTGATAGAGCTGTTTATGTACACAACAGCAATTTATAATTAACAATAACATCTGCCATTCATACAATCACAGTTATTCAAGTTGAATCACTGTAACTATGTTTTCAAACTACACAAACGACCGGATTCAAGGCATATTACAGTGTTTTATGTACGACCCATGTAAATAAACACTGTGTTTGATCGTCTTGAAGATGTTCTTTTGATTACCTTTACTGACGAAGGCCTTGAGCTGAGCTTTGAAGGCCAACTGCATGTTCACACATCTGCTCAGATCGGCTTGGAAGCGTTCCTGCTCCATCTCAGACTGGGAAAGATGTATGAAATGATCATAAAATTTTACATGTATAATTCTATACGCAAAATCCTAAGGTTACTTAGTTTCTCATCATTTAGAAGACACCGTTCATGAAAAGCAGTAATTGTTTTCCTCTTTGGGTGACATGGTCAAGTTGGACTAAGGTGACAGAGCAGGAAGGTGACCTTTTTAACTTCTGCAATTAATAGAAAGGCCCAACTCGGCTCTATCAACCTCCTCTGTATTAGCAGCGGAGCGCTTTAACACGGCCATCACTACCCATTACAACATTCCAGGCTAATTCTCGAGGCAGCCATAGGCTTGTTTTTAAAGTTTAAATCTGTGTAGCAGTTGTAGTCTAATTGAGCTCCAAGGTTTTAAGATGAGCTTATTCTGATATAATAGGTCATGAGGGTGCAGTTGATGTCAAGAAAATACACACTACATTTATTACCTGCAGACTATTATAGCAGATTAGGCCACCCCCTGTCAGAAAGGGGATGTGCCCCGGCCAAGCTCCACCCACTTCTTGGTGAGAGAACACAAAGGTGTGGACACAGCATCCATGATTGACACAATCTTTAGCCAATGAGGTGGTAGAGTCTGGTCCTTGAAAGATGGACTGGTATAGAAACAAAAGGAAGCAGAGGAATTAAACAGATACTCCATTGCAAACTCATTTTCATAATTAATATATTTGTCCTGTTTTTTTATAAAAGCAAAATATAATGTAACCTGATATATAAAAAGTTGCTTTTTACTTCATTTTTTGTTTGTTTTAAGTGTAAAATGTTGTGAGGTGTATCGTTAAAATATTTATAAATTATGTTATAAAAAATTTGCTTCTCAAGGAAATGTGTGTCTCTTGTTTTAAGGAGGTATACAACAAAAATTATTATGAAAAAGATTATTGGTAGTGTTTAGGAAAGGAGAAGCATCCAGTTTAGTTGCATATTACTTATCTCACCTTTAATTTACTAGAACTGAAAAATACAGAGGAGCTTTTCTCATCTGTGCATTCAGTCAAAGGCGAGGAATGAAAGATCAGCAACTTTCCTGGAGACTCTGAGGCCTATTGAAATAAATGTATATGTGTAGTTAGAGATTTATAAACAACATGTACTGCAAAACAATTTCATTTCTATTGCTTGTGTGAAGGGTTTAGGACCCTCTTGCCTGAAGAATCTTCACTGCAGCAGAAACAGGGAGATCTTGTGAGCCGCATCTTTCATCTGATTTAGGCTTAAAAAATGCAATTTCCTGTAGAACTCTGCCAAAGAAGAAGAATTGTTGTTGAACTTTTGACTTCTGTATTAATATGTTTTGAATAAGATAAAAAAATCAAAACCTTTCAACTATGTGTCTGCAGTCTTTCAGTGGCACCAGAAGACCTTCCGTCACAGGAAGTTCCATCTCCTCACAGTCAGTGATGATCATCATGTGGGGTCGGGACAGAGCTGGACTCAGGTTATACAGGTGGATCCGACTGTCATAGGTCATCAAACCAATTCGAAGATTTGATTGGTCGGCTCCTTCACTCCTAAATCAATGTTCAAGTCAATATTAGAAAAGCAATTTGCAGCTCATGTCTCTTTGGTAATATGACATTTACTTATTTTCATCCATCATGACTGGTTTAAAAAACGTAGGCATACACTATGTATTAGATATATTTAGAATATGTCAATTAGGAATGTCAAACGATTATTTGCTTTTGATTACATCCAGAATTAAAGGTTGTGTTTGCATAATATACTGTATGTCTGTGTACTGTGCATATTCATTTTGTATTTAAAACATATACATACTGCTAAATGAATAAATGTACATATTAGTGGTGGGCCGTTAACGGCGTTAGTGAGACTATTATCGCGCGTTAAAAAAAATGTCGCCGTTAATCTATTCTCAAAGTTGGGTTGGGAGCTGGGTCTATACTACGCAAGCTATGATGACTTTCACCTTCATATTTTAGCCCGGATGTATACCAGCTTAACTGCACTGTACGGGGCGAGAACGAGATTTTTCAACTCGCGTGATTCGCGTCATTCGCGGAAGCAGAAGCCGCCTCATCATCTCATAACCATGGCTTCATTCGCACGATTCGCGCAGCAAGTAGGTCTATTGGCTCTTTGCATTAACATATAAATCACTCGCGCTTGACACGCCATTCGTGTTTGGTCTGAACACAACATAACGTTACTGTGAAATTACCGCATCAAACGTGACGTGCTAACATGGATGCAGCTATGAAGCCGCCGGGTTTGCTTCAGGGAATATTAATTTTTAAGACGCTTCCCAATAGAAACATCGACAAGACTAAGGTTGTTTGCACCTTGTGCAATGCGGAATTGGTTTAAAAAAAACACTTCCTCTCAACAGGTAGTGGTCTAGCTTTAGTTGAAACCAGTAACTTTGTATTGAGATCTAATGTATTATGGCTCCTGTATGACATATCGCTTGTTGCTCCCTCACTCTTTGTAAGTCGCTTTGGATAAAAGCGTCTGCTAAATGACTAAATGTAAATGTACTGTAGGAGCTCTTCCAGTCTCAAGTACCACCTAAACGGAAATCATCCCTTAGCTAATGCGGAAGTAAACACAAGTTCATCTTATTAAACATAATTTAATTTTCATCACCAATTATCATAGTAGAACAGCTATCTCAAGCAGTTTGTGATGCATTTTGGAAACAGGAGATGAGCCCCTGGTCTAATGTGCCACCTGGCTTGAGAAACCCGTTCTCAAAGACTTACTTTTAGTCATTATTTGGGTAGCACACATATTCTGAATGCCTTCGGCAGAATTCAAATGAGCCATTTTAATCTAGATTAATCTAGATTAATTTTGGAATTAATCTAGATTAATCTAGATTAAAAAAATTAATCTATGCCCACCACTAGTACATATACAACATTTATATTGCACAGTACACAAAAATATTATTAATGGCCTTTAATCCCTTTACACACTCTATTTAGATATATACGTGCATGTGTATGATATATTTTTGTATGAGTTGCAAATTGCACTGTCCATTGAGCGGACCTAACCTGACTCACATTTCACCGCTGATTATATTCTGTATAATTGTGTATGTGACAAATAAAAACTTGAATCCTTAAAATGAATCCTTGATGTCCCTTACCCTTGCAAAATCTGTAATTGGGAACAAATCTGCTTGGATATGTGGTCTAGATGCCCCATCCTCATCGCGCTGTGAGAAACATCTATTGCCAGCACCAACACAGCAGCATTGGACTGGTTAAAAAACAGATAAATAACCGCAAATTAAGACAAACACTAATATTTTCCAAAATAGACAAGAGCAACGAAATGACAATTTTAACTTGCACTAGAGTGTAAAAGTAGTTATGAAACAATGTCATAAATGCAGTAACATATTGTAATTGAGCATAAATGAAAATGAAACCAATGTCATATCAATTATCTTACCATTTGCTTCTCCAGAATTTCATACGAGCCGAGACTGAGCTCAGGTTTGCTTTCCAAGTCTACACGGCGGCCCTGATTGGTGGGCTGATAGGACTGCCACGGCACTAGGAGATAGATAAGTTAGTTTAAGCAAAAATACTTAAGGCCATTCAAGGATTAAGGTTGAGTCAGAGTGACTTTGCCAATACAGAAAGAAAAGAACAATTCAGATTACTTAAGTAGCAAAACTGAACTGATTTTATATAAATTTTATGTTTAAAATAACAGTCTGGATAATCAGTAAATCGATCAAACAAAACAATTACTTTATATCTACATGTACATGAAGAAAGTTTAAGTGACCTTCAGAGAGTTTGTCACAGAAGGGACAGTAGAATCTTTGCCCACAGTCCTGCCAGCTCATAGCGGGGCTCATGAAGGCCCCACAGTGCCCACAGCCCTTAACACAATCCCCTGCTTCACACACTGGCACTGAGCACTGCAGACAACATCCACATGACATGTTTAAAACATTTTGAAACATTTGAATGATTCAACCAGCCCACAGTCAAACCATTTCCTCTCTTTATACCTCTCCTATCTCAGGCACGGCCAGCGGGTGCACAGTGGCACCCAGAGGCAGGTGGCTCTTCTGCGCTGACTGAACAGCTACAGGGAAGCTGTAGGTCGTGCAGCGGATGAAATGAGGTGTGGCATTACCTGCAACACAAAGTAAACAACAATAAGTGGGTATATAGCATGATATCAAATCAAACGTGTGTCATATCAAAGGTATTGCAAACATATAGTATAAAATGTCTATTTTGCAGTCAAATATATATATATATCTTTTTTTATTGTTTCTATTAAATGTTTTGACATACAGCAAGAGTTATATATTGTATTAATATACAGTTGACTTTATTATACTGCATATTAAAACTATGATGAACTAACCAGATCAAAAGGTACTGTATAATGTTAATTTAAATTAAATAAACCAAAAAGCTCACATCACATTCATCTTGTTCGACCACTATAACTTTACATTATAGCTCATATTTAATTCTATGAAAATAGTAAAAAAGTATACAATGTTTATATTCATAAAATAAATGATTATAAATAAAATATTTATAAAATAACATGCAACATGGATGTGTAAAGAAAGTTTAAAGCATATTTTGTGTTGGTACCATTTTTCTATACAGTAGAATACCACCTTTAAAGTGTTGCAGTACTTATGAGACAACCCCTTTGTTTATCATGATGGCGCCTGTTTTTGGCAGACAGGAGCAGCTGTCAATATTGTCAATATTTCATTACCTTTGTGTGTCTGTTTCGATCATTGTCTGCCAGTCAGTTAAAGTCAATATAATTTCTCAGTACAACAAAACCAGGTGCAGCACTTTAATATTTCATGTGAAGTTGGGAATGAAGTCAAAAATGATGTAGCTAAATTTGGCAGCAGTGACGGCACCTTTGTCCTCCAGGGTGCATCGTGTTGAGGAGAGAGGGGGAACGGAGGATTTGGACTTCGAAACAAACACTTTCCCTTCCCACTGGACCCTGTCCTCTTTGATCACCTGCACCTGTATGTTTAAAAAGGAAACTGACATTGAAACAAAGCAACACAGTCTTACAGAAAAGAGGAAAGATGCTTGGACTATCAGACTTGTTAGAAACATATAAATTAACATATTGTGTTCATATGAAATGCAGAGGAACGGTTTCTTTACCACACTGGGTAGAAGCTGAGGATCCAGACCGTATCGAGACTCTGACTTGGAATTTGATGTTGGACTCGTCTAACAAAGAGACAAAAAGCTTAGTTTAAGTAGTTTCCAGTGTAAATCCAAATTAATAACGTACATAAAAATAATGGTATGATTACATAAAATGTGTATAGAAACACAAAAGACAAACTAATATATCTGTGATATCTGTGAGCTCTTATACAGTCATTGACAGTAAGTGGGAGGTTATGATTACTGCAATGATCTTACTGGTAATGAGCAGCTTCCCAGTGGCATCCCTTGAGTCTTCATGTTTGAAATCTCAGGAACAGAATTACACACATCTGTATACAAAATAAAGGATTAAAATGTTCCGAATGTCCTCCAAAAGATGGTTAAGTGACATTATTCTGTACATACATCACAACACAATAATCTATTCTTACCCTGGTAGCTTTGCTGTGAGGTGTCCCAGTGCAGCGACTGAGGCCGAGCACCTGAGCAGGCCAAGCTCACTTCTGTGCTGCTCTGATGTTTTGGGTTCATATATGGGTAGTGATATGGAGGATGACAGGTTGGGGTCATGTGGTTCTGTCTGGCCCATGACTGTGGTTGTGAATGTGTAAAGCTTGTATTTACTGCAGGAACATCCATTTTATCATCTTGTTCAATCTACCTCTAAAATCACAGACAACATGCTGAGGAATACATCAAATTATTTCCATTACAAATGGCATTATGAACAATCAGCTGACTGTTTCCCATTAAAACTATAAGAGTTCTTTATGTATAGTGTTGTGGGCCCTATTCCAGTAATGGTGTCGATTCATATCTGCCACACAGTATCCCCACAAATAAAACCAAACACAGACCCTAAAAGAGCACAATAGTGTTCATTTAAACCAATACAAGTGGTAATACATCCAGGTTTTATAATACATTTTATTAAAGAGCCATTCATGAACTAAATTATCATCCACTGATCAGCTGATCACCCGCACCGGTAACGTTATACATCATATAGCCTACAAATGCTACACGAGCCTCTTTATTTACTGATTTCAATTAATTGATATATTATTTTTAAATAAGATAATGGCAATTTACCGTACGATATGTCACGTCGGGAGATGTCAGCTGCATTTATCGTCCTGTTAAATAATAAAGAGATTGCTAGTGTTATTGATACGGAAAGCGCTTAGCCTCTCCTGTCTCTTGTGGTCTCCGTTAGTTCGTCTACATTTTCTTCAGTTTCTTCAGTGCTTAGACGAAATCACGAGAAACATAAAAACGTAAAAATATAAATATTTTAAATGCACTTCTCCCTTTTGTTTTGAGAATACGCCGTATTCGTTTACGTAATGAATATATCTCACGTACTATGTGTAAATACACCAGATGCGCAATTACGAATAATGACCTCAAGGTGGCAGCACAGTATATTAAAACACGTTCGTCCGTCACACGTCAAAAGAATTTGCCCTCAATGTACAACATTACGGAAAAGCACGTAGAAAAGCATAATATAACTTATTTTTTGTTATTTAATGTATTGTATATATTTTAGAATAATTATATGTATAGGATTACTTTTGAATGAATCATCTACTCATTTTAAATGCCAAGGGAACAATAATGTCTTTGTATTAAACAGTTTATTTGTTTTGCATACTGCATGTTATTTATACAATTATTTACCAAAATAACAGCTTTTTTACATACAAAATTTAACAACATAAAAAACACAATCTTCTGGTCATAATAAATAGCTTGTTTGTTTATTTAGCCTGCTGCTTATAGTGCATTTAAAGTGATAGTTCACCCCAAAATGAAAATGCTGTCATCATTTACTAACCCTTGTAATTTCAAACCTTTATGGCTTTCCTTCTTCCGCAGAAGACAAAAGAAGATATTTTGAAGAAAGTTGGTAACTGGTTCTACTGTACAGACACAAAACCAGTGCAAGTGAATGGTGTCCAGTTAACAACTTTTGTGTTTTGTGTTTTGTGTTCTGCGGAAAAAAGAAATTCATATAGGCTTAAAATGACAAGAGGGGGAGTAAATAATGACAGAATTTTTAGGGTGAACTATCACCCAAAAATAAAAATTCTGTCATCATTGACATTGTTCTGGTGAATACATAGACAGATATTGAGAAGAATGCTTGTAACCAAACAGTTATTGGCCAACACTGATTAATATAGTACTGTAGGAAAAATTACAATGGAAGTCAAATGTTCAGTTTGCTTTAGTGAATTCTTCAAAATATTTTTTTCTGTGTTCATCTGTATTCTATTTGGGGGAACATAGACTAGAGTCAATGTAATACCACATAGAAGCACTGATTTTATCCACTAAAGATGAAGTCGCAGCAAACATTTGAAAAGCTTACATCTTGACGACAATCTAGAAACCTAATAACATCATACCATTGCTTTACTTTTTCTATAAACGTGGACGTGCTTTTGTGTCGAAGTAACTCATACATGATGAAACACTACATACTGGACAGTATGATAATGTGCACGTGAAGGCCAACAGAACGTGAGCGGATGACACTGAGTGTTTTATAATATATAGGACAGACGACCTTGAATACATTTTACTTATGGCATCTTAAGGTGAAAAGATGTAGACTTCAAAAAGGATAAAAAAAATCTATTAATAATAACAGAAAAGATAACCTGAGAAAAACAAGACTGTAGGTAGAAGTGGGAGGACGTAGTTAATATTTAATCTAGTCTTCTGCATGCCCTCCAGTCCAGTGATGTAATATTCATGAGGTCAAAAGGGCTGAAGGCTACGCTCTGACTTCAACTACTTAACACGTTCAGATATATATGGATGCACACACACATATAAAAATCACACCGTCATACATAAATGTACGACATTAATAAGAGACCAGTCGTGTACCTCAAAACTTTGAGTGTTATTTCCTCTGTGAAATTATATGACCAATCTGAACTCAATGCTGAACTCAGTCACATTTACTGGCAGAACATGCACTACAACCCCAGAGAAAACTGACCGAAATGGTCCTTATAGTTTTATTACAGCACTTTACCCACCCACCCACTATTAAAGGAAGGTTTTTTGTGAGTAAGGCTATTTGCTCCATGCTGTTCCTTTTACACACACTCTTCTGAAGCATGAATTTAAATTTCCTCTGGTGAACAAATGCCACATGATTTACTGTCATTACAAAAACACATGGTGCACAATATTACCTTGACCATTACTGCTTTAAATCTTTTAACAACAGTAAATTGATGTTGTACACTATGTTTTCCTTTAATGGAACAAGAACAATTGAGGTGCATTCTAATAACCTTTTCCCCGTATCTTCCGGTTTTTATGATAGGTCTATCATTATGGTGATTTGGAGAGGCCTATACTCTGAAGTTACTTAGAGCTGCTCTTAGTTCACATATTAAACTCATTGTTATCGTTCAGAATAGCTCTGTTTTAAAAACTGCTGCCTATTTACAATACAGGCAGCAACAATGCAGCATCTTAATGGAAATGGAATCTCAGATTGTAAATCACAGATTTGAAATGCTATACACAGGTTACAACCACACTGTTCCTTCATCGTACACTTGTGAGAAGCGTGTGAAAGACTCAACTTCACTTACAGGTTATCCTATGTTTTACCATTAGCTGTTACATTATAATAATAATACGAGGGAAACCATAATAGACCACTTTGCAAAACGTAAAGAACAATGGTCCAGAAAAACGTCCTGTTTCAGTTATCAACATCTTTTTTCTTTCTTCTTACATCACAAAGCACGAAGCAGGTCTGTTGCCCTCCTTTTTCTGTCTGGATGTTTTCTTAATTTTTTTCTGTTGTTGATATTGATTTTTGTAAGTGCTTTTCGTTGTATTTTGAACCAATAAAAATGTTGATCGCATAATGTTGATCACAATAAATAGATCTAAAAGTATACTTTTTATATACTTCTAAGAAATACACTTAAAAGTAAAGGTGCTTGACTGACAGAAAAATCTAAGTATATTTGGCCTTTCCTTGAGAAATACTAAAATGTTCATTTTTAAATCCCAAGAAGCAGGTTTGGGGTGGAATAGTTTAGAGTAAAACATGCATGGAACTGAAACTCATCCTCTTTGTACACATTGATAATAAACATTTACTTACAGTACACTTAAAGTTATATATACTAGAAAAATGTATTCATAAAATAATATACTCAAAGTGCAATAATACATAAATATATGAATATTATAAATATTCTCACCTCTACTATTTATTCTCTACGCAAATATGTGTCAGAGTAAGTGGGAAGATTGGACAATTTTAAAGTATGCAGATGACACTGTCATTGTCAATAAACTTAATGGCACTGAGACCAGTCATGGCCAGATTATAAAGTGGTGTTAGAAGTCTTTTCTCCAATTAAACTAATCTAAGACAAGATATAATTATTGACTTCAGGAAACAAGCTCACCAACGTGAAGTTTGATCTATAAAAGGTGAGAAAATAGAATCTGTACGAGCCTACAAATACAGAATCTTGGAACTATCATTGTTTCAAAATTGAACTTTGAAGAACTGTGTAAAAAGGGGCACCAGAGTCTGTTTTGTTTAAGGAAATTGGCCCATTTCCGCATTGTCAGAACAATTAAGACTTTATTTTATCGTGCTAATATTGTGTCGCCTTAAAAATGTTCTCTTGTATCCTGGTTTGGAAGCAGCTCTGTTAAATTGTCAAATATTCGACTAAATTGAACGGGGAATCACAGTTTAGTCCTGTATATCAGATACATAGCTAAGGTTACAGCAGGTGGCTTACTCAATATTAAATGATGACTCTCACCATTCGAAATAGGAAATTCAACTTTTGCCATCTAGACGTAGATTTGTAGTTCTGTACAATACAACAAAGCGGTATAAAAACAGTTTGTGTCAGTTGAATAAGGACAGGTTTTAGGAAATGATTGGTCTTATTTCTATTAACCAAACTTATTTTGCATTTTTACGATGTTTATTTATTGTTTTTAGACCAAGCAGGTGTTTTAGTAATTCTGGGAACATTTTTATTATGTCATACAATGTTTATGATGTCTGTATATATAAACTCACAACACTGCATATCAAATCAACCTTCGGGTACAAATTAAGTTGACTTGATCTATGCTATAACTCTTAAACCGGTAAACCAGCTTTCAGCATACCTATAAGTTCAACTGTAGTATAGTTGCAGTACAAATGAAAAATTTAGTTGATACCTACTAAACGGTTAATAGTTGCACATAAATGTTTATAAACTAAAATTTGGGCCAATTTAGTTTTAAGTAGTGAAATAATACACTTTAATGTAGGCCAACACAAGGCACAAATGTGTCTCTGGTCCAATCTTGCACCCCTCACTCCACCCTGCACTTTCCTGTCACATATATCTCACATACATTTTTAAGTATACAATATTAATGTACTAGTAGTGTACTCACTGTTCTTAAATGACATATTTTCAGCAGAGGCTGTACTTCCTTCGCCAGCTGAGGAAGTTCAACCTCCCACAGGAGCTGCTCTTACAGTTCTACTCAGCTGTCATTGAATCCGTCCTCTGCACTTCCGTGACAGTTCGGCTCAGCTGCAAAAACTGACCTCTTAAGACTACAACAGATAGTCCGGACTGCTGAGCGAATCACTGGCACAACCATCCCCAATCTACAAGAACTCTACTCATCAAGAGTGACTAAAAGAACTCGCAAAATCACTCTGGACCCCTCACACCCCGCACACTTTCTCTTTGAACTACTGCCATCTGGTCGGCGCTACAGAACACCGAGCACCAAAACAGTCAGACAGGAAGTGTTTCTTAACTCAGGCCGTTTCATGAACAGTTAAATGTTGTACTGTGTATTAAAACATGTGCAAAATACAACCATATACTATACATATTAAACATATGTTATGGATATAATATTCAGCTATCCACATTTCCCTGCATAACTTGTATATAACACAATACAATTTGTATATAGCCAATACGGGACCTATTGTCCTTTTGTCTAATAGTGTCCTTTTTGTCAAATGTGTACTGTCTCTCAAATATTTTTTCTGTACGTTTTGTTACCTGTGCCTTGTCACCTTTTTAACCTGTGTGTACACAGGAAGACACTTGGCAATAAAGCTCTTTCAGATTCAGATTTTTGGGCTTTATTTGACAGGACAGTAGAAATTTTGATAACATTTTACAATAAGATGCTATTTGTTAACAGTAGTATGCATTACATAACATTAGCTAATTAATCCTTGTTAATATTGATTCATGTCAATACAGTTATTCATGTTTAGTTCATGGTGCATTAACTAATGTTAACAGACACAAGGTTTGATTTGAAAAATGTTTTAGTAAATGATGAAATTGACATGAACTAGGATTTATAAATGCTGTAGAATATTGTTCAATGTTAGTTGATGTTACCTAATGCATTTACTTATTGTTAACAAATAGCACCTTTTTGTAAAGTGCTACCAAAATTTCTATTGTCCTGTCAAAGTCTTACAAGCCCAAAAATGTAACTTATTTTATATTTAAAAATACATGTGAGATTTTACGGTATTTAAAAATATGAATTGGAAGTATACTTGTTTTTTGTCCTGTAAGGGTAGATTTTTGAGAATATCTACTTTTGATTCTGTGGATAAAAAGTTTTAGAATGACATTGGGGTGAATAAATATGGGAGAAGTTACATTTATAGTTGAATACATTAATTACACTAGCGAAGTGATTATACTTTTATAAAATGATTAAAGTGCTCTAGAAACCAGCCTTCAAGTGCACACCAGGTGACTAACAGCCCTGTGATGGACTGAGAGATCAGCCACACAAGTATGGGTATTCGAGCATACACATAGATACACTTACATCTGCGCGCGCTTGTGAGCCCAGATATCCATACACTTCTCCCATGTACCAACACACCCATAAATTACATTTGGTTATGACACGTTGTTTGGATAGTTCATAGTTTAAAGTATTATTTACAATAACCACACAGGACAGCAGTAATCTAAAGTTTCCATTTATTTACGCAGCCACACACAAATCAGTTAATCTATGGTTTTGCGTACCTTTAACTAAACCATATTTCTTTGTACGAGTTGCCGGGATGGCGGGGTGTCTGCAAGAGAAATTCCGGTCCGGCAAAGATTGGAGCCCGTGCGGGAACGGAGTTTTATCCCATTGTGGTTCCGCTTGGATGGACCATCTGTAGCGGAGACGTGGGGATATCTTGAAATGGACTGTCTAATTATCTCCTCCATTCAGTTTAAATTCATGCGTTTATTCAGTCATTTGAGATTATTTGTCATTACTATAGATGTGCTTGTTGTATAATGTTTGTCTTAAAGTGTGATGTTATTTGTTATATTTGGAATTTATTATTTCCCCCTTTCCTTGTTGTGATGAGCTCATCCATTCCCTTTTTAAGAGTGGTGGAAAGATTGTTCAAGAGTTTTGATTAGCAGGCACAGATGTGATAAGGTGATCTGTGGATATGCTTGATTAAAGTCGCCATTGTCTGCTGAAATTCGTTCTCCGAGTTTTCTTTAAGATACATCAGGCCTGTTACCTAGAGAAACTGAGTAAGATCCCAAAAAAGGAACAAGTGGGACTCGTGAGTTGTTTACCTTGACCGGTCGGTCCCTCACAGATGGTGGCAGCGGTGGGATCTTTAAATCTGGTTATTCAAGGTACAAGCCGGTTTTGTTAGTTTGGAGGTGTTATTTTGCCCCTCGTGGCTGTTTTATTTCTTCTGGTGTTTGCAATGAGTCGAGCTGTAAAGAAGCGAGGCCTCTCTGTACCACAGGAGGAAGAAAGGGGTGAAGAGGAGTTGAACATGGAGGATGAAGTTGAGGAAGGAGCAGCGGCTGGAAAAAGAGATGTTGCAGGGGAGGATCTGGCGAGTTTGTTCCGAGCTCACATGGCTAGGATGGACGTCCGGGAAGCTGAAAGACAAAGAGAGCAAGTGGAACAAGAACGACGTTTCAGGGCTCTCCAGCACCAGTTTGGTCTATTGCAGATGGAGGTCCAAGCACGTACAACTCCCATCCCTACGACTCTCGACCCTGATTTGCACGGTGGAGGAACTCCGGAAGATTCTGGATGGTTGAAAGCCAATTCCCCAGGCAGAGATGGAATGCCATTGATTCAAGGGGGTACGGTGCAGGCGGGGGACCGTGTGAGTCTACCCGTTACACAAATGCCTAAAATGGAGAAACTTGGAGAAAACGATGACGTGGAGCACTTTCTAGTCACATTCGAGCGGATTGCAGTGGCCTGCAGATGGAACAAAACAGATTGGATCTGGCATTTGATACCATTGTTGGCTGGCAAGGCTCGAGCGGCTTGCGTGAATATGGACGTGGATGAGTCTACGGATTACGAGAAGGTGAAAGCTGCAATTTTAAAGAAGTTTGACATAAATGTTGAGACCTATCGTCAGAGGTTTCGCTCTGTGACTGTGCATCCTGAAGAGAGTCCAAAGGAGCTATATAGCCGACTGAAGGAGCTGTTTGCAAAATGGACACAACCGAAAGGGAAGACTGTAGAAGAGATGAGTGAAATCATGGTACTCGAGCAGTACCTTCGAATGCTGTCTCCTGAGCTTCAGATATGGATCCGAGAGCGAGACCCTGAATCAGCGGCAGAAGCAGCTACCTGGGCTGACGTCTTCGTAGCAGCAAGGGGAAAGAACATATGCTGGAGGTATAGGCAAGGAGTTGCGCAACGATCTGGTGACTTAGGGCAGAGTCGGCCGAAAGTAGAAGAACAAGGAAAGAACCATCCCGGGAGATGGCCAGGTGGGCCAGGTATGACTTTTAGACGGCTGATGAAATGTCACTTGTGTGGGCAAGAAGGTCATATTAAGCCAAACTGTCCCAAGAATCCTGTCCAGTCTTCGCATATATGTCTTGTCCCAAGAGTGCTTACAGTTCCTGCAGGGACACAACGTCAGAGAACGACGATGGTGGAGATCGGGCAGAGAATGCTGACTGCTCTTATTGATACCGGCAGTGATCAAACTCTAATGGATAAGAGGTTTATATCATCCTCTTCGATCGATTCAGCCAGTCAGTTGCTTGTTCGATGTGTGCATGGAGATGAAAGGATGCTTCAAACCGCCCGGATATACTTGAAGGTAAAGGGTCAGACGTATGTATTGAAGGTGGGAGTTGGTGAAAACCTACCATATCCTGTGATTTTGGGAAGAGATATACCTGCATTGTTTGAACTGTTGTCTCCAGCACAAAAATGTAATGTGGCAGTTACACGTTCAAAAGCAAACCAAGGTGAGGATCATGAGCCTATGTTGAGCAGTCTACCATTCTTCGGTGAAGAGATTGAGACTGGGGCGTCAAAACGGAGGAAGTCAAGAAACGAGAAGAAAGGAGACAAGGTCAAATTTAATGCTACTAAGATACAAGATGTCTCATACGAACTTCCTGTGGATTTCAGGGTGCCAACAGACATTGTAAAAATGCAACAGGAGGATGCAAGTCTGGCACGGTGTTTGAGTGGAGCTAAAGATGCTGGAGGAGAAAGTATGGAGGACATCATAGGGACATTTGTGCGGGTGAAGGGAATACTTTATCGTCAGATCGGTGCACGGAGACAGCTGGTGGTCCCTCAGTGTGTTCGGGAAGTTGTTTTACGACTGAGCCACTCTGTTCCTTGGGCTGGCCACCTTGGGAAGAACAAGACCACTGCTCGGATTAAGAGATACTTCTACTGGCCTGGTCTGGAAAGGGAAGTAGCCCGATACTGCAAAAGTTGTCCAGAGTGTCAAAAGGTATCACTGCAGCGACCTATGAGAGCACCGTTACAGCCACTGCCCATTATTGGAACGCCATTTGAGAGAATAGGAATGGATGTCGTAGGACCTCTTGAGAAGAGCAGTTCCAATAATCGATTCATGTTAGTGATAACAGATTATGCCACAAGGTACCCAGAGGTGTTTCCTCTAAGGACTGTGAAGGCCAAGACTGTAGCAACGTGTCTGGTTCAGTTGTTTTCGAGGGTCGGGTTTTGTGAAGAGATTTTGACCGACCAAGGTACCAACTTTATGTCAACTCTACTGAGACAAGTGTACCGATTGCTGGGAATTAAAAGCCTGCGTTCTACACCTTACCACCCTCAGACTGATGGACTTACTGAACGCTTTAATCAAACTCTTAAGCAGATGCTCCGAAAGTTCGTGGATGAAACTGGCAAAGACTGGGATCGTTGGCTGCCATATCTCCTATTTGCATACAGGGAAGTTCCTCAGGCCTCCACTGGGTTCTCACCCTTTGAGCTGTTGTATGGTCGTGAAGTCAGGGGACCACTGACTTTGCTCAAAGAGGTATGGGAAGGAAATTCTGAGGATAAGGAACCTCATAATGTTGTTTCGTATGTATTGCAGATGAGAGAGCGCCTACAGAAAATGGCTAACCTAGCACAGACGAATTTGGGCAAGGCAAAAGGGCAACAGCGGACCTGGTATGATCTGAAGTCCCGAGCGAGGAATTTGCAGATTGGGCAAAAGGTGTTGGTGATGTTGCCCACTGGAGAAAGTAAGTTGCTAGCTAAATGGCAAGGACCTTATGAGGTCAGAAGAAAGCTTAGCTCCACGACATATGAGATTGCTATGTCTGCTCAAGATAAAGCCGGACGGATTCTTCATGTTAACCTGTTGAAGGAGTGGACACCGAGGATGGAAAGAGAGGCACAGATTTTGATGGTTTGCTCTGTGACTGAAGAAGAAGATGAACAGTACTTACCGGAGTCAAATACGGGAGAGCTTGAGCTGAGCCATCTTACCGAGCAGCAGCAATGTCAAGTGAGATCTCTTTGCACTAACAAGGTATTCTCTGCATGTCCGGGATTCACAAGATTGGTTCAACATGATGTGGTGTTGAAGCCCGAGGCCATGGTGAGGCGGCGAAGTTACAGAATACCAGAGAGATGTCAAGAGAGCCTGAAGAAGGAGGTGGCCTTCATGTTAAGCTTGGGTGTCATTGAACCCTCGTACAGCGAGTGGTGTCATCCAGTAGTCCTTGTACCTAAGAAGGATGGGGATATCCGCTTCTGCATTGATTTCAGGTATTTGAATTCTGTCTCTCAATTTGATTCGTACCCTACTCCGCGCGTGAGCGATTTGATTGATCTGTTGGGTCACACAAGGTACATTACAACTATGGACTTATCTAAAGGGTATTGGCAGATACCGTTAACCATGTCTTCCAGACCCCTGACTGCGTTCCGAACACCAAGAGGCTTGTATCAATTCAAAGTTTTACCCTTTGGCCTTCATGGGGCCGGTGCAACCTTTCAGAGGTTAATGGACCGAGTGTTGCATGGTCTGACTTTTGCGGCTGCCTATATTGATGATATTGTTGTGTACAGTGATACATGGGAGGAGCACGTAAGACATATTCGAGAGGTGTTAAGACGACTCAAGGAGGCAGGTTTGACTGTCAACCCAAAGAAGTGTACTGTGGCAAAGAAGGAGACCGAGTATCTTGGTTACGTTATTGGTCAAGGGGTTGTGCGACCACAGCGGAGCAAGATTCAGGCGATCAAGAAGGGCCCTGTGCCACAGACCCGCAAGGACCTGAGGTCATTTTTAGGCATGACTGGATTTTATAATAGGTTCATACCTAATTATTCCGACAGGGCTGCCCAGCTGACAGATATGGTGGGAGCACAAAGCCCTAACCAGTTGCAGTGGACAGAGGAAAGGTTGAAGGCATTCCGGGATCTACAAGGAGCTCTGACTACTGAGGCGGTACTGTACAATCCAGACTTTACTCAACCGTTTATTGTGCAAACAGACGCCTCAGGGAGAGGTATTGGAGCTGTCCTCTTACAGGGGAGTTTAGGAGTCCGACGACCCGTGGCCTTTATCAGCCGTAAGATGTTCCCGAGGGAGATGCGATACTCCACTGTTGAAAAGGAGTGCCTAGCTATTAAGTGGGCCTTGGATTCTCTAAAGTACTACTTGTTAGGAAGAGAGTTTTCCTTGGAAACGGATCATAAAGCGTTAAAATGGCTAGAGCAGATGAAAGATACAAACGGAAGGATCACAAGATGGTATCTGGCGATGCAGCCCTTCCGCTTCACTGTCCAGTATGTGCCGGGGAAAGCCAATGTAACTGCGGATTATTTGTCCCGCTGCCCGGGTGAATCTTTGGAAGGTGGGGGAGATGTGATGGACTGAGAGATCAGCCACACAAGTATGGGTATTCGAGCATACACATAGATACACTTACATCTGCGCGCGCTTGTGAGCCCAGATATCCATACACTTCTCCCATGTACCAACACACCCATAAATTACATTTGGTTATGACACGTTGTTTGGATAGTTCATAGTTTAAAGTATTATTTACAATAACCACACAGGACAGCAGTAATCTAAAGTTTCCATTTATTTACGCAGCCACACACAAATCAGTTAATCTATGGTTTTGCGTACCTTTAACTAAACCATATTTCTTTGTACGAGTTGCCGGGATGGCGGGGTGTCTGCAAGAGAAATTCCGGTCCGGCAAAGATTGGAGCCCGTGCGGGAACGGAGTTTTATCCCATTGTGGTTCCGCTTGGATGGACCATCTGTAGCGGAGACGTGGGGATATCTTGAAATGGACTGTCTAATTATCTCCTCCATTCAGTTTAAATTCATGCGTTTATTCAGTCATTTGAGATTATTTGTCATTACTATAGATGTGCTTGTTGTATAATGTTTGTCTTAAAGTGTGATGTTATTTGTTATATTTGGAATTTATTATTTCCCCCTTTCCTTGTTGTGATGAGCTCATCCATTCCCTTTTTAAGAGTGGTGGAAAGATTGTTCAAGAGTTTTGATTAGCAGGCACAGATGTGATAAGGTGATCTGTGGATATGCTTGATTAAAGTCGCCATTGTCTGCTGAAATTCGTTCTCCGAGTTTTCTTTAAGATACATCAGGCCTGTTACCTAGAGAAACTGAGTAAGATCCCAAAAAAGGAACAAGTGGGACTCGTGAGTTGTTTACCTTGACCGGTCGGTCCCTCACAAGCCCCCTTTACAATTACCCCGTGTGAAGTTATGATGTCATTAAAATAAAGGTCATAACCGTAGGTAGAGAAGGGAGCTCGTCACTCTATCCTGACTAAAGTTGGGCCGTTTATTTGGCGATGAGGGAGGGCAACAGAGAGCTGTGTGTTGTGAGAGCTGTCTGGTGAGACACGCACAGTAAGACAGATGCACAGAGCAAACAACAGCTTTTACCACGAGGGACCGGGTCACCAGGCAGGAGCGGGGACCTGACAATTAGCTGAACCAGAAAACAGACGCAAACACACACAGAATGATACAAGAAAGGGATGTTTTTCTGTAAGAAAAATGTAAACGAGAAAATAAAACACACTTGTGCACATGCACACAAACATACACACACACACACACACACACACGCAAACACGATTTCAAAAGGCTCACTCTTCACATATGTACATGTGATGACAAACGCAGACTCCCCGCTGACTGTGATGCTTGACAACGGCACAAAGCTCGATCCCAACAGACCTCCATCTGCATGTATCCTGCTGCTCTCTGAACTCACTCATTATTTGTGGGGCAGCCCATCGGTTAAAGCTCAGCAGAGCTTCTACATTATAAATAGTTTTAGATACATGTCTTTTTCGTCAGCTAGGTATTGTTATTCAGCAAAAGTTATTGATATGTCAGGTGAGGTCGCTTTTTTAGTATTTTAGTGCACATGTGGGTGTCTGCTTGCTCACTAGTGAAACACAGTGACACAAAATGATTTTATCATTTACTCATGTTGTTCAAAAGTTTGTATGACTTTCTTTCGTCTGCAGAACACAAAAGAATACCCAATAGACTTCCATATGGACACAAAACCACTGAGACATTTCTCGAGGTATCTTCTTCTGTTTTCCACAGAAGAACGGTTCATAAAGAGGTTCGCAATGACATAAGGGTGAATAAATGATGACAGAATTTATATTTTTGGGGGAAAGTAGGCCTACATCCACCAATCAGAAAATATCAGGCAGAAATATCTTCACAAATAACCAACAGTTTCACAGCATCCCAGCACCTAAATATAAACTTTGGCTTACAGTAGCCTTGACTGCCCCGAATCACAGTGCCATGTGAAAGTTTTGCATTAAATGAATGTATTGCCAGCTTTCACCTGTGGGGAGATTGGGGTCAGAACAAATCTGGGCCAAGGACAAATCTATTGTTCTAAAAGTGGGCACATACACATGCTTTTTTCCTCCTTTAGAGGACACTGTGTAAATCCACAGAGCAGCTGACAGACTGCCATTCTATTTGTTATTTCTGAATATAGGGCCAGCTAGATTAAGTATTCTGAGAAATAGTCTATATGTTTCTGGGTGGTTACCTACTAACCCAAATTAAAAGAGCCTTCAAAGGGATAGTTCACCCAAAATGTTTAATTCTGTCATCATTTAATCAGCGTCGGGTTGTTACAAATCTTTATAAATGTCGTTGTTCTGATGAACACAGAGAAAGATATTTGGGGGGAATGCTCATAACCAAACAGTTCTTTGACCACATAGTAGGAAAAAAATTGTTCTGTTTAACACAAAAGAAGATATTTTGAAGAATGCAGGACAGCAAACAATTCTGGGGCACTTTTGACTACCATTGTCATTTTTCCTACTATGGTTTCTGAACTGTTTGGTTACAAGCGTTCATCCAAATATACACAAAACGGTAAGAGACAGAAAGTAAATAAGCTTTAGAATTGGAGCTTTCAAAAACCATTTAATGCTTTTATGCACTATAGCTTTAGTTTTGCAATTACATTCAATTCACCAACAAAACAAAGGTTTCTGGCAGGTGAACAGCTTTAAAGCATTAGTCGGCACACACTGTAAATGTCATGAAATAGGGAATTCTTAGGTCAGTCGCAGTTTACGTCTCCTACTGAATCTAGGTCTCTCTCTTTCCATTTCTGTAAGGTCTCATGTTGAAAAATGATTGCATGGCTTTGCTCTCCAGCCCCTGAGCTAATCTTCAAGGGAAGTGTCGCATATGTGACACAAGCTTACGTTTTTTTTTTTATCAAAACCAGACCATCTCTCCTCAGCTTTGTCAGTCTGTGTATGTCTGTATTTTTTATATACACACACACACACTCACTCATGCTGTGGATTGATGTGGTTGCCAGGGATTTCTGTAAATCTTTGAGGGCTGGCAAGACAGAATTTATGATTTGGTGACTAGCATTTTCCCTACATAAAAATTCACATGAAGAATGCAAGAAGATTTAATGAGATTCTATTGCTCAATTGGTAGAACAACACCAAGGTCACAGCTTTTGATTCCCAGGAAACATACATTTATAGGACCTTGAATACACTGTAAATTGCTTTACGTAAAAGCATCAAGTATACAAATATAAAAATATTTATGCTAAACACACATACACATACACACGAAAATGTATGTTCACTACCTACCTGCATTTTCTAACAGGATTGTAACAGCATGCAGGATCTAATCCCTCCTTCTCACCACCCGCATGCACGAACATACACTTTTCCCCAGAAGACCTGGTCCAGTGTGGGGGGCAGATCATCACAGAGGCCACAAAATGACGTCCACGAGAGGTCTGGAGGCTTCAGAGCGAAACTCAAAAGTAACCACAGAAACAGAGGAGGGCTGAGGCATTTTTTTCAAGAGAAACATTGACGGTCGACTAATCAGATCACTGGTAATGAATGAGATGATTGATGAACGTTTGTTAGAAATCAGATGAATATAATAAGCGGTGTCTATTAGTATTAAATTATGGTTCTCTTGACAAATCTAAAAAAAAATCTGGCAAAAAAATGGCATTTCAAAAGCTTTAGTAACATTATATAAGGATGTGCTACATACATTTTTGTATTTTTTTGTCACATTCATAACGCTCTTTCTTTCTATCAGGGGTTTATGAAAATACAAAAAAATTATATATTAGGAACAAAACCTTATGGGTCAATATTTCGAAATTAAGATTTTCACATAATCTAAAAGATGAATAAATGAGATGTATATTGATGTATGAGTTGATAGAAAAGGCCAATATCTGGCTGAGATACAACCGTTTAAAACTCAGGAATCTGATTTAGAAAAAATCAAAATATTGAGAAAATTCCCTTTGAAGTTGTTAATCAGGGGCACTGTGGCATCCACTCACAAAACTAAAGTTTCAATATATTTAAGGTAGGAAATTTACAAAATATCTTGTTGGCTTGCTCACAGGGAGACTGCATTTATTCATTCATTTATTAGATATTATTTATTAGAATGATCTTGCTTGGTCTATAAACACCATGGACCTTTCTGTGTTTTTCTGGTTTTCTTATTTGCTACTGTAAAGCTGCTTTGGAACATTGCACATTGTGAAAACCGCTATATAAATGAATTGAAAATTGAACTTATACAACCTTATCGCAAAGTGTAACCAAACATTATCTGCAGAAAATATGTCAAACTAAATAAAATTATAACAATAAAAAAGTTGTTTAAGCATTTTATCCATGTTGCACGAAAGCAAGGGTGAGAGAGTATTATTATGTGTATGTATCTGGCAGGAATGATGTCATTGATAGAATATTACATGTGTCACCTTTTCTTGCCCCAACCCACAAATAGAAGCAAGGGAAAGCGCAAAGCTCCGGGCCACTTCTGATTGAGGTGATGCAGTCTGAGTTGTGGTAATTGTCCAGCGCCCCTGCAGCACCCTCACACCGGCCCCCGTGACGGAGCAGAGAAACACACGCTCTTCTCTCCATCCAAATGACATTTGTTCCTCCCGAGAAGGCGACCGGAGACTCTCACACATACAAGGTAATTAGTCACTGCTGCTCACAGGTGCGGTAGTGTACCTCGCTCACCCAGCACAACCTGTTCTTTTCTTTTCACTTCCAAGTTCTACTGTCTAGCTAGCGTAAAAGGAAAGGGCACAATAATCAAATTATAATAAAAAGCCAGGAAGTCAATAACTCGAGACTAATTCTGACAGAAACAATTAGCCTTGTGCTATTAGCTTCCTAGCCTATTGTCCATTGATTGCCCATGGGTCTGTTCATTTGAGGGCCAGCCCATGGGCACCTGCCTGCAACTTGATGCAATAACAACCTCACTATGTGTTCTCCTGAGAAAATCTCACTTCAGGTATACAAACACCACTGCTTCCTTTATACCCTCTCTGTCGTACTCATCGGGTATTAAACAATCTTTCTGGAGCACACGGGGGCAAACCATGTATGGTTTGGAAATCAAGGGTGATGTGAGGATTGTGTTATTTCTAAAGATAGAAAGAATTTTTTATTGATCACTGAATGGAAATTGTGCACCAAGACAGAACCTGGAAAGTAGGAGCAGCACATGCATAATGCACAATCACCAGAATGCATTATGTGGTAATGCTGTTGGGTCTATAAATGGGTCCTGCAATTGTTTTTTTATTGGGAGTAAATATTTTTATTGGTGGTCGATGTGCATTCAGTATGTAAGGAGGAAATGATGGGCATTAACTCTTACATTTGTTCGTCACTGCCTGGGCAAATTTCAGTTAAAAATGTTGTGACGCCAACCACTCCTGATGAACATTTGAAAGAACAAAGCGTACCGGAACGAGCCTTTGCACAGACAGATATCTAAAGAAAAGAACAGAACATAATTTAAATCACATTTGAATAATAATTCCAAGGATAAATTCAGCTTATACATGAAATATGTGATCTGATATACCCTTATGAAACAAACATATATGGAAAATATAATACAATATATTACATTTCCATATGGAAACAAGTGCTTATATAAATATGTTTATAAGTGCATATTTTAAAAAGTGTTATTTAATATATATATATATATATATATATATATATATATATATATATATTTATAGTACACACACACACACACACACACACACATACATACAAACACACGCACCCACACAAACACACGAACCCACAAAACCAAGTGCTGTGAATCGATGAAAAAAATTAATCTGATTAATCACACATTTTTCAAAATTCTGACATTAGTACTGCAACTGAAGTCTCCATTAAATTGATTATTTATTCTTCATTTAACATTAATTATAGACGTTCAACATTAAAGTAAAGTATAACTGATAGCTTTCATGTCTAACCGGTAGGAAAAATACAGAAAATAAATGAAGTTCTCAAACACTTTACAGTCTTTAATGCTAAATTCTAAGTGAAATACAGAAGAATTCTCATTAAATCTAAAAAACAAATTGAATTCCTTTTTTGTTTGTTTAACATTAATGACAGAAGTCACACCAGCAGGTTTACGAAAAAGGCCCCTATAAGAGCAGCCGCTCTAGGCAGATCTGACGCCCTTTCACATCTTCACAACTCTTTGCATTCAATAAGGGTTTTATTTAACACATTGAAATCTGTGCTTACAAAAATGCTAGAAATAACGGGAATTTCTGACACAATCTTGTGTGTCTTTGTTAATTCAAGCACGAAATAGAACGTAATACTGGTGTGTGTCTGACAGACATTAACTGACGCAGACCTTAGCCCGTGACTGTACACTTTGGATAAAAGCGTCTGCCAAATGACTAAATGTAAAATGTAAAATGTACACACCAGACTGGACCATCACCGCTGTCGTGTTGCGCCGCGTCCCACAGCTATCTACACTGAACACGTCAAAGCAACTGTTTCAACAATGTATATATTAAATTATTTTTATACATATAAATTAAGTTTTTATGTATATATGTATATAAAATAAAAATGTATATATAAAGATATACAATAAAAGTACATATAATAACATATATACAAGAAAACAGATTTTCTTGGGGTAAGGGTAACTACATTATCACTAGCATAAACCACTATTGACAAAAATGGAATATCAAAATGATCTAAGATGTTTTTAAGAAGCATATTCCTAAATATATTACTGCCTTTGTCTACGTGATGCAACTATATAAAATTGCAGGCATCCATGGATCCCGTCAAAACCATGATAGGGCCTCTGTGTACCAGTGTGGAGGGGAACAGATACTGTGTCAGCATTTCAGACATTATTGTTCCAGTTTTGACAGCCTCTTAAAAAGAAATTTAAGCATGTTTGCAAGTTTGCTCAGCCATATTGTTTCAACGTCTCGGAGGAAACCCAACAGTACCGCATCGAGTACTTTTCTTATTGTTGCCCAGCACATTTGGACCACAGTGCAATGTAAGCAGAGATTTTATGACTGTCCTGCTAATGCACATATATAGTAGGCTGTAAAAGAACAGCGAATGCTTTTTAAATCAAGTGGATAGCCGAAATCTCAGAGTGTTGTTTTATGTATAATGTATGTGCAGTGATCATTACAATGCAGGAGCGATGAGATCCCTTTTTACTGTTCCCTCTTGAAGTTCTCCTGCTTTTATTACTACAGGTCATAAATGTATGCTGTCAGTAAAAGGAGTCATGTTTTTTAAAGTGATGTTGTACAATAACAGGCTGCTGACCCTCAGAATTTCAAACCACAATCACGATTCCAGTAAACAAAAACTCACAATTTAAGGGTGATACGAATATAAGAAATATAGTTGGAAGGGTAAACATTTCGTTACCGTATAATTTATTTCTACAATAAGCCTACATCATGGGTCTTCAGAGTTTATCAGTCCAATGTCCTCTTGTTCTCCAAATGTGTTTGGAGAGATGTAGTTTGTTGTTTACAGGACATAATGTGAACTAAGCATACTGTAAAAGTAAGTTTGAGATTCAACAACATAGGCTAGTCCCCATGCACACCCCATGATCACTTTTATCTATTTTATTCAATTCATTTCTATAGTGCTTTTCACAATTTTGCATTGTTGTGTATATGCATAGAAACAGAAGTAGAGGTATACACATAAAAAAGAGCTATATAAAACATAGAACATCTCTAATGCCTGTATCCGTGAGCAAAATAAAAATATGTACTTTATGAACCGTTTCAAGGATGTGTGCTTATTATTACAGCCTGTTCTTTAAATGCATGGCGCAGAGCTGAAGTGGCAGTAAAAGCTTCAAAGTGGGTACAAACACATTTACATTACGCATTTAAATGTATGTTCTCAGAGGCGGAGAAACTGCTATGTTTCCATGGTGATTACATTGTGTTCTTAATTACTTGTCTAAGTTCTAAGTTCTGGTCTTGCAGCATTCAGAGAACCAATGAGTTGTGAGGTTTTATCTCTGGTTGGTGCACTATGACTCAGTCTGTCGGATTCTTCCAGGTATGTGAGTGTTGAGCAGGATATGTTGTCTGGAGGCCGTTTCCTGACTTGCATTATTAATTTCATAGATTCACAGTCGACTTGACGCTGTTACTCTTGCACCGTCTGGAACCTTGAATGACAGCAGCATTTGGCTAGTGTGTGTGTGATGTGTTAAATAAAAGGGGGATCTGCCATCTCAAATGACGAACAATGTTGCTCATTTGATTGCATTCGAATATCATTTTAGGAAGTTAAAGATTTGCAAAAATAGATAACTTGGAAAAATCTAGTTTTTTATTGTGCATTCAAGTTAATATCTATCAAATTGCAGCTGGGTTATTTTGATTAAGTAATAATGAAGAATTCCAGTCTGGATTTCGAGCATGTCACAGTACAGAGACTGATTTGATCAGAGTTACAAATGATCTGCTTTTAGCATCTGACCGTGGCTGTATTTCGTTATTGGTGCTGCTAGACCTTAGTGCTGCATTTGACACCATTGACCACAGCATACTCCTACACAGACTCGAAAAGTAAGTCAGCATTTATGGAATAGCATTGAAATGGTTTAAGTCTTATTTATCTGACCGTTTTCAATTTGTAGCAATAAACAATGATGTGTCCCGCAAATCGCAAGTCCAGTACGGTGTACCACAGGGCTCAGTTTTAGGGCCTCTGCTCTTCGCATTATATATGCTATCTCTAGGAGATATAATAAAGCGACATGGATTAAGCTTTCACTGTTATGCTGATGATACTCAACTTTATATTTCCTCGAAGCCTCATGAAACCCAGCAGTTCAATCACATAAAGGAATGCATAGTTGATTTAAAACACTGGATGAGTAACAATTTTTTCTACTGAACTCGAACAAAACAGAAGTGTTACTTACTGGACCAAAAACCAAGAATACTGCTTAACTATTGACGGATGCTCCATAAAATCCTCGTCGTCAGCAAAGAATCTTGGCGTTGTATTCGATAGTAATCTGTCATTTGAGATGTCGCCAACACCTGTAAAATTGCATTTTTCCATTTTAAGAATATATCTAAACTACGTCATATGCTGTCACTGTCAGATGCAGAGAAATTATTTTAATGCATTCATGACATCAAGACTAGATTACTGTAATGCTCTCAGGCGTCCTGTCAGTTGGTAATACCTAGAATTTCAAAATCAAGTGCAGGTGGTAGATCCTTTTCTTATCTAGCACCTAAACTTTGGAATATTCTTCCCTGCACTGTCCGGGAGGCAGACACACTCTGTCAGTTTAAATCTAGACTAAAGACGCATCTTTTTAATCTTGCATACACTACACTTCCATAATATTAATCCTCAGAGGATTTAGGCTGCATTATTTAGATCAACCGGAACTAGGAACACATCCAACAACAAATGATGTACTTGTTGCATCAAAGAGTGCAGAACAGTACTCTACTCTCAGCCAGTCTTGCCTCTTTGTTCCAAGGTTACCGCAGGATGCAGTTCATGCCCAGACCCGATGGCAGACCTGAGAATGGGAAGCGATGACCTGACAAGAGCTGAGATGATAGAGCTGGATAAAGGATGCGTCAACTTGACATGATTTTTCTACAACACTACAAATGCTATTAGATTGTTAATGATAATCTTAAATCTATAATTTACCTTGTTAGTAAGCTTACTTATTTTTTATTTAGCCTTGTTGTGCAAGCACTGTTGAGCTTGTGCAGAGGCAGCAGCTTTGCCAGAGGGGAACTGGAATCCCCTGGTTGGGCCTAGGTTCTCCTGAGGTTTTTTTTCTAGATTGGAGTTTTGGGTTCCTCGCCACCATTTGGATATTGTTTTGCACTATTTGCCTGGCCGGGGGGGCTGCTTTAGAATTTAGACATAATTAATATCGCATATAAGAATTTAAAGTCCGTTTAATATTTGACCTGTGGTTCTCTCTCCTTTATCTCAAATGTGTGTTTTCACTGTGCGTGTGTGCGAGTGTGTTTGCGTGTGTGCGTCTATGTTATGTGTGTAAGTATGTAAGTATGTATGCATATTGTGTGTGTGGAGCATTTGTATGTCTGTCTTTTGTTGTTTTTACCTTTTTCTTGTTTTTTCAGGTATATGCCTTTAGTTGTTTTTCTTGTATTCAATGTTCCTCATGTACAGCTGCTTTGTAACAGTGAAAATTGTAAAAAGCACTATATAAATAAAGTTGAGTTGAGTGTAGTTAATAACAAACTAACAGCTAACTAAAAGACAATAAAAAAATGATTACAAAACATGATTTTTGAATCATTAAAAAAAATATTTTGAGCTGTTTTTGGAAATAAACTCTTTGTATATGACACTGTGAAGATGTTCCTTGTATGGATTCAAAAGGAACATATCATCTTTAATCTTTAATCATTTTTTTATGGAGCACAAAATAAGTTCAATAGAATGTCAATGACACGGAGCCTTGACAGCTCCGTGTCACCATCATCTTCAAAGCATGAAAAAGCATCATGGAATTTCTGCTTTGTGTTCCAATGAAGAAAGAAAATAATATGGGTCAGAGTAAATGAGGGTTAGTAAATGCTGATATTTTCATTTTTGGTTGAACTATAACTAAGATTATCTCTCAAAAAAAAATCACAAAAATGTGGATTTTATATCACTAAATCAATCATTCCTGAGAATTTCCTGTGCGGATGAGTGACTTTAGCTAAGTAAAAAGTCTGCTTTTATCTTCATACTGGCTGAGAAAAACTTTTAAATAAAAAAATAAACAGACAAAATAGAGTGAAAACTGATCTGACAGGCACATAATGCTATTCCGAGACTTATCTCATAGACGCCTTCAGATTGCCAGGCCAATATGGCCTTTATAAGAGGAACATTCTGGAACTCGACAAACAATCACTTTATTTGAAAGTTGAACCTGAGGAGTGGACACCCTCTGCGAGTTTGTCGTCTCCCCCTTCCTCTGATTTCTATAAAACCAGCCTGCGGAGCAGAGACAAAAAGAAACTTTAATGAAGGCGGAGGAGAAGAGTCCCGAAACCGTGGGAGATAAACATCTCGCTTAGAGGGGTGAAGCATTAAAGATGAAAATAATGATGCCAGAGAGGAAGAGAGTGTTCTCTGTATCGAGAGAAAACAGATAAAAGAAAAATCCAAAGAAATGAAAAACAAAACTGTGATCGCAACTGACGAAAGATTCTGCTGAGAGACACAGAGAATGCAAAAAGCGTGACACATTTATAGAAAGGGCCGAATCAGATGTGCTCACTAACAAGGCTGGGGGTTTGAGGAGCTCCTGGGTGTCTCAAAGGAGGAAGAGGAGAACGGGAGACAAACTCACCCCCCTGGGGGTGCGACATCACAGAGTAAAGCTTTCCACACCCCCCAGGTCTGTAAGTACAGATGCAGAAACGCAAATGCGGCGAACTGGAGGGAGGGAGGGTGTGTGCGCTCGGAGATCTCACCCGGCAGGAGGTCTTCATTTAAAATCTCAGCCCCTTCCCTTCACACTGCATTAGCGCTCATATGGGTGAGCTAGATAATAAGACTCCGTAGTAATCCATAATCTGACTGATACCTCAGCCAAAGTGAAGCAAGGTGTAGACAGACCTGTGCTGACAGGCATCCTAATCATTTCGGAGGAAAAACGCAAATGCGTTCTTATTTTAGGTCTTTGCAAACCTTTAACATCACTTACAGGGACACTTAAAGTCCCAGTGAAATAAAAAAATATTTTATATTGCAGCATTTATTGTAATGCGTCAATGCGGGTCATTCTCTTTTTATAAATCGTGTGGCCTCATAATACATTTATGCATTTGGCAGATAGTTTTATCCAAAGCAACTTACATTGCAATATCATAAACATTTATACATGGGTATGTGCAATCCCTTGGGATCAAACCCACAATCTTGCTTTGTTAACGCAATGCTCTTACCACTGAGCTACATTATTTTACCTAATCTTTAGGTAAAATCTGAAAATGCACTTCATTCCTGTAATGACTATCCATCCGCCCATAGATGACATACGTTAGGCGGCTTGGGCGGAGCATCTGTAAACTCCTTCCCTTCACCTGTCAGTCTGCTGCCAGATCGATTTCAAAATGCAACGGCTGTTTATAAACATACAATCAAATCGCATAGGAAGACCAAAGGCACGCACACTATTTTTCTCATTCAAAAATCCATTTCACTTGTCAAAATATGGAAGTAAAAACAATCGCAACTTCCGGTTCACGGGGACTTTAAATGTGCTTATATGGTGGGGGATGAAGCCTAAATTGCTGTGGAGATAGCTTGAAAGAGACATTAGGACTTTAAAACCACATTCGCAAATTGGAATTAAAGACTTTATTTTTTTAAATGATAAATTGTTTACATGAAATGATTATGCATGTTTCATGACTCTGACATAAAAAAATCATACCATCAAAATATTTGCTGATTTAGTCGTACTATAAAACATCAGCTGCACCTCTGAATAAGAACAGCCCCCAAAAATCTCATGATTTATTTAAAGCACATAAAGTGCAGAAATATCAGAAAAATTCCAAGCGTACTTTCGGCATAGCACAGAATTAATATCGTCAGCGTGGGTAATGTACCGTTCAACAGTAAATGTGTGCTGTGCATTTGGAGATTAACAGAAGTAGCTACGTTCTGCCCATCTATTTGTGCCCTGTGTGTTTGTGTGCCAGCACTCTGTAAGTTATTCATGATTTGGGGATTTTCTGGGGCAAATAGATTCCAAAGCCCTCTAACAGTAAACAGCGGGCTGGAAATGAAACAGGCTATTTTGAACATGGCATGTGAGGAAGAAACAAGTGAATGTATTCGGATGAGAGAAGTCAATGAAACACAAATCAAACAATACAGGGAAACGAGAGAGAAGCAAGGAGGTAACAAAGAGAGAGAGAGGGAGAGAGAAACATACTGTAGATGAAGGGAGGGAGGAATTTCCCTGAGGGGCGATGTGTCTCTCTCTCTGTCTCTCTCTCTCTCTCTCTCACTGTGTTGTTCATTCACTTGCTCACTCACACACACACACCGTTCGCACATGTTCGTACGCCAGACACTTTCTTTTAGAAATTCACTTTCACACACATGCATTCAGCCACTCGCATTTATACTGCAACCTGAACATTTTTCTGCATCTGGACATTAAAACTACGCCGCCTCAACTTTGAAGCTGCTGCTGCAAAGAAGTGAAATAGAGAGACTGAATCAAGCACAAAAGGTTGCAGATGTGCTAAAAGGATCAGAAGGATCTTTAAGGGCAGAATGAAATTCATCCAAAAGATTGTGAGGAAGAGCTTTGACGCACTTCGAGACTGAACCAAAGCTCCGGTGAGATCTTTTCACTGTTTCTCTTTCCTGTCACAGTTTGACTTTCTGTTCTGTTTTATCTCTTGGATGTTTGGTCTGGGGATCTCCGGTCAGCATGTCTTAGAGAGGTGCAAATGTTTTGTCCTGTTTTGTGAGAATATAAACCAGCTTGAACTTTGAAACTCTGCTTAAGCTAGAATTTAAAAAGTCTAAGGATTTGTTTGTTTGCCTACATCATGTCAGATTTAACATGAGGATTGCAAACAGCCATTCGGATTTGAAAAAAGCAGGAGAGTATAACAGATCTGAGATGATCCAGTCTCTTAGAGATGCTGTTTTGTTCTTAGAAGTAGAAACTTCCTTCTGTTCTGAGAGTAAATTCGAATCTGTAAAACTAAGACCGAAACAATACCAGACATTTGTTTATTGCCAACAAAAAAAAGAGATGGAGTGTTTTCACAGCGTAGATTACCTGTTTCAGATGAATGATGCGTGCCTTTACTTTTACATCCATCCGTTCTTTATTTTGTCTCTCGTTTAATTGGCTTTCTTCAGATTGTGTTGAAAAAATTACTTCATCACATTTTGACATTTCCGACTCATCTTGCAAAAAAACAAATGTGTTTGTAAACCTACAGTATACCTACACTCTTCAAATTAAGGGTGCTAAAAATCATTGATGCAATATGAAAAATTGTTGGTTCCCCAAAGACCATTTCAGTCAAAGAAACAATTCTTGTTAACTATTTAATAGTCTTTGGAACGTTTTTACTAAAGTTAAGTTTCCGTTGATATTATAGCTTCCTCACAGCCTTTTAGGATCTTTATTTTTAATAGTGTAATGTGAATATATAATCTAAATCCCACTTTCACCAGTCCAGTTAAAACAGAGGATTTAATCCCTGTTTTATTAAATAAAGAACACTTGAATTACATTATATTTCAAATTTTGTTCCATGAGATAAGAAGTTAATTACTGTAATGTGTGTGTGTGTGTGTGTGTGTGTGTGTAAAAGAGAGAGAGAGAGGTTGCTGTAAGGCTGTGGGGCCATGGGAGTCGAAGATTAATGAGCGGGGGAGTGAGACTAATGTTGTGTACCTCAAACTTGTTAGCAAAATCGACTGTATCAAATCATACATGCAACTAAATACATCATGCGACTTTATACTTAATTGATACTCCTTTAATTGATCAATTCACATATAATGGGGAAACATAATAAACATTCAGAATGCAATGACAAAACACTTACTTCATCAGTTTGGTCAGTGCCCGTGGCATGTTTTCGTCACTTTAAATTGAAAACAGGATGGGATGTGGAGTATTTCAAATGCTATGTGTGAATCCAGATAGCGACCCACGATAAGGTGAACTCGTGCTGGACGGGGCCCTGTGTGTATTTAAAGGCGATGATATCTCTTAATACCAGATTACCAAAAAAATTGATTGTGATCTGATTGTGAAAGAGAATATTTAAATATTTTTGTGAACACCAGGCGACTGGATTTATTGACGTGTTCCTACTTCTGAATCATTGGTTGTGCCTAGAACAACATTCCTGTCAAACAAAGAACAGTCCTGTATAATCAGACGGATAATAGTATTTAACTTTGACTTTAAAATCTGATCTTTGATAGGAATGATGTTCCAGAGCTAAATATGTCCCACTTCGATCTCTGTCACCTCTGTGCAAGCACTTGATGGAAAAATATTGAAGCATTGGTAATAAAGGAAGACGTAAATAATAGATATCATATTTTATGAGAGCAGCTCTACTAAGTGCAATAAGCCATACAGCCAAAGATGAAGACAAATAAAGAGGAAAAAAGTCATATAAAGAAGGATCATACATCTGAAGACAAACAAAATGATTGAATGCATTTAGTTCATAACTTTTACGTTAAAAGAGAAACTAGGGATTGAAAAATATAACCTTTTATTATTTTTGAGAGCGCTTTACACCAGGCCAAGTTTGTTTTTACATTTGACTTACAAATTAATTCATCTGATAAATTCTTATACAATGTATTCCCTGCCAACAAAAGACTACACATACTGAACCCGACAGGTTATTTGACTTCAGTTCATAGATAACCTGAAGAGTCATTTATCTATAAGTGAATGACCAAACCATACACTAAGCTCACATTTCTGGAACCATGGTCCCATTAAAACGTCAGAGTAAGCAAGCACCAATACAAACACACTCCCACACACCAGGACTATATACTGTAGCTCAGAGAACAAAGTCCAAACCGGACAGCTTGGCAATCCCATTGATTGACAGATGGTACAAATCTGGTGCAGGTTTTCTCGGACAGAATGCTGGACATGTACACACGTTGTGTCAGACAACATGTCACATGGAAGATGTGTAATATTTGATTCCTAGCTTTACAAGCATGCAACAGGAACTGGAAATGACATCAGCTTGGTTGATCTGTCTCTAGTTTGCGTCACCTGATTTGACCGGAAAAGTCTCAAGAAAACACCTGTTATTAAGTCTCAGGTGATCTGATCACAAATGATCTGGACAGATTGCTGTTTACATCTTGCGGTGACAAGCATTTCTTGTGACCATTTGACATACACTACTGTGGAAAAGTCAAAAAGGAAAAGAAAGACAGGAGGCAAGTATGAAAGAAAGCAAGCAAGATTGTATAGCTTTAAAGAAAAAGAAAGAAAGCACGTAAAGAAGTAGGAAAGAAAGAATAAGAAAAAAGAATGCAAGCAAAAAATAACCTATCATAGAGTGAACAAATAAATATATGAATGAGAAATAAAGTCAGAACAAGATAGAAAGAAAGAAAGAAAGAAAGAAAACTAGAGACAAAAAAGAAAGTGAGAACAAATAAACGTATGGATGAGAAAGAAAGAAAGAAAGAAAGAAAACTAGAAACAAAAAAGAAAGTAAGAACAAAAATGTAAGGAAGGAAAGAAAAAAAAGAAATAACAAGAATGTAAGCAAAAAAGAATACAAGCGAAAAGCAAGAAAGAACAAATTAATGAAGGAACAAATAAACTAATGAACGGGAAAACTAAAAATAAGAACTAGAAAACAAGAAACCAAGAAAGAACGCTAATAACAAAGAATGAATGAACAATCAAACAAATTAGAAAACAAGAAAGAAAGAGAAAGAAAGACTACTCACCGCCAGGACCCCCTGCTTTGAGTTTAATGTCCCATCTCCTCTTTTCTAAAGCTGAAGTGTGCGACTCAGAGCCGTATGTATAAGACACAAGGTCGCCCTGTGTTACATACATCACAGTCACCGTATTCCACTATAGCCCCCTCTGATATCTGAATAATCCTTACATGTTTATGAAAACAATACAGTATCCTTTTATTATTACTTCCTTATTAATCCTAGGATAAGCATACACCGGAGGGGTCTGCGTTTCCGTTAGTGTATTTATACGGGAGTGTGCTGGTGTACAGGGGAATTTTGCGCCGGTTCTTGGGTCATTAGTGCAGACAGTTTTAGTCTATTAAGATGACAGAATACTGACCACCCTCAATGCCACACACTCCCCCCCACTGAACCATAATGCGAGATGCAAGACATATCAGACTAAGACATTTGAGTAACCACACAACACAGCCGCACAGGCAAACAAAATACAAAAAGTAACCACGCAATGCGGCTCAGCACAAAACCACTCGGTGAAGCACAAGATCGCATAGCTCATTAGCATAGACACAAGCACATCCAAAGGGAAAATGAGGTTGCTTATTCATAGCTTAACAGAGAGTTTTGCGGGCCGATGTTTCGTTTGGTTCTGGCATATCAACACTGTATACAATGTTTTTCCTTCATCCAAAAATATTAATCCAGGCATTATTTATTCACCCTCAAATCATTTTCAACATTTTCTCTTTAGGAAATGTCTCAGTGGTTTTGTGTGCACACAATGAAAGTCAATCAGGACCAGTGATGTTTGGTGTCTTCCTTTGTGTTCTGCAGAAGAAATAAAGTTTTAAATGACATTATAATGACTAAATAATTTTCATTCTTTGGTGAAACCATCCCTTTAATAGAGGAAAAAGCGCATAAAGCTATAAAACCTGTGTGGATCACATAGCTAAGATAATTTAATAATGGCCACAGTATAGGATGCTTAAGATCACTTCAATAACTCTAGAAGAATCTAAAAGAAACAACCGAGATAAATACATTTCATTTACGATTTTTGTTTCTTATGAGATGAAAGCATCAAGAGAAAATTTAAAGGCATGCTGTACAGAATAATGCCCCAGATAATCCCTGTTCAACACAACAGAGTATTACTTTATATTCCCCTATGAGATACCAACACAAACCTACAAAACGCAAAACAGATACATAACCGGTTCTCCAAACAACTTCTTCCTCAGCCCATTCCCAAAAGTCCTACAAAGTACAGCACTACCTAACATAACACAGCAGGGTCCAACAGATCTCTCTTCTTCTCCACACAGACACATACCACAACACCACTATTCCTTCACAATATAAAATAACAAAAACACAGGCCAGTGATGCAGAAAAATCCTTCTATTGCACAACGCCTTACTCACTGAAAGCATAAGCGAAAAATATAGCTGTGCGCTCTGGGCCCTTTCAGAGCGTGAGCGGCTGGAGCTTTGCAGAGATGTTTTTCACTGTTGTTTCAATGTGAGGGGATTTAAAGACGAATCAAAAGCAACAACCTGGCGTGCAAACCCGGGCACAAGAGAAGACAAAGAGAAGAACCAAAGACATTACTTCTGAGATTTCAGTGTGGCTCAGAGACCGCGCGGTCGCACCCGGCCGAACACGCAGAGCAAACCACCTGCTCCGAGCCTGACAGCTCCATTTATCTGGCCCTTTAAACAACGCTTTCTTTCCATGACTCGCCAAATGCAAGACAAATCTGGAAAAACACTTTTTTTGGCATTAGAGTTCATTCTCACACTCTCGGTGTTTGTTTTGTAGAAACACTCTCTCTATCTATACGGCCACTCTAGGAATGGTCAGACTGAAATTAATGAGCTGTGAGAATCGTTTTTGTTTTGGACTACTTGCTGTTATAGCTTCAAGATCTCATACAATGCCATGTTAAACTCTATAGGCAATAATTCATACTTGTGTCATTCAAAATTTGCATAACTTTTTTTCCGTAAAATGGAACAAAATGTTTAGCATTTCAGCTTTGAATATGGCATTTTGGCAAATGGACTGCACATGCACTCTTAAAAATAAATGTGCTTAAAACAAAGATCTTCACAGCGATGCCTTAAGCCAAAGGTTCTTTGAAGTACCGTCTCTTTCTTTCTTTTCTTTTGCGAAACAGAAAGGTTCTTCCGATGTTAAGGTTCTTCTATTCTATGGCATCGAAGAACCTTTTGAAGCACATTTTTTTAAAATGTGTCTTATCCAAAAATGTGAAAATAAATAATAATGTATATTATAAATATAAAGGAAAGGTATACAGTATTTGTCAACTACACACATGCAGAAATTGCAAGTGAGATTTAAGAGTTTTTATGATTGTTTTAAGATACTACAAATGGCTAAAATTCCCTTTTAGAAGAAAGTAATGTGGGTCTAGATTGGAAGGGAATAGGAAAATGATGTCAGAATTATTTTTGGTTGAAAAGGTCTTGTTTCATTTAGAAGTTCTTCATCTCTCTCCTTTAGCTGTAGTTTAATCTTTCTGTATCAAACCCTTTACTTGGGGGGAAGGCTAATAAACAGACTCAACATTTAATTACAATTACTGCAGCTGCTGTACAGAGTTGAAATAATATGGCTTCTGAAGTGACATTTCATGTAATTTTGGATGAATTTAGATCATTCTGGTATATTGTTAATATGCTAGATATATATGCTGGGGTTTTTCAACCCATGGTGGGAGCAAAAAAGGTGAACCTTTTAAATAAATGTAGATTGTGATATTTGACCCAACCATAGGTTACAACAGCCTTTTGGGATGAAACAACCTAGCCAAGGTTAATCAATAATCCAACAGCCTTTTGAGACCCAACCATTGGCGGATACAGTATACAGTATATGTTTCGATCGTTGTTCAAAGCAATGTGTTGTATACAACCGGAAAATATTCACTCAATAGTACGTTCATATCAGCCCTCTAGACCGACTCTGCAGTAGCTGTCAGGCCTTTATGCTCGCTGGTGAAGTTTCGTTGAATTGAGTAACCTCCGTCTGTCCACCCCATCCTACAGAAAGACAGCATACCATTGACATGACCACTGACTCTAAATGTTTAATCCTCCTCCCCTCCAAAACAATATCGATACTGTCCACACATAGAGAGAGAGGGAGGAAAAACTGACAGATAGTGTTTGCCCTGTGGTAGATAAGCTAAAAAAACTCATTTGACATGAGCTACTAACCCGATCCCTGCCCCCCGTGGCACAGGCCAGATTGTTAATCACTAAATGATTTGCTTGTCATAACGAATAAGAAAATGGCGTTTTGATAGCTTCAAAGTGGTCGGCGGACAATAATGATTATAGGTAATACTGTCCGTGGCCGATTATTCAATTAGGGAAATTTTTCGGTCCCCTAAATAGATTTACAATGTATATATGTTATAGTAAAATGAAAGGGATAAAAAAGAAAAAATTAGAACAAATTTTTTTGTATATTTTTTGTTCTGTTGAAAACAGATATTTGAAGAATTAAGGAAAGCAAACAGTTCTGGCAGCACCTTTGAGTACCATTAAACATCTTCCTAATATAGTATTCGATGTCCCAGAACTGAGAATTTCAGTCATTCTTTCAAATATGCTCTTTTGTGTTCAGCAGAACAAACTAACCATTTTTAAGGGTAAGTAAATGATGACAGAATTCTCATTTTGGGGAGAACTATCGTTTTAAAATTGTGTATCTGTAAGTTTTTTTTTCTGCTCATTTCAATGTGCATGGACGTGTTATAATACAAATATTGTGTTTTTTAACTTTGCCTCCAGAGCACATTCATTACCATCAGAGACAATATCAAAAATCCACACCAAAACAATTGATTTAACATGAAACGTTACATTTTTTAAGATTTGAGGTAGTCAAAAGTGTCACGAATTGGAAAGTCACTCATGTATAATAATAGTTGTAATTGCATTATATATCATTTCTGTCAACAGCCTTTGAGCTATCAAAACACAATTAATACTGCTGAGAGCGAGAAACAGAGAAATAGCAGGAAAGCAATTTAGCTGCCACATGAATTCTTCTGAGATAATACACAATCTATAAGTATATCTGAATCCATTCATCCATAGAACCCTCGAGTACACAGTGGCATCAAAACTAGACCAAACTCATTTGCATGCCGGGTTTATCCCAATAATGTTACCATGCTCTTCATGCCAACAACCTCTTTAATTAGAGCAAAGCCCCCATAATGGCCCCCACCCCAAAACACACAGACCCCTCCCCGCCCCATCATGACACGCTCGCACACACTCCTCATTATTAATTTGAGGAACATGCAGACCAAAGGGGGCTGTGGAGTGTGTTATTTGATTGACCCAGATCAAAGTGCAAATGAGAGAGAGAGAGAGAGAGAGAGAGGGACGGGATGGGATGGAAGTGAGAAAGAGTGAGAGACTAGTGGGGTGTGGGGAGGTTCATGAAGAAACTAATTTGAGGCTCAGCGGGGCGTCCGTGTGCTAAAAACTGAACGCATTTACTGAAGGTCAGCATCTATTGGGCAGATTGAAGGAGATCTTACACAAGCACAGAGAGAGATTTTTTTCTCTATTTCTTTCAGTATGAAGACAGAGACAATCAGATGTTCTCAGAGGTTGTTAAATCCTCTCATTTATTCTCCATTTGCATTCACATACGAGGAAGACAAGGCAAAAGGCTTCAAGTTGCTGGACGTTACTGTAGAAAATTCAGCTGTTGAGTCACCTGATAGGAAACAGATGAGGCTTTTTTTTGCCACTTGTAACACTTTCAAGTCTACTAATAATATACGTTTTGATCAAATATCTAATAAAGAGGAATCCATAAATATACAATAGTAGGGCTTTATTCAGGTTCTGGCGGCAATCTGTAAAAAATTTAAACCAGCAGGAAAGAAAACCACTAGAATATCCTATTTAGTCTTTCAGAAGATATTTAAACAACGACACAAAATGTGTTCAGATTTACCAAATCTTTATGTGTGCTTTCACAAGCCAGAGATTTCAACGTGAATCCAAATGCTTCTCATAACATTCCTCCAAGATAAATCATTTGAGCCATGCTAGCCATGTGAACTTAAGCTCAGTTCTCTTTCTCAACGTGTCTGCTTTTATTAGAAAAAGGTGAGGCAAAGCAGCCTCAGAGCATATTTTTCTTCTCTGGGAACAAATGTAAGCTGTCGGCTAAGTGCAAGTACATGAGCACCAACACATTGTGCTTTGGTGCTTATGTGACCAACATGAGTTTCCTCACTTTCTGTTCTTTCTGCTTATACCTTCAAGGACTTGGACAACTATGTTATATTAGCATACAACATAGACTAGTCTGCAGGTCAATACTTATAATGAAAAACAATAGAGTGGTGTAGAGATGACTGCAGCACATTTAGGAAACGAACGACGTGTTGTGGTACCATCCCAAAAAGGTAAAAAAATCCCTCTCACAAACCTTCGCTGGATCGTTTCCACATTTGTGGAATGTTCTTCCTGCTGCTACAAGATCAGCATATTCTATCGCCATCTTTAAGAATCGGCTGAAAACACTTCTCTTCCTCTTTAAACTTGGCTCTGTACACTGTAGTAGCCTTTGTGAGATATGTTTTTATTGCTCTTAGGCATTTTGTTGTCCTAATGTTTGACCCAATTGCTTCCATTGTTTACCCAACTTGTAAGTCGCTTTGGATAAAAGTGTCTGCTAAATGACTAAATGTAAAGGTTGTAAATGTATGACATATTTTTGTGTGCAAAACCCAGAAGCGAGGTTGCATTTTAGCACTTCCGGTTCCATCGCCACCCAAAGTCAATGGGTATTTTGAATGGGTTTTTTGTTAAATGCCTAAAATAAGCTTTGTGGTTTTACAAAACCTCTAAATATTTTCACGTTTTATTCTATGACATAGAAAACACCAGTTATTACCCGCTTGTGATTGTTAACGCTCTATCGGGTCTTAAAAACGGTGGATCCAAACAACGAAGTTGCTTAAAGCACCAACATCCTTTGTGGGGACGTTAGACGTCGTTGCATGTATAAATCGCACAAATAGTCCAACATAGGCACAAATCTCTAAACACGTGGATTGGTATGGATTCACAGAGTAATACTGACCAGGAAAATGTTTTTAATAAAGTTTGAAAAAGTTGTTGGTGTCTTGGTGGTGGAGACGTTGAGCGAACGTACAGTATGTTTATGGCATCATGTTACCTTTTTAATTCTGCCGATTGTATTTAGGCTTCAAAAATAGCAAAAGTTGTTTTAATCTGTAAAGATAATCTTGATAGACAAAACCTGTAAGTAACATAAACCTTTGTTCATCAAAGAGATAATTTTTTTCAATCTTTCAAGAGTCTATAGGAAAATCCATAGGCTTTGGTTGGCCTTCAAAAATACATCATCTCTGCGATGCACAATACGCTGTATGTATAGCTTTGTTGGTCTTAGCTGTTTCTGGAAAGTCCAATGTTGCGAGTGTTGAGGAGTGTGTTAAAATACCTTATCTGTGAAGTTGTACAGATATGAGAGAGGAAAGAAATTGTGCGAAGCGATAGACTCAATCTGCAACAAAGTTCCAAGCTCTTATTTTTCAGACACTTTCAGGACAGATGTGGAATTCAGTTTTAAAGCACTTTGTGAAAGCAAAGCACTCAATTTTGAGTACCTCTGGCGGTTATCAAAAACGTGGAGTGAACAAAAAGCTTTTGTATCTAAGATACACCAAAGAAAGGTGACAATTGTGCATTGGTCATGCCTGTCGACCCTGAGCTCCTTACAATTCAGAGGGATCGTGAAACTGAGATAAAATGCTAATATATGACAGGAAGTTCTTTGATCTCCTTCCCTGCAGGTCCTCTTAACATCTTTCATGAGAGGCCAACGCTCTTGTAGCGCATTCATGTATTCATAGCATCTGTGTGAGCGTGCACACGCGCGTCTGTCTTGCTACGTTTGTGAGTGAGTCTATCGGGTGCGTACAGACAGGATTATGGTGTTCTAGTAAGAGAAGCGAGAACAAGTTTGCACAAAGCTCAAGAGTCGGGATGTAAAAATGTGTAAGAAAATCTACAGAGGTTGATGTGTGTGCATGCGTCACTGAGGATCCTTTTGGTGTGCAGTGGCATTCAGGAAAGAGGATTATATAGCACAGTCTGAGGTGACGGTGAAGAGAGCATATATTAGGGAGATGGTTTTTGTTCTCAGCTAGAGAATATGTGTGTGTGTGAGAGAGAGACAGTGGGAGAGACTGGCTTTGTTTGCTTTAGTTAAAGAACTGAAAGTCTGACTCAGGCGGTAGGTCTGTGAGTCCCCGATAAAAATGAAAAAACACGGAAACACAATAATACCAGGAAAAAAGAGCATTACAAAGCCAGAATAAATCCAAAGGATGTCTATCAGGTGGCTTTTCTCTACAAAGGGCACTACAAAGGAAGTAGTGCCTACTTCAAAAAAATCTCGTAAAATAACATAATGATCAACAGCAGAAGGATAAAACACAGTGAAAATGACATTAACAACAAAAACTCCGGGCTAAAGGGATACTTCACCCAAAAATAAACATTCTGTCATCATTTACTAACCTTTGAGCTGTTAAAAATCTGTATAATTGTATTTGTTCTGATGAACACTGAGAAAGATATTTGGAAGATTGCTAATAACCAGACAGATTTTGCCTCCCGTTGACTCCCAAAATTATTTATCTTTTTTTTTCTGTTGAACACAAAAGAAGACATTTCTTCAGCAAACAGTTCTGTGACACTTTTGACCATTGCATTTCCTATTATGGTACGCAATGGGGGGCAAAATCTGTCTGGTTATAAGCATTCTTCCAAATATCTTTCTCTGTGTTTATCAGAACAAAGTATCGCTTTAATAGAGGACAATGTCTCTTTTTTGCCTCCATTGGGCTTCTTAAGTTGTCACAGAGCAATTGGTGGTCAATTCATTTTCACTTGAATGCCGCTTTTCTCAATAGATCAAAGTTTCAAATACCAGTCAAAGCAGGTAATCATACAATTTGTTTTCAATGTTCTTGAAGTCCCGGTTGATTTCTACTTTTCCCCCACGTTGAGCATTCCAAAGGCAAGAAACGATAAACCCCATAAGCTAATGATTACCCTGTCAATGTGAAAATTCCCACCTATTGCAAACTGACTCAACAACGTTTGCAAACCATCCACAAATTGACCTGAATGGAACGATCGGTGGAAATGGACGGACTAAGTGCAAAGTAAACAACTCCTCCGCTCATTACCACTTTTGCTCACGTCGGAATTGCGGGAAACAGTCATCTGGAAAATAGTATTCAAAGCTTTTAAACATATTCTGTCAAATTCCATTCTGCTTCATTTAAAAGCCCTTATGAAAATGTGCCTCATTTGACTTCAATCATTCCGTTTTGTATGATCTACGTTCAGCCAAAAAGCCACAAATGACACATTTATTCGGCATAGTAGAGCTTGTGATGCAGGGGTAGAGAAACGTATATGAAATGATGCAGGGTCCGTAGATGTAAACAAGACATTATTTAGTAAGATTTGTTCATCCATATTAGCATGTGTGTGTGAATGGGATTGGTTGCTCATGCTGTATCCATTAAATTCCTTTTTCATCCTTCAGGTAAATGTTAAATGCTCTCTCTTTGGATAGAAGCGTAATCTTTCAGACTGTTTTGTATCAATAACAGCAAAACAAGTTACAAACCACACAGATAAAAGTCACACAAAAATCTTTTAACAACGCCACTGTTTCTTAAAGGGACAGTTCCCCCAAAAAAGAAAATTCTGTCTTAATTTACATCAAGTGAAATGAATTTTCATTTTAGGGTGAACAATAAAACTCCCAATATGTAAAATAGTACACGACACTTAATTGTTGCACAATAAAGATAAGGCAAAGCTTAAGAAAATGTAGCAGGTCAAAGACCTGAGATTTTCTTGTCATTTGTTAAAAGAAACTCTCTTTTTAGACAAAGCAACCCAATGAACCAGAACAGCACATTGTGAGGATTAAAGCTGTGAGATGTGGGAATAAAGTGAGAGACATTAGACAGATACTCAGGCTCGTAATGGCAGAGTTTATGAAGCTTAGCGATAACGCCGATGATGCCGTGCAGGAGTGGCAAGGCCACAGGGCTCGTCACTTTTACTCCCAGCTGTGTCATTATACGGCATACACAGCAACACAAGCTCATTTACAAGAAGCTGCTTGCTCCAGCAAATTAATAAGCCGTGACTCAGGACGCAGCAGGGTTTGATAACATGACGACCGCGAGGTGACTAAACACGCCAGCCAAGTGTGACTTTTTTAAAAGGGTATAGAGGTCAAGGATTGTGTGTTTACTGTTTGATTATCCCGTGTTTAGTGGAGGGGAATACATTTCCCTCAAGTGGCCAATTGTCCTGATGAGCCACTTAAATCTATAACATCATTCTGATATGCTGGTGTGTTAAACAATTCACTTGTTTCAATTCAAGTGTTACAGACGACTTCAGATCTTCCGCTTGGGATTTCTGAATTGTATTTTGGCAGACTTTTAATTGCACATGATAGTTAATTGTAAACTGCTTTGGTGGAACCGCTACTTAAAACACCAATTATTGTATATAGTAGTAAGTACACTCACCTAAAGGATTATTAGGAACACCATACTAATACTGTGTTTGACCCCCTTTCGCCTTCAGAACTGCCTTAATTCTACGTGGCATTGATTCAACAAGGTGCTGAAAGCATTCTTTAGAAATGTTGGCCCATATTGATAGGATAGCATCTTGCAGATGATGGAGATTTGTGGGATGCCCGGCCATTTTAGTACAGTGAACTCACTGTCATGTTCAAGAAACCAATTTGAAATGATTCGAGCTTTGTGACATGGTACATTATCCTGCTGGAAGTAGCCATCAGAGGATGGGTACATGGTGGTCATAAAGGGATGGACATGGTCAGAAACAATGCTCAGGTAGGCCGTGGCATTTAAGCGATGCCCAATTGGCACTAAGGGGCCTAAAGTGTGCAAAGAAAACATCCCCCACACCATTACACCACCACCATAATTGCATCAATGAGAAATTGAACAGGTGTTCCTAATAATCCTTTAGGTGAATGTATAGTTTAAAATAATTTCGATTTTTCCCTTATATTTTTTTATATTGAAATATTTCAATAAACTTTATAAACTTTTTTATACAGACTTTGCCACAGCCCAAAGTTGTGGTTATTTCTAAATGGCTGTTTCATTCAATATGCAGCAGTGTAGATTGGAGGGGAAAGATTTTACGCTTTTCTCATTTAGTGTATTTGTAAAGACATTGAGGGCTACAAAGTATCATACAGACTGCTGCATATGTTATTTATGCAAATACTGGCTTTCTGGCAATGATGTGTAATACAAAAACAGTGAAACAGTCAATTACTTGTTTTCTGGCTTCTAAGCGATGGTTTAAACATTCCTTTTAGTGGAGTGCCAGTAATGAATTATCTTCAGATATATCTTTTATGCATTTTACAGAGCATAGTTTACTAAAATTTAAAGTGTGAAAACGTTTCTGTTTTTTTAAATCAAATGACATTGATCTAAAAATTATTTGAAAAACTAAACGAAGAGCTAAAATGTTGCCTCAGAAAGAAACTGAAATAAGTTTAAGGCACAAAAATTATTAACTGAAAATAAACCAAAAATAAATTCATCTCATATGGATGGTTTTAAAGCAAGAATAAACAAATGTTACTGCGCACGCACGCTTTTGTGGCTAAACTTAACTTCAGGTAAACTTTTGCAAAGAATAGAGTCCCAACAGATTTTTTGATAACAAGCAAAAGAAATAACAAGTAAATTACATTAGATGGCAATTTAAAAGTATGTCTAGCCAGTATTATTTTGGGTAAAGAAGAACTGTAACTTTGCTTAACTTAAATAATAGTTAAGTATAGTTATACGACCAATTAAAAAAATATATATAAAAAAATATGCTGTATAATCAAATTCAACAAAATGTTTATTTAATACAATTATTATACAATAAAATATGAATATCATTTAAATATAAATAGTAACATTACTAGCCAGAACAATTAACAAACACAGACTGTAAATTAACTTGTGCGTCCAATGAAACCATCTATAGCAACATAAAAATAAGCGCATAAAAAAAAAAAAATCAAAAATTAATTTACAAATTAAAACTAAAAGTTAAATTAAAATATTAATAAAACAGCAGTAAAACTAAAAACAAATCTATAATAAGTGTTGGAGACGCAATAGACTTGAGGCTCTGTATTCAGTCTACAGTGTGTATTATACATACAGTAAATGTATCCTCTGGGTATTGAACCCATGACATTAGTGTTGCTAGCCTAGGACCATGCAATATAGATCTTGTTAATCTATATTTCGTCACCGGTTTTTGAATAACTTTTAAAGTCATTTTGAAGTACTATTTTTGTTATTTAAAAAAGGCGATTTAATCTTAAATGACATGGGATTTTTGTGGAGCTCTGAGGATTGTTCCAACAGTGCCCACTGGAGGGCAAACGGGAGATAGCACTGGGATTAGGATAGGGTACATTTACCCATAGAGATTTCTGAGGCACTATTGTTCATGAATGTTTAATGCGTTTCTTTCCTATGTTTTAATAATTCTGTTAATTAAAATTCCCTACTGGTTTAAATTTTTCATGCTCTGCTGTTGTTGATTTTGTAAGTGTCTAATAATTATTTGTCATGTTTGCAAATTAATTTTCTGAACATAAATTATTTCATACAGTATATTAATAAAGGTTCAAACCTTGAATGAATCGAGGTTTTGTTCACAGAATTCTGTCATCATATCGCCCTCATGTGACATAAAACATGTGAAGAAAGAAGATATTTCGAGAAGGGTTTTGAGGCCAAAGCTTGAAAGTCAATGGGGGCCAATGCTTTGTTACCAAAAATCTTCTTTTTCAAAATCATCTTTCTTGTTCTGAACACAGGTTTGGAGTGGCTTGAGGGTGTTGGAATGATTAAAGAATTTTTATTTTTGGGTGAACTATCCCTTTTAGATTTTGCATACATAATCAAATACTGTTCACTCCCAAGCTTTTCACTCACTACGGCACACGTGACAATAAAAGTGATTTTTTTTAATAATACTTTACTGAGCTCCTTGCTGATTATGATATTTTTTTAATATATGACTTCACTTAATTTTCTTTTGTCTTTTTAGGAGCTGTGAAGAAGTGGAAATCAACAGCTGTTGTGTGTGTGATCTCCAGTTGTGTGTGTTTGTTTTTGTGCATCCGTGCGCTGCCCTTGAACTCACTGGACTGACGCCATGTTGTGGACACTGATACTGGCTTTGATCCTACTGCTGTTGCTCCAAGCTCAGCTACTCGTATGTCTACATGAACTCCGAGCCTCTCTAACCTCTGTCACTTCAGCGACGCCTCCTAAAACTTCAGGCACCTCTGCTTTGCAACGTCTGCCGGGTGCCATCATCATCGGGGTCCGGAAAGGAGGCACCAGAGCCCTTCTGGAGATGCTCAACCTCCACCCAGACGTGGAGGTAGCCAAAACCGAGATCCACTACTTCAACGCCGATGAAAACTTCCGGAAAGGTTTAGACTGGTACCGTGCCCAAATGCCCCTCACCCTCCCCGATCAGCTGACGGTAGAAAAGACCCCTGGATACTTTACAGCACCCCCAGCCCCAAAAAGGATCTGGGCCATGAATCCAGCTATGAAACTGCTGCTGATTGTTCGTGACCCGGCGGAGAGGCTCGTGTCAGACTACACGCAAGTTCTGCACAACCGAATTCAGCAGAATAAGCCATACCAGCCACTGGAGGATCTGTTACTATCACAAGGACATATCAACCCCAATTATAAGGCCCTTCAGCGGAGTTTCTACTACCAGCATCTGGCCAGATGGCTGGAGCTTTTTCCCAGGGAGCAAATCCACATAGTGGATGGAGAGGCTCTGATACAGAATCCTTTCCCCGAGCTGCAAAAGGCGGAGACATTTTTGGAACTTGCGCCACAGATAAAGCCAGACAATTTCTACTTCAATGTCACAAAGGGCTTTTACTGTATGCTGTCTGCCGGACACGACAAGTGCCTGGATGAGTCGAAGGGAAGGCCACACGCGCCCCTCAGTAACACCGCATTTCAGAAGCTCTGCCGCTATCTGAGAGTTCCCAATCAAATATTTTTCAGAATGGTGGGACAGAGGTTTAACTGGTGCTAAGCCTAAACATGATTTTAGAGACTGGAATTCAAAATACTACCCGGTTTTGTGAATATATTTGTAATGTTGCCATTTAGAAATATGGTTCAGAAAGACTGGAGTTCCTTGAAGGCTGAACATAGACTACAACAACGCTTAAGATGACCCACAAAACTCAGCTGACCACTAATATATCTACAGTTGATCTACACTTTATATGAGGAAAATAAGAACAGATCTACAGGACTTCATGTGTTTACAACATGCCAGACCCTCACTTCATATGATTTATACTGTTATTCAGTGAAAAAATTAACTGTGTGGAAGTTTTGGCTTTCTCTAATAAAAATAAGTCCAGAATGTTTGATAAATTGAAGTTTCACATATAACAAAGAAAAAACTCAATTCATTTCCAGTGGGAATCGAAGTTCAACAACAATACTGCATTGTCGGCTGTAACTATTGTAGTTTAAGCATTTCATTCTCATGTTTAATACTAATTTGTACTCAAATATTTTATTTTCGTTTTAAATAGAAATGTCTATTTTTCAAAGTGACTGTTTCTTTAAATGAATGAAAAATAGTCATAAGTTAATGCACTGAGAAATTCTGTTTTGTTCAATAAATATGTGTACATAAAACATCCCACGTCTATCTATACTTCTATAAATATCACATATGTAGCCTACACCATTACCAGTATACAGACATATCTGTATTACCTTTTGTTACTTTGATTATTTTTTTATCCTGTTTCCATGAGTTTATGGACAATATGATATCTGTGAGAAAATGGAAGAGTGAAAGACAGAGTTAGTAAGCCTTCCTGACCACAGGTTTGTTCAAGGTTTAAGCGGTCAAGTGCAACCAACTCACTGGTAGGACTCTACTGGCACTTAGCTCTATGTTATATAAAATACCAAACACGAGAAATAGTATACATACAGTCAACTTTCATAATCTTTAATATATTAGACGCTCAACGCATGTAACATAAGTACGTGCTTTAAAGAATAACTGTATTTGATCCCGCGATCTAAACAAGCTGAAAAAAAATATTGTGCATGTAATTTACCCTAATGTCCGGTAGATGGCCCTGTTTCGCATGTTGTGGATAATTGAAGTAGGCCTGCACACAGCCAGAAAAGAGGTAAACTGCAGCATCTAAAGTTCTTTTAAATACACCAAGAGTTAAATAATCTATTTTATTTTACACTAGAAGAATTAATCATATATGTGATCAAAACATGTTCACTCAAACGCGGTGAATTTCACTTATCAGTTACCATAGATGTTGCGTTTTACATAGGGATCATGCTGTTACAGACGAGACAAGACTTGTTGTGAACGGCGCGCAACACTCCTTTGTGCAATTTCACCAAGACAGCTTATGAATCAGTTGTATTACCAAACCGTGTGTTTATCTATCGATTCTTATTTCTGTCTTCTTAGCCCCGACCGCTAGATGGCGATCGCCCCGTCATAATACGCATGCGCAGTCGCTTCCCTTCATGTCCCAATAACAATCATTGAAAACGAGTGGCAAAACCCCGAGACGATTGCAAATTCATCGTCTTCAGATCTGTAATTGTCAACAAACGGAGTCCAGCATGGCAGAATTACGACAGCGAGGACCGGCGGAAAAAGATCTGCAGCACCGGCGCTCCGAAGATAAGGTAATGTGTCAAACGAGAGATGTATGTTGTTATGGCTATCATACATGCTACATGCTGTCATGTCATGCACAGAGAACATCTGCCGTTTATCGTTTAAGATACCGTGAAAGTAAGGTTATAAGGTGTAATGTTTTGGTTTAATGCATGATCGTGGTTGCCAGCTTTTGTGACCTTCTGATATACTGTAACTTAGCAGATGCGAGCTCGCGCTCATGGATGAGAGCATCCGCAACTTGGAGCTGATCTTTGTACTCAAGGTTTCCTGTCCGTCCAATCCTAACAAAATGCACTTATCAGGCCTCCGCGTGTTTCCTGCAGTTGCCATGTTACTTAAATGAATTAAAGTGGCGTGAACAAACCATGTACTGTTCAGGGAGGCGAGTTTAAACTCACAGCAGAGCTTAATGTTGTCTGGATCAGAAAGGAAACTAAGTAGAGTTAGAGGATATCAGGAGTGCATGGGTGGACATGGAGCTGGAGACCATAGAGAGTGATGGTGGTTATAGGAAGTGGGTGAGTCAACATTTTGGTTTAGGCAACTGGAAGATCACATTAGCATGACACTTTTGATTCACAAATGGCATATTTATAAATATCTGGATGCATGACGAATTCTCGCTTCCGTTTACTGCCTGTGTTGTACACAAGCTTCTCTGTAAATACGATTATTCATCAATTTGTAAGAATATCCTGAGGTCATTGGCTGGTGCGGTCTACCATGAAACTTTTAACCACGCGTTTTATTTTTGTCCTTTCTGGTCCTTGGGGTAATATCTCTAAAGAAGACAGAAGCAGAACAGCTTCTTCTATCTTTAGGGTTACAAACGTCACAGCCCCCACAGGAAGGATCTATCGTGTATAACCCAAATTCTTAAGTTTTTAAACATGGAAATCTTTATTTAAACCATGTTGCAAAATAAAACTGCTGTACACCAAACTTGATATTTTGCGGCCGGGTCCATCAAGCAACCATGTTGTTTTGAGTTTGAGATGACCTGGTCCAGGCTTTTTAACTTCTAACTATGTACATTTTGGCTGATAATCCATCATTCTTGAACATTGGACGCCGATAACAGATATGTTGTCAGATTTGCAGTATCTAAAAAATATAACGTTTTCCGAGACTGAAAAATTATCCCCCCACTGAAAATCACGTTCCAAGCCTACTCAAGTTTTCAGATATAATGTTTATTTAATAAACTAATTAAATATGTTCTTCCAGAGCAACACAGAAAGGTATCAAAAGCCACAAGTCTAACAGGTCTCAAGACCGAAAGCATTCAGACAGCAGTCTGCTTCAAACAATATGCTTTTGTTCCTAAAATTTGCATTCATAAATATATATACATACTACATCAACAATGTTTTGCTAATAGCAGTATGTGAATGATCATGACAAAGACAGTACTGTTCTGGATTTTAACTGTGAGCAGCGTGCAGATGAAGTGGATTTGATTCATAATTCATTGGTTATAAAAAATCTGCCTAAATTTTATTTATATACCGATATGGCCGATGGTTTTATCGTGCATCTCTATTTCTAACATTAACATTGCTAAGCACAAACTCACAATTAATCTATTTTTAAATATATAATGGATAAATATGACATGCGATGTCATATTTGCGATGCTTGATTCTGATTGGTCAGTCCTGTCATTCTGCATTCAAACATTGTGTTAAAATGTTCAATTGTAAAATTGAAAATAATTTGTCACATCTTTCCCCCCTCCTTTAATATTCACATAGTTTTTTGGTGAATCCCTGCTGTGTCGAAAGCAGGATAATGTTCAGTTACAGTACCCTGATTCTTAACTTGTTTTTGGTTGCTGTGAGGGAATTCGAAGAATTCATTCACTAACTCAGAACGAGGCCAGTCCATTAAGTTTATTACATTAGAGTAAATTCATTGTAGTGACGGAGACCCATATTGTGTAGTTGTCAAGTGCAGGCTAACATTGTGGATATTGTATAACTTTAACTTCGTCTTTCTTTACAATAGCCAGGAAGCAGGGGATGTTCTCGTTCCTCAGGGTGTGCTTGCTCAAACATCATGCAGTGTCAACAGTAGATCTTGAGTTGTAAATGACCTGTCGTTGTATTTTTGCTGCTTTATTTTTGCACGTTTCCAGATGTCCAATGTGCTGCGACTTTATGAGGAGTCAAATTCATCAAAGTATCTCTCAGTCCGGAAGACTGAAATGTCTCTCCTTTCTCAGGAAGAATGGGATGTCCTGATGAGCTATTTGCGGTCTGAGGGGCAGTTGAGAGACGGGAAAGGAGGTGGGCGGAGGAGAGGGATGGTATTTTTAAACTCTGGCATGTTGAATATTAGGATGTAGTCCGTCTCCATGGCAACGCGGAATCTTCTTATGGTTCTTCGGAGTGAGCTGTCGAGTGTGAGTGCAAGCGGCGATGTGTAAGCTTGAGGGCGGTCTCTGTTAGCAGGCCCAAATTAAAAAGAGAACAGGGTTTCTAGAACAGTCTGACTGGTGCGGCCCCATCTGATGATGACACATGCAGCCTGTTGCTATGGTGATGAAGATAGGTCATTAGTGTTTGTGCAACAGGCTACTGTGTGCAATGTTAGACACATGCTTCCTTATATAGCATAAACATCAGACCGGCTTTATGTTGACCTCAATTCCTTGTTCAATTCCTGTTTAAAAACAGACACAGGAGAAAGGAAAGACATGTCACGCTTTGGTTTTTTACTTAATGCATCATGTGTTTATATAGGCAAAGAAGCAAAAGAACACGAACGCTTCTTGTAACTGCTCCTTAGTATGTTATGCAAATAAATTAATTGATGGATGACTTCATCCATCTCATGTTTGTTACATCATCTCTCATTCTCTTTAGGGTTCTGAGACGGAGGGCAGGTCTGAGAGAGATGGAGCCTCAGACAATGAGGCTAAATCAGATTCTGGGATTCCCGAGGTTGCCGGTTCTGCCGATGACACACCAGAGGTTCTCAATAAAGCCCTCTCGGGTCTCTCCTCCCGGTAAGAGCAACTTCCCTGTTCAATCCAAAATCTCTTAGGTGTAGGTATATTGGCCGACTTGCTTTAGGTTCCTTGGTCACTTCTTATTGATTTTTATAGTGGTTTTGTGTAAAATAAGATGTCATGATGTCATACCTGTAACAAAAATGAATCTGCTGTGTGCTGTACAAACACAAGTCACTATTCTAAAAACCCATTAGAAATTCCTGAGGGACCCCGTAGCACAAATTACTAATTTTCCTTCCTGGTTTCAGGACCACAAACTGAACAGTTCAGTTGTGGTACAATGATGTTACTTTATAGCGGGTCTTACTCCAGCAATATTGTAAACCCCCGGCACCGTGCAGATGGTTGATTCAATAAAAGGCCTCATGAGCTTTTGGCCCTCGCATTAGGAAGATTATATTTTCACTCAATATGCTTTTTGTGATGTGTTTTTCTCTCCTGCAGATGGAAGAACTGGTGGGTGAGGGGTATCCTCACTCTGGCCATGATTTCCTTCTTCTTCTTTATTATTTATCTGGGTCCAATGGTGCTGATGATGATTGTGAGTATCTTCTCTCAACAACAAATTCTTTAATAGTACATAAATAGGGAATTTTAAGGTCCAACAACAAGTTTTTGTACATAGAAGGTGTAAAAACACTATTATTTCGTAATAATAGGCAGTTATTCTTGTCTAATTTTTTTAACTGACTCTCAAATGGTTTGTTGTGCGATTCATCTGTCTAATCCCCCTTTCTGCTAGCCTAGTCTGATGTGATTGGTCAGATGGTCTACTGTGCTGTGATTGGTCTGCCGCGAATGAGGCTCACAGGCTACAGTGTTAGGGGGGGGGGAGAGTGATGTTTTCACGGGCAGACGTAGGCGGGGACTATTTGTAGTGACGTAAATTCGTGGCCGTTCGCAACTCTGACTAGAGACGACTCGTTTGAGTGATTCAGAGTAGACTCCCTTTTTTCCAAGCCAATAACTTTATTTTTCATTCACCTTTGGATTTACAACATGGCAGACAGCTTACTTTCAAACACGGCAACATCACATGAAATGTAATTTTCATGATCTCATGTTATGTACTCTTTAAAGGGATGTTCTGGGTTCAGTTTAACTTACGCCTATTCAACAGCGTTATTTATGACTCAATATTGTGTTCTGTTATTTTTAAATATGCAATTCCTGGTTATAGTAATAGCTTTAAACCGGTCAGGTTTTAAATGCAAAAATGTGAAGGAATCTTTTCTATTTAAATGAACAGCCACCCTGAAGTGACCTGAGGTTAAGAGTGCTAAGTTGCACAATGGTGGTTGTTTATAGATTGCCTCTTATGACCCTTAAAACTGAAAGTCTTCAGTTGCAACAAACAATCTGTATGTCAAATTCTTGGGGTAGATGCTCAATATGTCACCTAACAACCAGACATAGTCACGTCAAGAGGTGATGAGAGTTATGACATTATAGACTGGAGATTAGGGATGCACCGAATATTCGGCCACCGAAAATTTTCGGCCGAAAATGGCCCGAAAGTGCATTTTCGATTTCCTGCCGAAAGACTTCTATCACCGAAACAATACGCCGAAATGTTGTGATGACACAATCAGATACCGCTCCTTTGATGCATCTGTAGCGGACGTTATTCCTTTAATCGCAGCACTAAAGCGTCTCCTAAATTGCATGCACCCTCAGGGCTCTAGAGTGCGTCCAATATTCCTTTACGTGTGTGAACCAGAGGTCGCGTAATCCCAAAGATTCTTTGTCATTGACAGATTTTTTTTTACCAGTGACGGAAAAATCTGATGGCCGCCCGTCATTCTGGCAGATTACAATGAGGGCAATTTGTAAACACCCGTTTCCCTTCAGCGGGATATGCTCGTGAAGCGATCTACGTGTCGTTGTCATTTGTACTGACTAGACATGTGATGCGATTTGGGAAAACCCGTCGGATGTCGCGCTGGGACACGGGAAAGACAGTTCACCTATCAAAGTAAACCACATAACATGAAGAATGAAGAAGTATTAATGCACATTTCCCGCCAGTCCTGTGTAAACTATGGCATGCAAAGTTGTTTTATACAATGTTTTCGCGAGGTGACAGAGCCCCCATATACAGCACCAGGAGTTATGCCCGCTCCACTGCTCACGCGAGCCGAACCGCGATCGCAAAATATACAAGGGATGATCAAAAGTCAAGACACTAAGCACATGATAAACAGCTTAAAACGTGCTTCACTACTTCTTAGTTGTTGTCCGTAATGTTTCCTCGTGTTGTGATAATGGCAGAGCTCTCGTTCTTTAAATGTGCGCTGCACCATTTTCATTACTTTCGTTTTATTCCAACGGTTTTTTACAGTATTTTTATAGACTTCAACACTAGGAAATTATTTTTTTACTAAATTGTTATAAGAGTAAGTCTCTTACCACTGTAAAGTGATTTTTACTTGTGATACTGGACTGTTGGGCTTTTATTTTCATAACTTAACTTTAAACACGCTTTTCTCCAAATTCCGTTCCTGAACATCATAGCGCTTCAGACGACAGAATAAGTTGGTTATTCTATTCTTACGCTACTTATTATCAACTTTAGACATCTGCAATTCTTGGTGCATTTGTTGTTGTTAAAGTTCTACAGTTAACATATGGCTGGGAGTCTTTGTTTGGATACACTATTATGTTGAAGGCCTACAGAGAAAATATTGTTGTATCTTAAGCAGTTGCACTTGTTCTGAATGACTTCTTGTAGTAGTCCTACAGAGAAAAATGTTAAATGCACTTGACCTAAATGCACTTTGTTTTCATGAGAGAACATTTAATTGTACAACTTTTCAGCAGGCCAAGTAGACCTGTACATTATTATTTAATATACACATGAGTGGGGTCAAGTTAAACATCTTAGTTGAATTTTATTTTATACTGTGCATTGTTGCAATGTGCTAAATAAATATTTGCATAATTTGTAATTTATTTATTCTTTGAAACTTAAATATTTATGCAATTGCAATGCCTTGATTTTAGTAAAGTTAGTAGTCATAGCCATAATCATAATCATTTAGTAAAGTTAGTAGTCATAGCCATAATCATAATCATTTAGTAAAGTTAGTAGTCATAGCCATGCAAGGGTATGATAATTGGCCTAATTTCTTTCGGTGTTTCGGCCTTGGTTTCCTCTTTTTCGGTTTCGGCAACAAATTTTCCTTTCGGTGCATCCCTACTGGACATTGTGTGTGGCTATTTCTGATTGGTCCATTGTCACATACGTATTAAACATTTTTGTATGTATCATAATTATAAACTAGAGATGCACTGATACCATGTTTCTCCACCGATACAGAAAACTGATCATTCAGAGTGATATCTGCCAATACCGATTATTAAATTAAATTAATATTTCTGAATTTTATTAATTCATTTAAAGGCTATTCATCTTGAACATCAAACTTATGATATTTCTTAACATTTTCTTTACATTGAGCACAAATTGATTGCGTTTTGAGTCCTCTTTTGATTGACCGAATACCAATTATTTTCTGTTTCAGTGGAACTCTAATATAAACACTAAGCTGTAGCCCTAACACAACACAAAAAATCTGCATAAAAACTAGGGATGCACCAATATGTACATTTTGATCGATAACCGATAATTCTTCAACATTGGAAGGCGATAACCGATATATGTGGCCGATTATTTTATCGTGCATCCTGTCCCTACACAATCCAGGATGCCTGCACCATCTGTTCTGCGCATGCACGTAATTAGGTAGTACAAAACGTCACGATCACGAGCGTGGAACAGTGTCGTAAATCGTCGCAAAACAGAATCATAATTTGGGCATGCACGTTTTCTACTACGTCATTATGCGCATGCGCAGACAGATTGTGCAGGCATACTCGATTATGTAGTTTTTTGACACATCCCTAAAAAAATATATGTGATGATAGGCGCAAGTCTCCTGTCTGATTACAGTTTTCACAAGTGTGCAGACAAAGCACAAAAGCGTGTCTCATCTGTCCATCTTGCCTCTTGTTTATGCATTGTTGTTCTCTCTCTGTTTCACAGGTGCTGTGCGTTCAGATCAAGTGCTTCCATGAGATTATCACAATTGGTTACAGTGTCTATCACTCATACGACCTGCCGTGGTTCAGAACACTAAGCTGGTGAGACCTGCGACACGCACCTGCCACCTCAATCCCATTCTCCCTCCTCTCAGTATCTCTCTCTCTCTCTCTCTCTCTGTCTATCTGTCTGTCTCTCTCTCTGTCTCTCTGTCTCTGTCTCTCTGTCTCTCTCTCTCTGTCTCTCTCTCTCTGTCTCTCTCTCTCTGTCTCTCTGTCTCTCTCTGTCTCTGTCTGTCTCTGTCTCTCTCTCTCTGCCTCTCTGTGTCTCTCTCTCTGTCTCTCTCTCTGTCTCTCTCTCTGTCTCTCTCCCACTGCTCAAGACTGTAATTAGAGGTCATCAACACGATCTCATCTTTGTGAGGCTCTGGCTTGAATGTATTACAACTTCTTTAATTTTTGTGTGAAACTAGTTTATGCTGCACCTATTTATCCAGTAAAACATTCTCTCACCAGCTGTATAGAGGTATGCTAAACCCACTCTGGAATAGATCGTAGGGAAACAGTCTTGTTCGTTTCTAGATGTTGAAGGAAATGTTCACCAGGTTTTTTAATGTCAAATGAAATATTTATAGATATTTACTAAATGTTATTTGCTGAATACTTTTAAGTTAAAGAATAGTTGACATCCCTAAGAGCGTTTGCCTTCTGACTCCAGTTCACCAGGGATGTGCTTAATAAGATGTTAGATAAAAAAACTGTGATCTTCTGTGATCATTTTCATCCTCATGTCATTCCGAACATGTATGATTTACTTTCTTCTGCACAACGAAAAAGAAGATATTTTGAAGAACGTTTGTAACCAAACTCCATTGACTTTCATTGTATGGAGACAAAACCACTTCAAGACATTTTCTTTTCTTTTAAGAAAGAATCATTTAAAGTTTTTGAACAGTATTAGGGTGAATAAATGATGACAGGATTTATATTGGTGCTTTTCAAGCTCCTTCCCCTAAAAATCACATTTTTTTTCCCTATCTTGTTTTGGTTTTAAGCTGAAATGTGATGTTTCTTAACAGTTTTGACGAGATTCACTTGAACATTTGAACGTTTGGTGAACTTTTCCTTTAACCTTTTTTTATTTTTAATTAATAAAACGGTCAGTTCTGGTCCTTGATTCTGATTGGCTGGGCTGAGTTCTATTTACTTTATTTTATGAAACCTTCCTACGCATATGGAATAACCGTTTTATAAAAGCAATAAGCCCCAAAAGCAGTGGGTTACAGTGCATTCTATAACAGATGTGTTATTGCTTTAATATATTTGGTAGGTCAGATTGCTCACATTAGTACTAAGTACGTAGCATATTATAGCATTCTTCCATGTAGTTGTTCATGTTCATTTCCTGTCACTAACAGTGTCCTAAATATGCCTCACAACACCTTGTAGCACTATGACTAGATGATTACATTTGAAGGCTTTTTAATAATGTTGTATGACTGCCGTTTGTAATGGTTTCTATCAGGTACTTCCTGCTGTGTGTGAATTACTTCTTCTATGGTGAAACGGTGACTGATTACTTCTTCGCTCTGGTGCAGAGGGAGGATTGTCTACGTATCCTCAGCAAATACCATCGCTTCATTTCCTTTGCCCTGTACCTCACAGGTTAGAACCTCATGTTTCAAACACACCATTTAGAGAGATTTTGTTCTTTTTGGGGCTGATGAAGAGACCTGTGTGAGCCATTGACTGTTTAAGATGCTTACATTTACATTTATGCATTTTGTCAGACGCTTTTATCCAAAGCGACTTACATTGCATTAACCTATACATTTATACTTGGAAATGTGCTGGGATCGAACTCACAACCTTACCACTGAGCTACAGGAAAGCTTAAACTTCTATTATTACTTTATGTTAGTTAATGAATCAACAAACGGATGCTTAAGCTAATGCTCAGCCTTCAAGATGGGCTTGTGTTTCCCATTGTCATGCAGTAGTGTTGAAGTTTTGAAGTGTCTTTTAAGTGTGAAGTACGTGGTGTGCAGGATGTGGTTCGGCTCTCTGCATGTGTGCGTTCAACTGTTTTCGTTTCCAAAAAAAGCAAGACATCAGATCTTGAATATCTGTTCTTGTTATAGGATCAACACATTATACTAGGGCTTGGTGAAAGGGAGAGATACTTTGAAATGGCCAAGTTGATTGTAAATGGGTAACATGATGTAAAATTCCTCCCAAATCACACAACAGGGTTAGCGAGAAGATTATGACATGATATACAGTACGTAATCTTAAATAACATAAAATACCAAAACTGCCAGCAACAGGATGCTGATCTCATACAGTTTCAGCGATGATGTGGAGATGACTCACTGTAGTCTACATAGGTGTGTCCTTCAACGACTGGGTATTTCTTTTAGGCATGCTGAAGCATCTAAACTTGTGTTGCGAGCATAACATTCGCTGTTGCTAAACATTTGTTTGTGTTTTAGCATTTACCAATATCCGTTATGTTATTCTCTTGAGGATTAGGTATATTTTAGGGCTTTTTTAATCGTGTAGCATGGCTAGCTATGAAACATTGGCTGTGTCTGAAATTGTCCCCACACCCTCATTCGCTATTCCCTACATTAGTTCACTAAAACCCCATTCACACAGACCGCTGATCCAAGAAAATTGAGAGAGTGCTTTCTGTGTGAACGCTACCGCATCCTGGATTGATCCTAAAAGTAATTCCAGAAATGGGACCTTGTAACATTAATAGGATCAGTCCGGGAAAGAGCCCTGTGTCGACAAAAGGCAGAATTATTGCCGTAAAAGCCAAGTACTGATGACAGGCATATAATAAATGGTAAATAATTTGCCTATGAAAGCAAATATAGTTCAGCGAGTAATTAAAAAAAATTATTATTCGTCTTTAGCTATAAGTCATAATCACCAAACTTAAGCAAAGATGCAAGAAAAGCGGTGTCTGCTTCTAAATGGAGTTTTAACTTGAAATACACGGACATACACAGCGCATTAATAAACTTGATCGATTACAAACATTTAAGACACAGCTGTGCGCACCTGCCTTGCCCGTGCTGCGTTGCGGTCGGTGAAGCCCTCGTGTTTCTGTGCAGACGTCGGCTCGACATTCACTAGATCATTTACATGAGATCGTTTTTCTCAACATAAACAACACAATATAAACATATTTATCAAATACCAACCAAAGTGTTTATTTATGTTTTTTATAGCATTATGTGCAATATGCTTAATTAAATGTTTTTTCATTAGATCTGCGATAAACCTATTGTTAAACTCACATTTTTGTACATCATCTTACTGAAAGAATATTATACTGTGCATTTTGTAATGCAATTAGGCTGTTACAAAAAATCTTGGTGAATTTTTACATCGCAGCGTTCCGTTATATTTTTCATTATAAACCGGTCAGTTCTGGTCCTTGATTCTGATTGGCTTAGCTGAGTTCTAAGCCGTTATAAAATACACCAATTTATAATGGCTGACCACATTACAAAGCCTGAATGTCATTTTATTTACTGTATTTTATGAAACCTTGCAACGCATATGGAATAACCGTGTTATAATAGCAATAAGCCCTGCAAAGCAATGGGTAACAGTGCATTTTATAACGACTAATCACGTTGGGCTATAGCCTGCCTTGCGTTCTTCTGCCTAAATGCTCTTGGTTGTTCTGTATGTACCAATGGAAAAGTTTGTTTTAAACCTGACGTCTTTTTCATTTCCATAAAGCAACAATATATGCTACAGAATAACCCCAAAAAAGTGTGATTATTTGGCACTAAATAAAGGAAGGCAGTAATAATACAAATCGCACTATTTAGCCACCTTAATGAATGTTCGGACATTTATTCAGTAGCCACTTCCTGTCAAACAGTGCACAATTGCAGAGGTGTCAGTCTGACTGGCCCAGAAATAGCCAGACAGAAATGCAGCGGTGATCTTTTTTTACCAAATGTGTGTTATGTGTGTTAACCAGATTTGTGTATTTTCAGGATTCTGCATGTTTGTTTTAAGCCTAGTGAAGAAACACTATCGCCTACAATTCTACATGGTAAGTTTGTATGTTGACTACAGTTCCTCAAATCAACCTCTGTGCTATTTCAATTCAGTACAAAGACACATGCATATTAGCTGATTATAACTAAGGCATCATAAGCAGGCACCCAAAAGGGGCATTATCCAAAAGCACAGTATCACATCTGTCCTGTATTGATGAGATTATCCGAGAATAAAGCTCAGTGAACATATTCACCAAAGATTGCTGACAGAAATGTTGTTTATAAATCTCTCTTTCTCTTCAGTTCGGTTGGACTCATGTGACCCTGCTCATTGTGGTGACTCAGTCCCATTTAATCATTCATAACCTGTTTGAGGGGATGATCTGGTGAGATGATGCATCATGTCTGCCACTAAACACTGTCAACATTTACACATTCAAACAATTGATTTCCTGCCTGTTTGGATAACACAAACGTTTTTTTGTGCAGGTTTATAGTGCCCATCTCCTGTGTTATCTGTAATGACATCATGGCTTACATGTTTGGCTTCTTTTTCGGCCGCACCCCTCTCATCAAGGTTTGTGGTCTCGTGAAAGTAAACATTACATCTCAGCTTTACCATTTTTGTTACCACAGCTCTTTTAATACTCATTTTTATCTCTTTTTTTGGACAGTTGTCTCCTAAGAAGACATGGGAGGGCTTTATCGGTGGCTTCTTCGCAACTGTTGTGTTTGGGATTTTGGTAAGTTAAACCTTGTACATCTCATAAAAACGGCAATCTATGAAACTAACGCACTCTCACTTTGTTAGAAGTGTTAAGAAACCATTGTGATGGAGGGATGAAATAAAATCAAGATACACATAAGCAGAATATAGAAGTATCTTCGACTGTTAAACTGATTGTCATCCGTTGTTGGCGAACTGGAGGTTTTATTTGAGTCTCATCAATAATGACAATAATAATAAATTATTCCATCTTCTATCTCCAGCTGTCCTACGTGATGGCAGGTTACCGTTGTTTTGTGTGTCCGGTGGAGTTTAATAATGACTCCAACCGTTTCACTGTGGACTGTGAACCATCTGAGCTCTTCCAACTTCAGGACTACATTCTGCCGTCTGTGCTGCATTCAGTCACCGGCTGGGTAAACACACACACAATCTGTTACAAACATGCTTTCCATGTCTCTTTCTGTCTTTTTCAGTCTCTGTGTATGTTTAGCGGTTGCTCATACACAGCATCCGCTGGCTGTCCTTTCGCTGCAAATCTTTCACCGCAAATCTTTCACCATTCTTCTATACTCTCACAGTTCCAAGTCACTGGCAACATTCTTAAAAAAAATGTCTGAAAACTAGTATGCTGTGAAACATTTTCTGAGGCTTTAGTCATTTTGCCTATATTTGATATCTATATCTTTGAATTTAGCATTGTCTATAAATGCTGTCGGAGGAAAAGTTAAATTTATTTCTGTAAAGTAGCCGTTGTTTTTGGTATGAATGTTGGATAAAAATCATATTTTTATTAGATGTAAATTAGGGTTGTGCAGTGATTTCATTGCATTCAGAATAAAAGTTTGTGTTAACATAATATACGGTTAAAGTCAAAAGTTTACGTACCCCTTTGCAGAATCTTGAAAACGCTGAAAATTGAATTATTCAAATTTTTTAATATTAACGTTCATTTTGAATGTATTCCAGCCCTGAACAAGCTTTTTTTTACGAATTACATGTTAACGTGAAGTTCACACTAAAGAATAATTACTGAATTTCTAAAAGTAGCCCAGGTCACAAGTTTACATCCCCATGATTATTAATACTGTATGATGTTACCAGCACAATCAATGAAAGTTTTTATGATGTTCAAAGTCACCATGAAATGAAAGTTGCGATTGAATTGTTTTCCGTATATCCGAATGAAACGGCTTCTAAAAATAGAAAAAAGTATGACCGGCCTTGTTTGATTGGTTTGTTGTAAATTGGAGCCCAGAGCCATTGATGGAGAGAGTCGCGTCTTCTACGTTGACGCCAATGGAACAGGCTCCATGAATCACGTGACGCTCCAGCGTTTTGAACTTCTGTTGGCAGAACTCTCTCCATCAATGGCTCTGCTTGGGCCTGTAGGGGAGGTCTAAACATGCCTGACCATAGTATAGTCGGTATAGTCTTACCTTAGTCTTTTTTTGTTGCTGACGTCATGTGGTGAAGAGTTGTTGTTGAGCGTAATGATTTCGATTAAAGATTACAAGTGCAGATTAATATTTAAAAAATAATTGTGTGCACAGATAAATAATTTATAACAATCACCGCAACACTTGTGTTAAACACTTTTCCTGTTTGATTTCACGGTGACTTTAAGGGTGACCTGTTTGTCCTGACTCATCAACTTGTCCACTGATCTTCAGAAAAGTGTAAAATTGCTGTTGTTTTGTTTATATATTTACATACATATGAATCTGAACATCATATTATTACTGCTGGACATTAGTGAAATATACAGAAATGCTAAAAAAGCCATGATTCCTGGAGGACCTGGATCATTTTTCTAAAGATCAGTGGACAGTTTTATGAGTTAGAACAAACCAGAAATTCAGTTATTATTCTTTGGTGTGAATATACTTGTTCAGGGCGGGATTTTTTTTTTTTAATCACAAATTTTCAGTATTTTCCTGATTCTGCAAAGGGGGATGTAAACTGTTGACTTCAAGTGTATTTCTGTGTACAGCACATATTTATTTTGCATTTATAAAACATATACACATAAGCATACAGATATATAAATGTAGGAAATATTTACATGTGTTTATTTATATTTATATATAAGCATTTATTGACGTTTATATTTCTTTCATATATACATGTTCACTACGTATGTCTTTATAAATACAAATGTGATATATTCTGGATGTGATGAATCGCGATTAATTGTTGCACAACCCTAATGTAAATATTGCGCACTTGCATTTTTGTTCGAACATCAAAAAGACAAAAAAAATCTGTTGTCTAGTTCAATCTTAGAAGAGAATCTTGAGTTGAGCTTTTATAATGTCAGATTACTTTTCTATCTGTGTCCACATACCAATACATCATTTGAATTGATCAATATTATTGGCACAAGGTCAGTGGAACAGGAGTCAAAGTTTAAACAATTAAAGACTATTGACGGAGTTATTGATTTCAAAGCTGGCTTTAATAAAAAGACGTGTGCATTTGGAAATTGCACGCATTTATTTTCAGTGTCTAATGGAAAAATCCACATATTTTTTCTCTGTTAGACCACAGTGAAGTTGTACCCATTCCAGATCCACAGCATCGCTCTGTCAGCTTTTGCTTCAATCATGGGACCCTTTGGAGGCTTCTTTGCCAGCGGCTTCAAAAGAGCCTTCAAAATCAAGGTGGGTGTAATTTGTCAGTGGTCATCAAAGCTTTTTACAGACCACATGCCAACCTGAAGGTCTAAAAAAGACAGGATCCCTTTTTAAAGTGTCGACGACTTCCTATCAACATCTAAAGGGTGCATTCTAGGTTTTAATACATGATGTATGAATACTTCACTCTTTTAATTTCCATCTCTTCCTCATATAAAGTTTCAACACGACTTCATGGGATATAGAACGCAAATCATTTTGAACAACTTTAGTTTCTGTGTTGAAGTTTGAAAGCGCCAGTCCTTATTCACTATCAGTATATGGAAGAGCATGGCCAACTGTTAACAACAAATTCATCTTTTATGTCCAGTTTCTAATCTGGTCACGTGTCTCGCAATTTTCCAGGACTTTTGCTAACACCATTCCAGGTCATGGAGGAATCATGGACCGTTTTGACTGTCAGTACCTCATGGCCACATTTGTAAATGTTTACATCGCCAGCTTTATCAGGTAGGGCTGCAATTGAATTTAGCGATGTGGATTTGAATTGTTTTCCTTGTGATGTATTTAACTAAATTATTTATTTTCTATAGTGTGCGATATATTACTGATCATAATTAATGTAGTTCACATCCTCTAATCACAGTTGTGGCAATGCAAGCAAGACGATTTCTATTCTCTTCTTCCAATGATTATATAAATATTTTTTTCATAAATCTTTGTTTGGATATTTCCATAAATTCTTCTTTGTAGAGGGCCGAACCCCACTAAAGTTATCCAACAGCTACTTGCCCTAAGACCAGACCAACAGCTTCACATCTTCAACTCACTCAAGGCTCATCTGACAGAGAGAGGCCTGCTCCCTGCTCTTGAGGCGGCCGCCTAACCTGACGGTCCGATCCAGGGAAATCCCACCAGAGTGGGCGGATGACAGAGAACGGAGAAGGTCCTTTAAGAAGATCCAGGCATGTATGAAAGCGTGAGGAACAGGGAAAGGGAAACTATGGAAAACTGAACTACAACCTTGGGTCATTCCATTTTCAATGTGTTAGAGAGAGAGTGTGTATGTGTGTGTGTACAGATCAGTGTTTTGGCTTGTGTTGTTTTATTATAATTCTTTTTTTTGTGTGAAATTTTATGTTGATCACTTATGCCACAAGAATATTATTATATACAGAGAGATGATATTTCATCTATGTTACAGTTCTTTGTGAAATGAGCTGTACATTTCCACTTGTGTACAAATGTTCTGTACCTATAGTGTCTGAATATTTTATGGTGTTTATGGTTCGTTTTATTTTGTTTTAATGCACTGCTCCTCACACTGTAATTCCAAACCCAGACTAGCTCTTGTTGTGTTTCTCTTTTTGCTAGCTTATATTTTCATATTTGTTACAGAGGTCATATTAGTGCAGATTGAGTGTGTTATTTTAAATGTTCAAAGCTGTTTTTATTTAGATGCATTTGTTCACTCCTATAAAGTATTCACTTCAATCTGGTCGGTGAATATATGTGCAGTTCAGGCTCGTGAGACAGTGCAGGTGACGGTCAGGTGAGGAGATGTGTTTTTTTATGAATCCAAGTAGGGTAGACAGACAGAATCTTGTCTCTTAAGAGATGCCAAACTAGTCTCGCGTCAAATAAAAAAATCATAATTGTTACTTAGCTCCAGACAGATACAAGATTTTTTTATTAACATAAAAAGTATAAAAGTTAAAAATAAATGGGTTGAGGATCAAGCACCTTTTATCATTTATGGTTTTATTTGAATGTTCTCTTAAGAACATTAAAAATGTTTCTTTTTATTTGAACTGGGCAGGGTCTTCTCACGATAAGGATTGCTTGGATTGGATAAATTTTAAACAATCACAGTTGCAACAATGTATCATCTTCTTCACAGTAATAACCAAATCTTACATTTCTTCCATGTTCTGTTTTTACCACCACTTACTGTAACATCATGCTTAATCCAAAAAAAGGTAAAAAAGGCATACCTAAAGATATATTTTGTTGAAGAATGAGAATCTTACATGAAGGGGCGTCTTGAGAAGAACTTGGCCTGTATGAGGGTCTAATGGGCTAGTCCTCAGGTTAGTCCGTAATCCAAAGTCTGCAAATTCACCAATAAAAGATCCCTGAGCATGTGTGCAGTCTTCATAACTGTACCGTCAAAACTAATTTTTCCAAGCCCAAACATTTAAGGAAAAATAGGCAGCTTATTTTCTGAGTTTTGAGAGTTCCTGTGATAAAAAACACATTTCAACTTTAATTAAGAATTTGTACTCTTTATTATTAGACTAATGGGCAAGCCATACCTTAACCCTCTCTCTTTTCAAAGGTTACGTTTTCATTTCAGAGATGTTTCTTTGCTATTTTAATTCACTCTTTTTTGTTGTACTGTATAAGATCCACATTCTTGTTTTAAAGTTAAAATTTATTACTTGCATTATATAGGTAAAGATTATAGTAAACACTGTATATGTTTGAAGTAGAGATTCTATTATTACTGTGTATTGGACACTCTTCAAAGCCATTCTGTGCTCTTTGTGTGTGTACAAAGACCAACAGAGCAATTTAAATGTTTAGTCAACAGAGAGAAAGTGTGTTATGGATGTCAAGCTTCCAGGGGCTTAATGTAAATGGGAATTGATTAAAAGCCAAATTTCGTTCTTAAATAGTATTTGTATCCGTCTTGTAAGCCAATCGGATGCTCAGACATTTGTGTGTGTGTCATGTGGTACCACTAGAGGGAGCCTGAGCGTCACGTTTTTCTTCTAGTTAAAGGGACCGCTCACCCATAAATTAATTTTCTATCATTATTTACTTACCTTCTTTTCATTTCAAACCTGTATGAATTTCTTTCTTTTGCACAACAGAAAATAAGATATTCAATAATCTATATATATATATATATATATATATATATATATTGAAGAATGTCCGTAAGCGAACAAAGGCACTACCCATTCACATACATTGGTTTTGTGTCCATACAAAATATCTTTTTTGTGTTCTGCAGACAAAAAAAGTCAAACAGGTTTGAAATGCATGAGGGTAAGCAAATGATGACAGAATTTTCATATTTGGGTGAACTATCCCTTTAAATTGTTCTGTGGCTTTGCTTTGCTTTGTGGTGTCCTCTTCTGTTATGTTGTGTATTGTATGTTTGATTGTTTCCTCTGTTGTTCTTTTAGCATTACTGCCATGATTATTTTACCCATTTTTTAAAGTGATGCTCATGTAGTGGTGGTTCTACAAGTGGCAGATAACATCCATAATCGTGCAGTGTCACATCCTGCATTTCTTAATATTTATTCAAATACTTTCAAGAAAAACTAATTTTAGAAACGTTTCCCTCACTTAGTAGTTTTGCTTTGAGAAACCAAAATCTGACAAATGTACAGCAGTACATCAAGTTGTTGTTATTTTATCTAAGTAGTTTGGTCTGTATTTCTGTTGCAGATTGTTTTTTTTTTCATTTTTAATAAAGCAGATAAGTGTGCTTTCCTTGCCGCTTCATGTACAGTGATTTGCACATCTTTAAATGGTTAATAAAGAGAAAAGCTCAATGTACGTGCAAGCTTGTTCTCTTCCTCCTGCTGTGTCAACTTCCTTTTAAAGTCGTATGTCGTTTTTGCTTTTGCTGTAGTTAAATCTTAACAGAACCGTTTTGTCCATTTTGCATGTAAACCTCGCATTTTGCTCTCCAAGCAATGGATTCTCAACACTCCCACATCTGTTCACGAGAATGATAGACGTTTGTGAAGACCTCGGGCACCCTCGATCGAGGTGCACGTTTGTCGTCTGCAAGAAAGTTGATCTCTATCAGTTTTCTGTGGCTTTCATGAGATTGCCACTCACTTCCTCAGCATTTGAAGGTTGTGGGTGCGAATTGGGGACAACGCTGTTCTTCTCTGCTCCTTCAGACTGTGACGCCACGGTCTGACAAACTCTCTAGATTGAAGGGTTTCTAAATAACTGTTGTCATAAAACTCTGCACCGCAGGCAAGTGGAGGGGCAAGATACGACGTGTTTGAAAGTGTCAAAAAAAAAAAAGAAGAATCAGATGAGAGGAAGAAGGAAGTAGAAAGCAGTGGGTCTGACTGTAAAGAACGTATTGTGCGCGCGGGTGCATGTTAAAGAAAGAATGTGTGCGAGTGTGTCTGCGTGCGTGTAATTTCTGCAATTTTTGAAGAAATGTCTTTAAGACTACCTCGGAACTGGGACTTCAGCACCTTCAGAGCGGAGAATTCAAAGATAGGTGAGGACCAGTGTGTTTGACCTCTGGGTCACTGTCTGTTCTATCTTAAAGAAATCTGGCGTGTCCAGTTGGATTTGTTACTGTGAGTTTGACTGTATTCGGTCTTTTGACAAGACAGGCCCACTTTAGGGAGTTCAGATTTGTACTGGCTTGTGTGTGTCTGAGACCTTAGGATGGTTTTATGTTATGTGAAATTAAATTGACTAAGCAGATGGTCTGGCATCAATTAGTAGTTTAAAGTGCAGGTTTGATATCACAAATGAGACTTTACCCTAAGGCTCTTTAATTTATGGAGGCATGATAAGAGATCTCTAATTTACACGATGTTATACAGCTGGATTCCCTTGTAATTCTTTTGAAGAACTGTCGACACATTCTTATGTGTTTTATGAATTAAATATGCAAAATAGACTTAAATAAGACCTTGATCTAATGAAGCCTCCAGGTGTATGAAATATATGCTGCAGACTTTTTAAAGAAATCTTTCAGCAGTTATAATATATGATGTGCATGAATCAAGTATTATCAGTGACAGTTTAATGGTGATTTGCGGTCTTTCTGGATCATGTGCACGTCTGCCGGAGTTGCAGTGCATTTGAGATTTCTTCTACGTGCCGTCCTCATCTGGTTAAGATGGGAAGGCGCATTCATCCTCAGCATCAGTTGAAATGTGCAAGTTGTGTTTATTTAAACAGCGGATTGAAAGGGATGGTTCACCAAAAATAGAAATTCTGTCATCATTTAATCAGCCTCATTTCAAACCCGTATGACTCCTGGAACACAGTAGAAAATGATTCAAGAAATGTCAACGGGGGGGTTGTGTGCCTATAATGACAATCAATGGAAGCCATGTTGTTTTGTTAGAAACATTCTTCAAAATATCTTTTATGTTCTGCACAAGTTAACGGTATGACATGAGGGTGAGTAAATAAGGCTAACGTAAAGGAAAAGAGTATTCGTGGGACTGAAAAAGTATTCATGTACTCCATTGTATGATATTGCATGTAGATATAATAAAAGGCATGTTTGAAGTGTCTCGACTGAGAACAAAACTCACATATCTTAAAATATATCAGTGCCATTGTTTTGTCTCAAGATGCACACCAACCACGTTTCTAAAAGCTGACCTCATTTAACTAAGGCCTACTGGGTCCACTGTCCTCTAACAGGTCAAACGCTTACGCCTGATGCAAAACTGCCAGGCTTGACGTAAACGTCTCCTTTCATATCTGCTGTGATCGTGCTGTTATTTCACAGGGAGTTTGAGCTCTCTGTCTTTACTTCACCACGATAAAAGCTCCCCTGATCCCAACGCGTGTCATAGAAATGGGTGAGGTCTATGTCCGAGCACCGTGTGCGGGCCCGTGGTCCAGGACATAGAAGAGAGCCGTGCGCTCCATCAGGGATGATGTTCTTAAAATAAACCGAAAGGCTGACGTTAGGTGGGGATCTTACAGAAACGCTACTTCCTGTGGCTGATGAGCCTGTAACTTCCTGTTTATCTACCCCGGAAAGTTCCCTCTCTTCTGCCCTTTCCTCTCAGCTCTTCAGTTACAGTGAATTCAACTGCAAAAGCTTAAAGCTGCTCAATGTTTGCGACATCATCTCTCATACAGCCCAACTACAGCTATGGCTGCTTGTTTGTATCTAAATGTGCATTTGCTTGCTTATCAAAAAAACTTTTTTCAGAATTTAGTTTGTAGCTTTTGCTATCATGAGTTCTGATGGGATCTATCGAAAGAAGTATAGTGACAGATACGTTTCTTTTCCTTTCACTGCATGTGCAATTCAGTTTTCAGTCCTCCATTTTGCATCCTCTCAATCACATGGCTCACTATTTCATCTGTCTTTTGCCGGTGTTTCTCGAGGGAAAACCAAATCTTTTATATCTCAGTTTTTCTTTATGACAGTAAGATTATATCGAGAACAAACGGTGACTGGGCAAGTCTTTCGTAGATGTTTCTCCACCGGAGACCTTATAATTTCATTAGTTTGTGTTCTGTATAAAACACCTTTAAAATATTCCAGCTGCCGGGGGACCAGAAAAAACTTTTATAAATTGTTTTTTAAAGTAAATGGTTTTTAATGTTATCTTACATCCAGCTTGTTAATAATTATTTTAATTATAATTATTACTTGTTAATCTATTTCTGTAATTTGAAATTTTTTACCTCATTTATCGGTGATATCTTTCAAACTATGATAATATGTTATTATTTCATATTGGTATTTATTTTTATAATATAAAATGGTATATGAGTTTTTTTGATGAACATATTTCCTTAGTTCACTGTCAAAGTTTGTAGTTAAGACAAACTGACAGCCCTTCTCCTTAGGTCTTCTAAAGTACAATGTTCAGCGTTCTGGATGTTTCTGTTCTCCAACCCATGATTTGAATGAGTCAGTGTGCCATAATAAACATTTGACCTGCTGATTAACCTTTAGCAAAGCATCTCAGATAGCCAGCAAGTTCAGAAACTTGTTTCAGTTCATTTACTGCTCAAAATACACAGAATTACTTTTCTTCTGTTATTTAGACATTTAATGCAAGACATCCACAACCAATGAAATTAGTTTTTGTCATGCAGGAAGCTTCTGGGGTCAACATGTTACCACTCTGGTCACCACACTCTGGTGACACTTTCATGTTATAAAAATACACTCGCTAAAACTCGGTGAAAGGGGATATCTTTTTCACAAAGCACAGTGATCATCGTCTCTGACTCTTGGCCGTATTATGTCTTAGTTTCTATTTGCTTGTCGCTGTTTTTCCATCTAGCTCGATCTAAGAGTGTTATTCCAGGGGAAGGAAGCCCTGGATCCACTCGCACTGGATCTAGGAGATCAATGGAGAAACCTCTGAAGACGGGTTGGCTGAAGAAGCAAAGATCTTTCGTGAAGAACTGGCAGCTACGCTTCTTTGTGTTGAGAGGAAACGTCCTCACGTATCATAAAGATGATAAAGAAAGTGCTCTACAGGTATGAGAAACACAAATATATTCTGTATGAATAATGGCTATACATTTAAATTTCATTCGTATGAAGGATTTTTATTTTGCTTTAGTCTCTCTTGTTTATAGTTTTGTGTCTGCATGTAAGATGTCAGATTGCAAAGTCAATGGCGGTCCTGTCTGTCAAATACAATGGGTTCCAAAACAGGAGTTTTAGTTTAGCATTTTTCTAGTAAAATTTATATTTTTTTGTGTACACTTCACATTTAAAATACTAAATAATAAAAAGTTGAATTGAAGATTTAATGCAAGTTTCTGAATTCATATTTTGGTTTATTTATTTTAAGCGTTTGCACTGGCATTGACTCCAGAACTTAATGATCCATGTAAACTTTTGAGAATGTCCCAAAGATCTTGTGTTCTTCCTTAAAAAGACAAACAATATTAACACAAATGTTTTGTACAGATGGTCGAAGAATCGCTACTGATAATAATTATTCACATTAATTCACCACTGAATATAACGCTCACATTCTCACCTCAGGGAACCATCCCTTTGTTCTCATGCCAAGTAAATGAGCTGCCATCAAATGCTGATGATAAATTCTTGTTTGAGATCATCCCAGGTGAGTCTTCTTCGAGTCAAATCGAATATTGCACCAATTGTTTGCATTAAAGGTGATATATCTAGACTGGTTATGGAGAAATATATTATCAAAAATGTATATTTTTTATTTGTTATTCTTACTATATATTGAAGTCATGGTTTCCCTGATTCTGCAGGTGGCACTACAGATCGGGAGCGGGATACGTATGTTCTCATGGCGACTAGTCAGGGAGAGATGGAGGAGTGGGTGCGCTCCATCCGGAAAACCATTGGATCTCGGTCCAGTGGAGGTATAATCATACTATAGAATTTCATCCTCCTTTCAATATATCTTTTAATTGGATTCAAGCCTTATGTTACAATTAGGGATGTAACAATATTATCGATATCTTGTTATCGCAAAAGCAAAATTGCGATAACATTATCGTGGTCACATGACTGTATGAAAGGACAGGTCTGCCAGGCCTAACATAAAGAATATTAGAAAAAATAATAGCTGTTATTTTATTTTATAAAAGGGATTTTTAGGTCATATGACCCATCTCATACTATAACTCATACCTCTAAGCATAAATTAAGATAAAAGGTTAAGAAAATAGAATGCTTTTGGCACATTTCCAAGTCATCATTTGTCATTTTAAATATTGCAATAGAAACTGTACCGTTGACGTCATAGGTATTATCGTACAGCTGTAATTGAATGAATCTGTGTGTGGATTATTATAATAATCTATTTATGTATGAGTTACTGTACGTCTGTCTTTTCCAAGTATTTGGAAAGAGTCTACCTGACATCATGGAGTACGAGAAGAAATTTGGATCACACCTGGTGCCCATTTTGGTGGAGAAGTGTGCAGAATTCATCCGAGAGCACGGTCTCAATGAAGAGGGCATCTTTCGCTTACCGGGACAGGACAACCAGGTGAAGCAGTTCCGAGAGGCGTTTGATGCCGGAGAGAGACCCTCGTTCCCCAGGTAACTGTTCACACCTCCGGTCGATCTATGGGGTACACTCTTAAAAATAAAGGTGCTTATAAGGTTCTTCACATATGCGATGCTATAGAAGAACCATTTTGGGTTTCACAAGAACCATTCGGTTAAAGGTTCTTTAAAGAACCATCTCTTAAACCATCTTATACAGTTTTTCGCCACAAAGAACCCTTTGTGAAACAGACAGGTTCTATGGATGTAAAGGTTCTGTATGGAACCATTTAGAAAAACAATCTCCTAGTTTCACAAACAAGGCTTAGCTTAAGCTAGTACTATGCCTTGGTTAAATTAAGTCGCTTTTATTATAACGCCTTGGATTAAAACATTACTGGTGTGCATCTTGAGACAGAACAATGGTAATGACATGTTTTAAGATTTTGGGGCAATTTTTTTTCAGACAAGACTAAGACTAAGGCTACTTTAAATAATACTATTGAGTTATCGTGTCCGAAATCAAAGTATTACCATGTACGGTAACATACCTAACAAGCTTCTTGTTTGTTAGTTATAATCTCAAATGAATCTAGGGGCACAATTCCTAGAAGTGAGAGATTAGTTTTGCTTAAGATCAATTGTATCTGTTGAATGATAAGAGACCAATAAACAAGAATATCGTTTATCAAAATTAAAAAAAAAATACGTTTGTCACACCATTTGGTTTTACACGCGAATAAGGTTTTAATGTATAATGGTTTTCAAACTTCTGTTTTAGCAGTATACACGCGAATAAATTCATATTGTGGATAACCACACTGTGCATGACCATTTATGGTGAATCACACAGCTTTTTAAAGGAAGTTGCATAGGTAAAAGGAGGTTGACCTAGAAAGTCTGAACTAAAGCAAAGAGAGAGAGATACAAAAGTACAATATATCAGAGGAAGATGGCACACATAGATGATCTGTGGCTGAGCCACATCCTGTCCTGACTGACAGAGATCTTCTCATTACTCAACACACACTTGTGCAAATGCAGCTCACGTTGCTCTCTAAACTGCTTTTAAACATCTCTTACCTAAAACAAGATAAAAAGATTGTAACTTTAGTGACTATCAAGTTAATATTTTCCCCCTTCTACCTGCAGTGACACAGATGTCCACACTGTGGCGTCCTTACTCAAGCTGTACCTCAGAGAGCTTCCCGAGCCTGTTGTACCGTGGACTCAGTATCAGGATTTCCTGGACAGCACTTTGATGTTGGACGCAACCACTGCATCAGTAAGAACCGAAGCACATTTACAAAAACAATGTATCAGATGAGAAATGACTCAGGGACTTCCTGTTCATCACAACCTGATCTGTCACAGGGTAAAGAGAGACTGGAGAAACAGATCAGCCTTCTGCCAAAAGTCAACTACAACCTGTTGAGTTACATCTGCAGGTATCAATAACACACTGATGAGGACAGCAAAACATATGCAGATTGAAAACAAGCTTTTGATCAATCTCTTGTGCTAAGCACTTCTAAATGTTTTGTTCAAAACCCCTTTGCCATGCAACTTAGATGATATACAGAACAAAATAACAGCAATGTTTATGTTTTCCACAGTATCCTACGCAAATAATATAAACCAGTTACAATGGGTGTTCATTTTGTTTCGCCCCAACCATGTATTTGTTCTTCTAGATTTCTTTACGAGGTCCAGAGGAATTCAAAGGTGAACAAAATGAGTGTGGAGAATCTGGCCACAGTGATGGGAGTGAACCTATTCAAACCTCAGGTGGAGGACGCCTTTAGCATGATGAAGGGTCAGTTGTCTTGTTATGTTAGATGAAAAACATGATAACCATTTAAGGAATAGTGATCCCAAAAATACAAATTCTGTAAGCATTCAGTCACCCTCAAGTTGTCCCAAATGTTTTTGAATTTCTATGTTCTGGTGAACACAGAGAAAGATATTTGGAAGAATGTGTGTAACCTAACAGTTCTTGGCCACCATTGAGTACCATAGTAGAAGTAGTAAGTAGTCAAGACTGACAGCTGTGATAAACATCGACATTATCACGTAAAGTCATATATGTAGAATTTTTCATAAATATATTTACAAATGTTGTATTGCTTAAAAGTGAACGTGAGCTTCTTTTCTTTGCTGTTTTTGAGGTCTGAAAAAACTAAGAGCATCTTTTCTGTGATTTTAACCTATTGCTCCAGTTTTCTGCAAATAAATGCAAATAGAAACAATATTCGAAATGTGGGAGAAATGCTGTTCATAGTTTACTGATTTTGAAATATTTTTTTCATTTTTTCCGTGGCTGTATATTTTAAATGCAAGGATATTTTAGAGGTTTTTGGTTAACAACAACACATTTCACTGCGTTTGCGTGTTCTTTACACACAGGAACTCCCATGATACAGAAGGTAATGACGGTGATGATCAGACACCATGTGCTGCTCTTCCCACCCTCTAAAGACAAGCTGCCCTCTCCACTTCCTTGCAAGAAACACAAGAGCAAGAAGACAACTAATCCTCGCAGTTTTGTGGGCTGGGAATCTGCTGAGGTATGAATCACAACATCCATCAAAAACTTGTGAATTCAGATCTGTAACAATACTTGTGTTGTCGTTCATACTGTACATTACATCGGTACGATCCGCTGATCCAACAGCTGCTTCAATCTGTTGATATGATATGCATACTGTCTCCAGACTTGAGATCTTGCTGAATGTGGTCATGTGGTTTCACAGCATTCACTTTTAGTCAAGGTTACGTTTCTTAAGAAATTTAACAGGTTGCTTTCGCACCATCATATGTTAACTGATCACTTCTTTCTTAAAGTGTGAGGTGTCATCTCTTTCCGAGTCCCCGGAGGAGGAGGAGGAAGCGGACATGCCTGAGGATGAGGGCAGAGACGTGGGGCCATCAGAAGCAGGATCAGATGATGCAACTTCTCCTTCCTCTCCGTTTTCCCCCGCCGACGACTCGTGGACCGGCAGCCCCAGAAAGCGGACGCAAACTCTACCCAGCTTGGGCTGTCCAGTAAAGGGACAGCGATGGGATCGCTGGAGCAGGTTTCAGGAAAGCTTTAACGAGAGCGATGAAAAGACTCTCTCGGAGGACATCTTTAAAATTCTCGACTTTCAGAAAGATACAATCTATTCTGGAGGGCAGAAAGGCGAACATGAAAAAACGGAGGTGGAAAAGGAGCAAGGTGTGGATAAAACGGGTACAGACGGTGTAGTCAGAGAGACAGATACAAAAGCAAGGGTTCAGAGCACAGGCCCGTTGTCTGAGCCTAGGCTAAGCAAAGAGGGGAGCGTGCCAAATTTGGGACGAGAAATAGCGACTGATGGAGGCACTGCTCTTCAGCAAAGCAATGCAGGACAACCAGAAAACACAGACATAGCACACATCATCAGGAGGTATGAACCAAACCAAATTTACATTTGTTATCTCATTTTTGGCTCATACAAGCATCTCTACTATTACTGTTTAGTGAAGGTAACAATACACTAAAATAGTTGGGGCCATGGACACACTGGCCGTATCATTTTTACAGTGGGGGTCCCCCTCCATCCATCCGTGAGAACATTTGGCTTTAGGGGCATTCTTATGAAACCAAAAAACTAGGCAATATAACGTTACACTCATTATTCTTTCTTATTTTTGCATTCTCTTGTTTCATAAGATTGCTAGTTTCAGTCCTTGCTTCTGATTGGTCAGTAGCGGTGCTTTAATCACAGCAGATAAGCACTGCTATGACCTCTGCACCTTACGATCCTGTGTATCATTGTCAGTAGCACTTTTAGCAATCACCCTTAGCAACGTAAATTATGACTGCATCCGAAAAGTGTGCACTTATTTAAATGAAGTACCTACCTATCGACCGTTAAAACAGTACATTCTATATAGTATATTTGGAAGTAGTATGAATACATTTCGGATATACTGCATCCGCGTCATGATCTTTGACCAAGGAGCTATGATGTATTAACAACAACCTGTACGTAGGCGTTGGTAGAAACATAATTTAGTCATGAGAAATTCATTTATTTGGAAACGTACATCTGCCTTAAAGTTTTCTGCTATTTTTATTTGATTATCTTAATTTGATCATCGCTCAGCTCCTGTGGCATCATGGGATAGAGAAACAGTCCATCCGATGCACATTCACAAATCTCGGCGGATTCAATAGACCACCCTGGCATTTCTTGCCTACTGTTTTTTGCATACTTAGATTTTAGGACACACTATTTATAAATATTTATGAACTTATCGTCACCTACTACATAGTATGGAAGTAGGCGATTTGGGACGCAGGGATTCTGTTGTTGTTCACAGTCGGTCAGGGACAATTTTTTCCAAAGGAAGGATGGATTTTGGTACTTTTACTTAATGAAAGTTGAATGATACATATTAATATTTATATTGTGTGGTAACCTCAAAGAAATAAGGTACTCGAGGCTAGAGCTGCTTCACCACGATACAACACAGCGTGTATGTTATTGCGTTCACATACCACCTGTTACCATGATACATGACCAAAAGTACTTTCTGTATCTCTTTGTTTGTGGATCATGTAACACAGTGAGGTAAATGCATACACTTCACTCTAACAGATTACAACAACCAAAAAAAGGTGAAGTGACTGTGGAACCTTCAAATGTTAACTAAGTAAACAAGTTTATCAAAAACAAACCTCATTGAACTTAAAAGTTCAATATTAATGTAGTGCAAATACAACCGATATAAGAAGACACTCAATCCAGTCTATTGCTTTCTTCATTTCAAAGTATCGCACCTGTCTTTGAATGTTATGGTGTTTTGTTAATTAGTCTATCTATTTAGTTTGTTTTTTGGTTTAGACAGCCAGGTCTATGTGAAGACACTATATATTCATACACACGTAACAGAATGGACATCGAACAAATATTTACAAAGTTGTGGGTGTTGATTTTGATTCTTACCAGCGTTTCTTACAATTCGAGCTGTTAAGTCGCAAAGTAGCCTAGTGTGCAATGCAGTGCCATTTCAATTCCCAAACGTGTGGGGATTATTGAAGAATTGATTGATGGAATGAGCAATGAGAATGAATTATTGTTATATAATTGGTGGTATATGTGTGTTTGTGTATAAACTTTCAGTCTCCAAGAGAAGAACAGACAGCTGGTCGCTACAGTGGCAGAGCTGCAGGCAGCATTGGAGGCCGAGCGACACTCTAAAGCCGCATTAGAAAATGTACTGCGCAATGCAGAGCGTACCAGGGACGAAGCCCTCACACGCAATGAGCAGCTGAACAAAGACATTCGGAAGTTGAACAACAGGCCCACTGCTGGACCATCATAGTGACATCATCAAGAAATCATAGATCAAGACCTTATCGTCTCTCGCTTCTCACAGGATCTGTGAGAACAACCATGGACACGTTTATACTGTAAACTGCTTCTGGATGTATAAAGTCCAGCCCATAGGTTCTGTCCATGATGTGACAGAAGTGACACGGTACAGTATATGACACGTGCAAAATTTGCCACAAAATTTTCACATTCAAAATGATAAAGGAGTAGTTCACCCAAAATTAAAGTTCTGTTATCATTTACTCACCCTCTTGTCAGTTAAAACCTGTTTGACTTTCTTTCCTCTGCAGAACACAAAAGAAGATATTTTGAAGAATGTAGGCAACAGAGAACCGTTGGTCCCCGTTGACTATTCGTTTTGTGGGCACACAATAGAAGTCAATGGGGACCGATGGTTTTTGGTTACCGACATTTTTCACAATATCTTCTTTTGTGGCCTGTAGAAGAAAGGCGTTAGAAATAATAAGATGGTGTATTAATCATAAAAATATTCAGGTGTCCTGTCCCTTTAAGATGAAAGTTAAATTATGCAGTATTAGCCTGAAAACATAAAAGCTTATAAAATGTGTTTTATTACTGCCTGTCAGTTTTCACTGTGTTTTTATTGGTGAATCTCTGAAAGAGTATAAACAAATGAGCAACAAAACTATCTCAACGTATCCACTCCTACTGGTGCAGAACCCTGCTTAATTTAGCTGAAGTATTTGAGGAAGTTCAGTAATATATTTAGTTTATTAAAATAAACAGTGTATATTTTTTAGTTGCATATGTAAATTTGTTGACCTAGATAAACTATATTTGAAACCAGAATTGCACTCACTAATCTTTTTTTTAAAGTTGAGCTTGTCTTCATTTTTGCTGCACACAAAGATGACATTCAGGGATTTCAAAAAATCTTTAAAGTCTGGAAAATTTGCTACCCGCTCAGGTCGCTTGGCGCCAGTGGACGTGTTAAAGATAACTGTTGATGGCTTTTGCTTCCACAAGATTCTAATTTCTTAAACTACGATAGACATCCCTCTTTTATTTATGAAATTTGCTGTATGACAATTTAACGTTTTTATTGTTTGTTTGTTTTAATATTTATGTGATCACCAAACTGTTGGGTAGTACCAATCAGAGTCTGTGAACAGATTGGGTGTAAAGGACAAAAAGCCCCAAATGTGAATGACCGTCAGTAAATAAACAGGTTTTATCTGGCTTGTCTTTCCTGCACCTTCACTTTTGCTGCCTGGATGAAGTCAGAATGAGATAGTGTGTGAGAGGAGATAAAATGTGACAGAGTGTGAGAGAGAAATGGGAAGAATGCTTTCAGATCAGTATTCGCAAGAATGGAGCACAATGTGTATTTCGAGGGGGTGGGTGCTCTCTTAGATGCTATGCATTACGTAAGGAAGAGAAGAACAGATAGCAAGTCTGTCAGCTGTCATAATACCGACTAAATGATAGAGAAGGAATTTCCTATTTCCGATCAGGCTGGTTTATACAGAAGATGTGCTGCTGAAATTAAACAAATAGCAGAATATACTGTATATGATTGGGTTGTTTTTGCGGCGGCTTCTAGTTTGTTCTGGCATAGATTGCAATCGGCATTTACAGAGGTTTCTCGTGTGTGCTCCATTTGGGCTCCTGGCAACACAACAGTGTACAATATAAACAATGCAGTTATCAAGTGTATCTCCTGCGTACAGGAAAGATAATCTTAAGAGGGAGAGAGTGAGAATATGCCATGCATTATAGCATGTGACTGACTTAAGAGGTTCTGGGGGTCGCAACACTTGTCTAAAAGCCCCAAAAATATGTATTCAAGTTACATTAAGGGGAATGTTGAATGTAAAAATGAACGTTATAATAATTCCCATTTATTGTAATAATCCCCATTATGATTATAATTGCGAACAAAATTAAGAGCTGCAGCGGAGGTGACGCTGACAGATTACTCCTCAAAATAAGGTATTGTATGGCATAAAAATACTTTTATAATACTGCAAATATTTTAATTCTGTTCTAATTATACAGAAATGTAAATGAATAAAGTTTAGTGGTTACACTTTGCAATAAGTTCTCATCCAATAACATTAGTAAATGCTTTAGCTAACACAAATGAACAATGAGCAACATACTTTCACAGCGATTATTAGTCATGTTAACAGAAATGGTGTTTGATTTTAAACGTGAGTTGGTAAATGATGAAATCAACTTGTACTAAAGGTACTACGATAAAAAATGCTATACACGTATTGTTAACTGGATGTTAACAAATTAATCCTTATTTTAAAGTGTTACCATTTTGTAAACACGGCACACTTTTATTTTCCCTGTCCATTCCTGATATTTTAAATATTTGTTGCTGCCTTCCATTTTGAAGCACCATCTAATTGGAAGTCATTTCAACTTCCTATTTAACATTTTTAATGTTAGGTTTTCTATTACTTTAACTTCAAATAAGTTAATTTTCCTATTTGCTCCTGTAAAGCTGGAACAATGCACATTGTGAAAAGCGCTACATAAATAAATTTAATTGAACTGAATAAATAAATTATTTTGTTACAGCTTTTTGTAGTGTAGTTTGGTTACAATTTACCATTGGCCAAAATTGTAGGTATTAGGTTGAAATTACTTTTAAAGCCAAATGCACAGTGTAGAAAACAACAGCATATGGATTGTGAATGTTATTAGGAAATAACGTGTATAATTCCATTCTTTAACTTTGTGGCTGAAAATGAGCTCACTAAATGATGCTCAATTTTCTAGGGTATGTGAACGCAGAACCTCTGACTCTAGCATTACCTCAATGCTGTTTAACAACGGAGAGATGTGCCACTATATGAAGCCGCTTTATTGGGTACTTGACATCCTGTGACTCTGGAGAGCTTTTCCATTGGTCACAGAGCTGTGTCAGCCACTTAGGACGGGTGATAAGGTCTTCCCTGCACTTCCGAAAGAGATGTTTTTTTGGCCAGTGATCGTAAAGGCTCTTCAGAAGGCACGCTGTTGCACACCCAGCATTTGATAAGATGCTTGCCTCCATTAGTCAATGGAGATTACATTTTTTTCACTCTATGGCATCGAAGTATAATTTTTTTATTTGCTAGAAAAATATGATCAGTCTATATATTTCCCATTTATTTCCCCATAAGCAAATCTGGAAATACAACGAGGTAATTGATGCTTGTCAAATGCTTACAAACCTCTTTGAGGTATACAGATTTTCAGCTCACTTTCAGTCTATCCTGCAACCTCTCACACCCCATTTAATTTCCATCGTCACAGATATTTAGCCTTTCTTTTTCAAAGATACGGAGGCCCTCTTCAGAGTTTGGTCAAAAAGAAACAGTCAATGAACTCAAGCCCCAACATTCAAAGCAAATCAGAAAAACAAATAAACACTAGGCCCAAAATCTGCCCTGGCTCACCCACCCAAACAAAAAAAAAACCCTAACGAGGAAGGGGCTTCTGCACGTATCAGAGAGATGTTTACAAAGTCCTCATTAAGGAAAAGAAACTAGATAAGAGTGCACACGCACACACACACTCACTGGGACACTACGAACACTAAAAATGCAGAGCTTCCTAGTTTGTAGATAAGGCATAGAGAGAAAGTGGAGAGAGAGAGAGGGGGGAAGAGAAGAAAAACATTTGAAAAGAGATGCCACAGAGGGACATATCTTTCACGTAGTGAAACAACCCTCACGTCAAAACCTTCCAGACATCAGAAGGTAAGAAGAAGAAGAAGAAATCCTCCAAGTTCAGGATTAGAGGGACTTTCATTCAATGACAGGTGTGGCTGCAGAACTTCAACAAACCTCAACGCACTGGAGTGATCACTGACCCTCTGGATAAGCAAGGGTTTAGTTCTTCTGAACGCAACAAAATAACATTCAGGGCATTGTTTCATTGAATCTGTAGATCCAAATTCAATCCCTGTTTGACTCCAAACCCATTGGACTGCTTGTTTTTGTGTCTCATCACGGTTGGAAGCAGGGTTTGTAAATTTGGATTATGGGGCCATCCATAGCGTCAGTTTTTTTGGCCTTCCTTGTGTTGTTTTGGGGGCCTTTCTTTGCCTGCAGTAACCCTATCAGCTCACCGGAGAGGATCCGCACTGGTCCAGGGCTGGATGATGGGAATGGAGGTGTTCTGGATCCCTCACTACTGGAGCAGGACAGTGAGGTGGACATGCAAAGCGTGCTGGAGACCCTAAAGGGGCAGTTTCTACGCACCTTTAATCTGTCAGGTATCCCTCCACCTGTAAAGACAGGGGCCACTCGAGTGGAGCCCCCAGAGTACATGATGGAGCTCTACAACCGCTTCGCCAACGACCGAACATCAATGCCTTCGGCAAACATTGTACGCAGCTTTAAAAATGAAGGTACTTGGAAATGTACTTTTTAATTTTAACTGGGAAATTTATATATTTGCAACTGTTTATGTTTTCGATTGTGTGCAAACAAATGATAGGGAAATCTGCTTTTGGGTAGAAAATACTATAAAAATTACAAAAATGTTTGTTGAAATGTTTCGAGCTGGAATGATTTGAATATATACGAATATAATTTAAAATATAATGCAATTTAAATCGCAAATATAATGCAATTTATAAAATAATACATTTCAATATATTTTTCTAGATATTTTCAAGTGTATGTTAAATGATTTATTATAATATTATTATTATAAATATAATGAAAGTTTTTATGTAGAATGTACAAGATATTATAGTTTACCTATAGTTTATATACAGTATAATGTATATCTAAAGTATTATATAATATAGTTGTTTTTTTATAAAAAAATCTGAGATTTACATTTTTTTTCAAACAACAGGCCATTACTGTACAATGTAAATGATTTCTTTAATTATGTATGCAAATCAACACAACAAGTATAAGTTAAAGTGATAGTTTACACAAAATAAAAATTCTGTCTCTCACCCTCTTGTCATTTCAAACTTTTATGACCCACAAACTTGTATTTCTTTCTTCCGCGGGAAAACAAAAGAAGATGTTTTGAAGATTGTTGTTTACAGGCCCCATACACTTGCGTTGGTTTTTGCAATAGAAGTGAATGGGAGTCAGAGCTGTTCGGTTACCAACTTTCTTCAAAATATCTTATTTTGTGTTCTGTGGAAGAAAGAAAGTCTTGAAGGATTGAAATGACAACAGGGTGAATAAATGATGTGAGAATTTTCATTTTTTGGGTGAACACTTTAACTAGGCCGAATATCATAAACACTAGATTTGTTTCTAAGCAGAGTTATTTTGATTAATTTAAAACATAGCGATCCAACATTTAAGTCTGTTTATTTTGTGTGATTTTTCTTTTCAGACTCTTCCCCATGCAGCGTGGGACCTGGTGGGGTGAGACAACACCCCCTTCTCTTCAACGTGTCAATCCCACACCACGAAAGAGTCACCGCCGCTGAGCTCCGACTCTACACCCTGGTTCAAACCGATCGCCACAAATATGCTGGTGTTGACAGAAAAGTGACCATATATGAAGTGAAACAACGTGAAACAAACGCCAGTCATCAAATAAGAGGAGACGATATTGAGGAGGAAACAGAACTAGTGGAGTTGGCATCTCGACAGGTTTACGGCACAGACAATGGCTGGGAATCCTTCGACATGACTGCTGCGGTGCTTAACTGGCGTGCTAAATCAGAATATGGCACCACCCACAAGTTGGAGGTTCACATCGCAAGTTTGAATTCTCAGAGTGCTCCAGCTTCCGAAGGTGAGAATACAGGCAATGCCATAGGAGGGGCCATGGACATTGACACCAGTCTTGAGGACAAGCACAGACCCTTAATGATTGTCTTCTCTGATGACCAAAGCGTAGACCACCGTGGAGACAAGCGAGAACTGAATGAACTTATTCAACATGAGACTGCTGGGCGTGGCTTTCAGGACAACCTTGGCCTGGGGCTGACCGATCTCTGGGACGACTTGGGACAAAACGATGAGAATGAGGAAGAGGAGCAGAGTGAGGAAGCTCTCCTTCAAATGCGCTCCAACCTCATCTATGACACGGCATCCAGAATTCGACGCAACGCCAAAGGCAACCTGTGTAAAAAGAACCCTCTCTATGTTGACTTCAAAGACATCGGTTGGGACAGCTGGATTTTGGCTCCCACTGGTTATGAAGCATATGAGTGTGCAGGGGTGTGCACGTACCCCTTGACAAAACACGTTACACCCACAAAACATGCCATTGTGCAAACTCTAGTCAACTTGAAAAGTCCGCAGAAAGTCGCTAGGGCTTGTTGTGTACCCACTAAATTAGATTCCATCTCCCTGCTCTACCTAGATGATGCAGGTGTGGTCACATACCAGTATAAATATGAAGGCATGGTGGTATCAGAGTGTGGATGCAGATAGTATTTAATGGAAGGAAATGGGGTGAAGCCAGGCCAGAGCTTAGAAACTGGAATAGATGGAGATAAAAACTAGCCAAACCTATGGCCTTCATACCAATTTTCTTCCAAATGGTGGTGGAAAAGATTTACTCCCAACCTTAAAAACGGAGTTGCAAAGTTCCTGAATATGAGTCAAAGTTTCACAAGGGTGTTGCGTCAAGCAAAGGACTTATTTGGAACCACGTGACAAGGGGCACAATGCAAGTTTTGGTGAATTATCCCTGCTGAATAAGAATTGGGTGGAACAAAAGACAGTAAATTAAGCCCTGACACGCCTCAAGATCAGCCTGGATAAACACGCTGTTCTTATCAGTAAAGACTCAAGTTTAAGTCGGAGATTGTATCAGCTCGGACTCGTTGCATACTCAGCCTTTGCGTTTGCATCAGCAAAGTTCTGCCCAAGTGGGTGTTGTAGAGATGGCAGCTCAGTGGAGAATGTGAACTCAAGCACCACAGGGTCAGTCTGGTGACCCTACTGGAGACAAGAAGCATGCGAAACTGTCCGTTTCCAGTTTCCACAAAGCTCGGTATCATATCTGTCGTGACAACACCGAGTCAATATGCAGCTTCCTGCCAACAGAATGCATTTGATATGAACTGTCTAAGTTAAAGTGAAACAGTTACCAGAAGAATCTTGTAAAGAGAAGGAAGGGGCAAAACAGACCAGAACGGACCGGTCTTGACTTCCGATTCTGTCTGGGAACATGCAGAACAAACATTAGTGTTGTGGATTTTCAAGGTTTGCGGCCAGTATTGCAACTGTTTCAGGACACTGTTTGGGTTGTAGGGCATCTTAAAAGTCGATAGAGGACAATTAGAACTGTCAACATTATCTGACTGGTTTATATATATATATATACATTTCTTTCTCTTGGGCCAGTTATTCTTGTTTCATCAGGAACTTTGCATTCTAAAATAAGAACCACCATCCACGTTCTACCATGAAATAAACTTGCACATCATTTACTGACTTTTAACAGAAATGCTAAGATATGAGAAGTGGGGAGTTGAAAGAGGATGCAGAGTCACAGTGCTTGCACAGTCTGGCTTGTTCCATTGTTGACAGGCAGCATCAACCCCAAGGGGGTACTGGGAGGCCACTTTCCCCCCTCCTCCACATGTGTCGTGCGAGCAGCTCTCCCACCCCTGTGCAGGACTGTGATAAGGAGGTGTCAGGATTGAGAAACATGTGTTTGGTTCTTAAGAGCTTGGAAAACCAATAACAATTCCGAACTGCATGGAAAGTAGAGGCGGGATTGAGAGGGCATATCAAATTCTGGCCACAAGAAAGGAGATTTGCAGCATTCCCCCTTATGGCTTTACTGAACCTCCTTTTGAGTCTTGCTCCCTTTAAACTTTCTGTCACGTCTTCAAGGAACAGATGTTGGATCCTGTTGGATCCTTATCGCTGTTGGGGCAAGAGGATGAATGGAAACTGTCTCGCAAGGTCATCCCCACCCACATATACACTCCGCGAGACTTTTCAGTCATCACCATGTCTGATCATATCTGGCAGGATTTTTCTCATGCTTGAAAGATACTTCACATTGCTGGCTTTACGTAACATTACTATCAGACTCGAATGTTAAAATACAATTTATGTTCTGCTGCTTGGATTTATGATAAAGCTTATTTATTGATTAATTTATTTTAAAATATTATTCTTTAGGTGACTAACAATATTGTACATATGACTAAGTACACTATACAGAGTATGTCATGATCCTGTTTTGCAAAAAAATATGTGTATACTTTATTTTGTACGAGTTCATTTTAAATTAAACATATTATTTTGTGATAATTTATATTTTGGCATCTGTAGTGTGCACTCAGCAACGTCTGACTTTATCAATCAGTTCACCAGTACTGACTTTGTTTTAAGATTTCTATATCTTTAAATAGTATGTTGATGCTTCAGTTCATTGCACCCAGACACCCAGAATAGATTTAGGCAATGTCAGTCCAGAGCTCGCTGTTTAGATAGTGGGTCTGGGAGCTATTCATAAATTTAACTTCCTATTGAAGACCAGCAGCTCAAAGGCCCGGAGTTTACATGTCAAACACATCCAAATTCATGGGAAGCTGACTGGAAACTAATGTAATGACCACACAGACTCTCCTGGTCTGTTGCTTGAGGCTGTGCAGATGTGTTTAGCTCTTTTTTTATTTTTTTTGGGGTGCAGGGTCTATTAAAAAGTCGTTTTGTTCAGAATGTATTTAAGATATGAAATAAGCTTTGGTAATTTGTTGTTGCCTGGTGCCATTGTAAAGACTTTGTATTTTGACATGTACAATTGCACATTGAAAATGTAAATAAAATAAATATTTTAAAGATTAAACTGCCTTAAACGATTACTATGAACACACATATTACGAAAAAGATCATAAACTTAAGTAATGGTAATGGCCTAAAATAAAAACAATTCTAAAGACATCCTCTACTCACAAACTTTTGCATTTTAATTGTCATCGGTTACACTTTATCTTGGAGCTACTTATTGCTGTTAAAGGAACAGTTCACCCAAACATGACATGTCTTACAATTTACGCTCATGCCATTCCAGCTATATATGAAACAACTTTAAATCTCATTGATTCTCAGATTAAGTGATTTGTCATTTACATGTTTTGTTCCTATATGTTTAAAATGAATGACATTCAGAGTTGTCAATGCACGTTTTTTTTTTGCGCGAGTCATGTGGATCACTTTAATAATGGCTGTATGCCATTAACACCCAGAAGACATAGGAGATCATTGTGGACTTCAGGCGGACAAGGAGTCCTTAACACACACCCATCTACATCAATGGAGCTGTAGTGGAGCATGTGTCGAGTTTCAAGTTCCTTGGCATCCACATCTCTGACGACCTCCCCTGTTCCCATAACACCTCCACCCTGGTCGAAAAGGCACAGCAGTACCATTGAGAGCTTACTCACAAACTGCATCTCAGTATGGTACAGCAACTGCTCCGCATCTGCTCCGCAAAGCACTCCAGCGGGTGGTGAAAACTGCTCAACATATCATCGGCACCCAGTTAACTTCCTTTGAGAACATCCATCACAAGCGCTGTCTGGGTAGGGCAAGAAACATCATCAAGGATGCCTCTCACCCTAACCATGGACTTTTCACCCTCCTTCGATCCGGCAGGCGTTACAGGAGCCTACGCTCTCAGACTAGCAGGCTCAGGAAGAGCTTCTTCCCCGAGGCCGTAACCCTTCTAAACGCCACTCCACCAATCTAACCGGCACCTGCTTTATTACTACAATGGTCAAAGTACATTACATATATGTATTTGCACTACTCATATTTTGCACAGACTGCACACTGTTCTACCTAGAGCACTGTAAACTGTCTAAGTTGTTACTGTACAAAGCACAGTAAACTATTCTATAAAAATATCATTGCACTACTGTTATTTGCATAAATACATTTTAACAATACTTTAGCAAACTCATCCAACTGTATTTATTACCACTGTTCTCACGTTGCTGCTGTTCATAATGTGTATTTATAATCCTACATTGCTCTGTTCATAATGTACATAAAATCTCTACATTGAATTCCTATTTATATTCTGTATATACTCTGCTCAATACTGTATATAGCAGATCCACTGTACATTCTGTAAATCTTAGCTTCACTTACTCTGCACTTTCATGTATATATAACACTATACTCTTGCACTTCTGGTTAGATTCATTAGCTCTGTACTTGTAATCTGCATAATGACAATAAAGTTGAATCTAATCTAATCTAATGTGTTTATCATGTGTTCAACCCCTACACAGCTGGAATGGCATGAGGTCGAGTACATTTCTGAGAATGTTCATATTTGGGTAAAATGTTTTTGTCTAAGTTTTCTTGTTACAAATATGATGACAGAAATGGTAAACCAAAGACGATGTGGAAGCGTCACTATGTTAATTTGCTCTCAAGTGAGATGACAGTTCAAGACCTCCAGATCAACAAGTGTTTGAGCAGCATCCAGCTATCTGTTTCTGACAAGTGTCATCTAATTCCAGTATGAATTCCCTATGTTTACACAGGTCGCTATTGGCATGCGAGTATGATAACTAATAGGAAATGTTTTTAATATCCTGTCTTATAATATCAATAATTTTCTCTGATACACCTATCTAATTTGCACTGCAAATTTCAGTCAATTTTAAAGTCTGACATTTAGATAAACATCAGGTTAAAGAATTCTGGATGGATGGACCACTTACTCCCCATTTTTACTGAACAGGTGAGTTACTGTATCTGCCTCTTTGCTCATGTCAAACACTTAACCTGCAGTAAATCTGCTACATAACCAGTCACCAAACAGAGTAATATCTCAGTACAACTAAGTAAACTTTAACATTATGTAAACTGCCTTCAGCTGCAAAAACAACTATTATTTTATGTAAAATCACAATTTCATTCAGAGTTTAGCATACTTATTGTGTTCTTGATTACCAAAAACAGAAACGGTTCGTTTGTGTGTTTGCATATTTGATTATATTTTATTTGTAATTAACAAGAGAATTATATATACTAAACAATACATTGTATGTATTATAGTATTACTCGTCTGTAAAGCCTCACTGTTACCACCGCTGACATTCATTCTAGTCATTCGAGTCATCACAGTGCAGACAAGCTAAGACTGAGCGCCACCTTGTGGTCATAATACATTAACATTTAGCAGAGGTTTTTATCCAAAGCGACTTAAAAAGAGTTTAGGGAGCAATAAGTGATGTCATACAGGAATAACAGTACTATAGGTGCTAAAACAAAGTTACCAGTTTCAATAAAAGCTAGACCACTACCTGTTGAGAGAAAGAGTGAGTTATAATAATATTCATAATTATATATATTCATAATTGAAATGTGAGATTTTTTTTAGAAGTATACAAATCAAAAATACACTTTCACTTCATTGTAAGACAGTAAATTTACAGTATTTCACTCATTGTACTCCATAAAGTTTTACCTTCGGATACGATGGCCTTAAAAAGTCATTTCAATAAGGTTTTTTGTCAAACTCATCACACACTCGTATCATTAACTGTCATATTTTCTTTCTTAAATTGGATTTAAGGAGGATTTCAGGACCTTCATTGCTGATTCATGAAACTCACACATTACGTAATAGTTATTTATTAGTGTCTCTAATTCTCGGTTCTTCTCCTCCATCTGTCTGCTTAACTCCTCCTGGATCTTTAACTTTCAGTCTAAAATGTGTTTCTGTAGTTCAGTGAAGATATTCTTCATTAGGTTCCTCTCTGTTCGACCTTGATCTCTCCTTCACACATCTGTATGATCTCCTCCATCTCGTCTGTGTCTTTCCTCCATCTCACTCATCTCCTCTCTATGATCTTTCAGTATATGGCAAAACTGTCTCTCGTGAATGCGTTGGGAACTCTCTTCACAAAGGGAATGACTTACCAAATGTTACATTGACAACGCCGCACGTGCTTTCTGAATCCAGCGCTCGTTTGTTGAAAATACACAACATTTTTAAACTTCTTGTTGAATATTAAGTATGTCTTATTTCACCATTTTGGTGAAGTGTTCACTCCACTTGGTATTAATAAAGGAAGTAAGGAAACCTATAAACAAGTAGCTATTTTTAAACATTCCATTCCATTCCATTTTCTACCGCTTAGCCGAACCATCTCGGGTCACGGGGAGCCTGCGCCTATCTCAGGAGTCATCTGGCATCAAGGCAGGATACACCCTGGATGGAGTGCCAACCCATCGCAGGGCACACACACTCATTCACTCACGCACTCACACCTACGGACAATTTTTTCCAGAGATGCCAATCAAACCTACCATGCATGTCTTTGGACCAGGGGAGGAAACCGGAGTACCCGGAGGAAACCCCAGAGGCACGGGGAGAACATGCAAACTCCACACACACAAGTCGGAAGTGGGAATCGAACCCCCAACCCTGGAGGTGTGAGGCGAACGTGCTAACCACTAAGCCACCGTGCCCCCCTCTATTTTTAAACATAATAAACATATTTTCCTATGAACTAATTGATCTTATACTGTATTTTTACCATCATAAATCATATTTATCATTCACAAAAATAGTCTTAAACAGATACAAAGTAAATTATTGTACTAACATTTGTAGGTAACGTCAAAATCCTGCACCATATTTGCTTCAAAATGCCTCGCGGGAACTCGTAATCCAACATCACATGATCACAAACAGAACTCACTTCCTTGAAGTGACCATGGCATGTACCCTTCGCTAAGAGGCTTTTGTAAGGACCCTTAGCGAAGGGTTTCAGGTGTACACTTTCGTTCGGAGCACCACTACAAATGGCGTCCCCTTCAAGAGCACATAAATGCCGTTTGGAAAATGCCCACAGTGTTTGGGGGAGAAGAGTGAAGTTTTCGCGGGTAATCCTTGCAAAGCGTAGGTGGGACTATATGTAGTGACGTAAATCTGCGGCGGTTCCCGAATCGGACTAGGGACGACTCACACACAGAAAACTATACACTGCGTGAAAAGTCTTTTTCATGATCTTATGTTATGTACTCTTTAAGAGAATTTTAGGTTTTTCAGTGCTGATTCATGAAACTCACACATTAATAAGTAACGTTCATTGAGTTCAGAAAGCTTCTTCTTCAGTGTCTCTGACTCTCTGTTCCTTTCCTCCATCTGTTTGATAATCTCCTCCTGCATCTTTAACCTTGAGTCCAACATGTTTCTATGAAGTTTAGACAAGATGACCTTCATGTGTTTTTTTTCTGCCTCAAACCTGATCTCTTCATACTCCTGCCTAATCTTCTCTATCTCCTGTCTGTGTCTCTCCTCCATCTCATTTCTCTCCCTCTCTCTGTGATCTTTCAGGTGATCAATCTCTCTCTTGAGCTCTGTCCTCTTCCGCACCTCTTTATCCAACTCTCTCATTAGTTCTTTCTTTTTCTCTTCATCTCTTTCTTCTCTCATCTGTCTCTCTAGTTCACCTGTTCGCTCATTGAGTTGTTTGATATCTCCATCATTTTCCTCAATCATTCCCTCTATCTTTCTCAGGAAATTCTGCAACTCATTTTCTATACTTTTTTTAATCTCTCTCTCCTCTCTCTCTTTTCTCTCCTCTCTGTCTCTTATGATGTTTCTCTCCATTGCTCTGATCTGAGACTCTACCTCCAGGTAGATCTCACTGCTGTAGGATCTCTGTGTGTTTCCTTCCATCATCTTCTCAATCTTCTCTAGCAGCTCTGAGACCTGTGAACCATCTTCACTCTGATGAATGTTCAGACAGTGAAACCTGTTCCCACATTTCTCTACAAGTCTCTGGATCTCCTGATTCCCTGATTGAACAAAATCCTCAATGTTCTTCTCTTGTTCATTTTCAGTGACTGTAAAAAGAATCAAGGTGTTCTCCCACCATCTCTGCCCAAAAATCTCCTCAATTTTCTCCTTCATCTCTCTCACTACTCCAGTAGATTGATGCACTGGTATGACCAGGAGAAAGGCGTGAGGTCCTGGAGCAGACAGACGGATACAGCGTCTCACATCTTGTCTCACTTCCACCAGAGAGAGTCCAGAACAGAACCAGTCAGGAGTTTCCACCACAGTCACCTGCTTCCCATCCACCTCCTCCTGTTTGATCTCACTCTGCTGTGTCTCTGCTGATGTATCAGTCTGATTCTTCAGTTTCGTGCTGAGCTCTTCTCACATCCAGCACTGCCAAGCAGAACCAGTCTGAGCTCTGATCCAGAAACCATCACTGAAGCTGTTTCTCCACTCACTAGAAAACAGAAAAGTCACCTACCTATATGTCCACATGTCTTGCATATTATTTGTTTATAATAACTCACTGTAGGGAGGATTCCACTCCTTGCTGTGTGTTCTTCTTACAGGTGCTGTTAAGACTGATGTTTCTTCACCAGTAAGAAGGCATTATTTTGAAATACTGCATATATTCGTACACTACATAAAACTACAGTATTATTTACGGCACAATCTTTAACATAAGGCTTGTGTTCACTATTATTTTTCACCCAGAGATTTCTCACCAGAACTTTTCAGTAGTTTGTTTTCCTCAAGAAGTAGTTGTAGTCGACTGTTCTTGTCTTGCAATTCATTTCTCAGTGTCTCCAGTTGATGTTTACTGGTTTCCAACTCTTCTACTGTGTTCTCGAGCAGCCTCTCTTTCTCGCTCATTTCTGTGTAACAAATACATAACAACTCTATTTATTAACTTATATTGATTTTATTCTTGTAAACAATCACTTTTTATTTAATTGCCAAATATGATATGATTGATAATGAGTATTATCAATAGGCTCCTAATGATTGTACTGAAAATGAGTTCTAAAACAATTTTTGATATTCTGTATCTTAATGGTTCAGCAACCAATTTAGGGTGCAAATGTTTAGTTAGTTAAGATGACACAATTATATGTTTACATTCAGTAAAAATCAATCTAAGAATAGTGTGAAGAGGGTGGCTCTGCAGCATTCATTCTGAAATTTCAAATATGAGGAAACACATTCATTCCCTTACAATTGTACCTTTTCTGTTGCTGGACTGGTTCCCTAATGTAGATTATTGTTCCCTAAGGACCTATTGTGTATACATTTAAATGTACTGTTAAATGTTTGTATCCCTAATACCTAACTGGTACACAATAGGTCCTTAGGGTACAATCATTTACCCCAAAAAATACACGTTATGTGTTGTATACCCGAAGAGATGAAAAATAAACCTATAGTTTAATGGAACACTTCACAATTTTCTTTTAAATTCTGTCATGATATACTTACCCTCAAGTTGTTTTCAAACCCGTATAAATGTCTTTATTCTGTAGAAAATGAAGAAAGATATCTGGGACACTGTTAGAAACTGACAGTTCTGGCAGTTTTCTTAAATTCTTCAAAACATTTTATTTTGAGTTTAAAAATGATAGAATAATCTTTTTACTATGGAAGTAAATGGTGCCTCAGAACTGCTTACATTCTTCCAAATATTGTTCAAAAGATCAAAGGAATTGATACAGGTTTGGAACAACTTGAGGGTGATCGATTAAGCCCAGTGACAGAAAAGGTAAAATTTTAAACCTTTTTCGGACAGTGTAATGGCAGTGTTTTTAGTAGTGCATCAGGATGCTACTTATAATGGTATAATGAGGACGTGTGATGTCTAGCTGCTCTGACAAAATTACATTTACATGTTAAAACATGTTCTGATCACACACTGAAATATTTTGTTAAAATCAGATGCTTCAAATCTGTTTTAGGATATTAAATCAAACTGTCAGTTACCATATTGCTGTTGTTTGTGTTCTTGTAGCATTTTCTCTTGATGAGTGATTTTGGTTTTCTGTTCATCCATCTGCATCTTCATCTCCTGTAGTTAATTTCTCAGTATCTCCAATTGATGTTTTCTGGTTTCCAATTCTTTGTCTTTCATTTCATTTCAAGTACACAAATACACACACAATCATATTAACAATGAATCTTCCTAAGGTATATGTGAGTGTTGTGTGCAATAGCTGATGTGATTATGTCTTAAGTAATTTGTCTCATTTATTCATTTGAATTCTCTCAGTGTGACCAGTTTCACTCACCTGCCATTAGAACAGAGTCCCTTATTTTTAATCTCTCCTTTTCTGTCCATGTTCTGTTTATCTGTAGATGAAAAGAATCACTCAATTCTGATATTTGCTATTTAAATCAGGCTGATTTATTATGTTTAGATGTGGAATAGCTACTTTATTTGTCGTTTGAACATAACGGCCCTCATTTATCAAACGATCGGAAACCAGAAAACTGTGCGTACATTTGCTTCCACGCAAAACTTTTGAGAGTCAGTCATGAAGTAAGGTAAGAATAATTAACTATTATAACGAAATAATTGCGTTTTTACACCTTCTATGTACATAAACTTGTTGTTGGAAAATCAATTAACCAAAGTAGGACACACAAGAGTTTTGACGTAAACAGAACGTTTCTACGTTCGTTTGATAAGTGAGGGCCAATGTCTTTATAAAAGAGGAATTTGGGAAGAGAGCAGAAATTCTTTCCTTACCCTATATATGTGTATTCTGAATCCTCCAAATTTTTTTGCAAATGAAGACCTGTCGGAAGATACTGAAGACAACATGAAGTGAAAATAGAGTTTATTCATCAAATAAAACTCCCAATGGAATTTTATGGTTCTATCTGCATTCTGAGCAGTTTCAAGTTTTTTTCATTCCAAATGACTTTGTCTCTTAAAACCTCTTTGTTTTCTAAGTCCTAAAATGTACACATGTGAAGAAAAATATCACAACAAGTAAATACGTTGTCAAATGCGAATAACTCGATTTTGACAGAAGTGTGAACTTCATAATTTCAAGGCACCTAAATATGGATTGTATCACAAGTATACTAATGAATAACAGTTTCTTTTTTATTAAACTTTGATTAAACTTTTTTATTAAACTTTGATTAAACTTTTTTATTAAACTTTTGGAGTTTTGGGACATCAGTATTGGCTCCCACATGAATGATGATACTAATCAATAAAGAAGAAAGATGAACATGCTTTTACTCTCACAGTGATATATGCTATTTTTCAAAAATGTATTCAAATTATACTGAAATTTATTAAGATTATGGTAATTCTACCCACACGTATTGTATCAGATTGATTTGTCAAACTTCACTTAATGATCGTCTACATCTACATTCTGTTTCAGATCATTTATTCTGTGACCATATTAATATAAAGACATTGAGCTCATGAAGAGTTTGAACTATTACTCACATATGCTTTGGTCTTTTTTCACTCTTACTGTTATTTCTTCTGTTTTGCCTCCACTGGTTACCTGACACACATAATCTCCCAGATCTGACACACTGAAGCGAGTCAAGGATATGGAAACATCTCCTTTCTCCAGCACATCAGTGAACTGTTTCACTGTTCCCTCATAGATTCTCCCCTCTATCATGTGTCTGTTCTTATAGAGACACACACAGTCCGTCTCCTTAAACCATCTGATCTCCATATCAACAGCACTGATTTCAGGTGACAGGTGACATGGCACAGTAAATCCAGATATATTATGAACCACAGCTCTTTTAGCTGTTTCAGGAACAACAAGCTGAAACTCATCTGTAACAAAAACAAATGCTAATAATTATACATTTAACTGTATCATGCAATATAGGGCACAGTGTGTGTTTCAGCACATGACGGAGTGCCCTTAAATATGAATCAGGTGATCAATAATCTTATTTTGAAACTTACAGCTGCTAGCAGTTGCCATCTCTCTCTTCTTAACAGAAACAAAACAAACACAGTGAGAGAGAAGAATGATGTTAGACTAACTACACAACATCAACACATCCCTAATTTAAAGAGGAGCTTTCATGCTATGTTAGCATTATGACATCTATACACTGTTAAATGTGCAGGCCTCTCATGCTTAACATGGTCAACTTCTTCAAAAACGAGTTGGACGTATGACGTATCATTCTGTCCTTGATACACTCCTACAGCACGCCATCTTAATTAGGAAAGTTTTTTCTAATTCGGGATCCCTGTGTCGTCACAGGGATCCTATTCCTTTTATTGGCCAAAAGCATGGCAAGGCGAAAGAGCCCGCCTAAGAGCCAACTGAGGAGCAAGACCAGCTTTATCAAGGTTATCTGCGATGCGCTCAAATAGGGCTGCGCTGCAGCTCGTTTCTCTTGAGATAATGAAGTTTAGATGTGTCTGTTTGTTCACAGCATTTCAGTGATGCTAAATGACTAAATGTTGGATGTTATGTGAACAATGGATATAACATTGGATTTAGAGATCCTTTGAAACTGATAGATTGGTCCCAGTGATAAAAGATGCCGGACATGAACTGCACGCGGTAGGTCAAACTATGTCATACGTCTGTTTTGTTGGCAATCCGCGTGTTCATGCATAATGTAAAAAACCATGAAGGGATTAATGTGATGATGAGTTGCTTGCTCGTGCTTTTGTTCCATCCCACTCTTCCCACTAGTCTCCCCTTTAGCGCTACATAGCACATACATCTTTAAAATGTCTGCTAAAGATCTGGAAAACATCAGCGGAGTAAAAACATCTGCTAGACATCTTAGAAAGAGCTGTTGTAGGCCTACATCCATTCTTAATCAAACACATCTTACCAACATCTTCTAGAGGTCTATATGACATCTCTGCATGTCTTGCAAATGAAACACCAAATTGCTGCTCCAAGATGTACGTGTGCTGTGAGGGGCAGCTAATGTTTTTAATCGTACAGCTGTATCTCTCTTTTATAAATTTGATCAAACTAAATTTTCTTTGAAGATACGACGTATGCAATACACTGTATAGGCATATGGGCGTGCACAAGCAAGAAATATGATAATTCTGACTCACAACTATAATTAATAAGGTCTATAGGCCTATCCAAAACTAAAATCTGACATTAGACATATGTAGTCGTGGTTCTTAAGTGCTAGTTGGTCCTGTCTGTGTGTGATGTTGTAAATAACATTAGTCTGCAAGGGTATAATAATCGGCCATATTTCATTGCATTTTGAACTGATATTTGTATTGCAGTTCATTGCACTTGAATTTTGATGTGAATAAATGTTTTCATTTCAAGTCCACACATTTTCAGGAATGTTTAGCATGATTATTTAATGAATCTTGTAAAAAACAAATACTTACAGTACAGTGTTGAGGATTCGCTGCGTCAAGAGAAATATGTCCTTATGATGCTCATTTAAGACTGTCGCTGTATTAAATGATTGATGAGTTTACTTTCGTGTCTATTTAAGAAAGAAAAAGAGCATTTGCTTCATAGGGGGATGAACGTGAAAAGGATGCTATACTTTCACTTTCCAGTTGCACTGTCATGGGTGGGGCTAGATATTTTTAAAACGACTGTGACCCCGTGTGGTAACTGTTTGCTACTACGATGCTCCAACTGCAAATTAGACAGGATAAATTTATGCAAGAGGATACTTCGGTTGGTATAGTATCACCTCTTATCTTTAGCTCCATCTCTGGTTTGGACAACAACAACTATGAAGTCTGTGAATCAGTTCTTGACAATTTAGCTGTCATGGTAAGCAAACTTTGTTCTAAACAAAAACATTTTAATAAGATATAACATATATTAAACATATGAAGATGTTTTACACACAAATACATAAACAAAAACATTACATGAATAAACTGTAATTCAAATTTTTTTTAAATGATATGCGAGGCAGAACTCTTAAATAAAAAAGCTACTAACCAGTTGATAAAGTCACACATTGCATTAGAAGTGCATTAGAAGCAGTTGCCAGAGAAAGTAGTGAGTCTTGTAGCGATTTAAGCTGTATGTTAAAATAAGGATGAGTTTAATTTACCAAATAAGATTCTCCACCAGATCTATCAAGATCACATCCATGAAATTAGTTATTTAAAACGTCAATTTCAGTCAAGGAATTAGTTTAGCTGAAAGGCAAATACGTATTATAATCGTCATTACACATACATATTTTACAATTCTGATTAGCAATATAGTGATACAATATGGAGGACTAGTATGGAGGACCAGGAGAGTCATGTGTAAAGTAATAAAGCATTTCATTGTTTAATAACTAATTCTTCAATAAAAATAGGCATTAATCCATTTATTTCTAATTTCATTTTTTAATGGGCAATAAAAAGCGTGATTGTAAAAATAATTATTAAATTAAATATTAATCCATCAATAAATACTTCAATTTAAAAAGGGACTTTTAAAAATCAACATAAAACACGAAATAAATACACCATTTTAAAGCGCATTAATGAATTCCTTTATAAATAGTGGAATTTCAAAATCTATTTCAAAATGCGATTTAAAAAGAGGAATAAATAATTGGATTTACAAATTAAACTAGAAATAAAAGTTTTAATCCGTCATTTAAAAGACTATTTCTTTTAGCATTTGCATTTCCATTTCCCCTCTTCATTTCCTTATCCGATTTGCTATTCGATTTGCCAAATCATTTAGCTTTTCCATTTAGCCTCTCTATTTACCATTTCCGGGACACTCTGGGGCCTTGCATGCTCAAACGAGGTAAAACAATGCAAATTAGCCGCGGTGAGACAGATGTAACATGCTCTCTGATTGGCTAGTTCATTTTACGTCATGTTCAGAGGTGTGTCAGATGAGCAATGGAGAAGAGAGGATAGTGTGTTGTTCACTACACGTGTAACCAGTGCGTTATCAGCGCCTGCTTATTCTCTAACACAAATCATAGAAAATGAAACTTATTGTTAGAACAGGTTAGAACATTCATACTGCACGTGGAAGCAGCAGTGCTGCGCTCATTTTGGCGCCGAGTCTATTTATGATGCGATGCTTACGCGGAGTTAACGTGACATAAGTTACGGTGCTTATGGCCAAAATGCTCATAGATTCACGCGAAATGTAACAGTTTTACCATTAAAGCATGTAACTGATGTCACCTGTGTTTTAATCCGCCAATATCTACTCTTTATGAAACCGCAAACACACACCATGGTGTGTATTATATGCATATAGTAGATGCAGTGCCGGTGTTACAAATTTTCTGTAAACCGTGATATTTTGTGACCGCAGTAGGCGCTGTTGTCACTGTCGACAATTCTCTACGCAAAGAGCGTAAATTCGGGCGAGGATGCCCTTTTGCTCGTGCGCAGCTTTTTAATCTTGGGCAATAACGCGCTTTGTTCTCGTGCACGTTACTGTGAGCGGGCTTTTCGGAAAGTCTGTTAAGAGTGATGACGTGACGTGAGTGACTGAACACGCAGATTGAACTGTACAAAGCAGGATCATTTAATTCCTCTACTGATTGCGTTTGGCATTATTGTGATTGCCATGGTAGTTGTTTTATAGCCAACATGTAGGTGTGTGTATGTATATATATACATATATAAAAAGTGAATACACACACACATATATATATATATGTGTGTGAGTGCGTATTACCCTTTACCCAAATAATAGAACAGCAATCACGACAATCTAAACGTTGTCCATTTAAGAAACATGGACATAAATGAGCTTTGTGTTACACATAAATACATAAATACATGCATTATAGGCTATAAAATGTACATAAGAACATAATATTATAAAATGATATGTTTATAATGTACAGAGTAACCTTGTAGTACGGCAGCTCACCATATTTCACGATGCACAGTAAAGGCCTAAAAAAATCTGTTACCTTCCCCTGTTATACACAGAATATCCTTATTGTTCTCCATATTCACTCTTTAGATATCTAATGCCTTCTATGTCTTATCCTGAAGAGAATTTAGCTGTGATGAGAACAGTGACTGTGGTACAGCAGGTCACCATATCTCACTATGCACGGTAAAGGCCTAAAAAAATCTGTTACCTTCCCCTGTTTTACACAGAATAGCCTCATTGTTCTCCATATTCACTCTTTTGACATGTAATGCCTTCTGTGTCTTATCCTGAAGAGCATTTAGCTGTGATGAGAATAGTGACTGTGGTACAGCAGGTCACCATATTTCACGATGCACAGTAAAGGCCTAAAAAAATCTGTTACCTTCCCCTGTTTTACAATATATGGGTTAACTTTCTGAAATGAGTGACAAAACATATTGACCTTTTTCACGATATTCTATTTTTTTAGCTTTATTTTTATTAAATACTAAATAATTATTTTTTAATTTTTTAATATTCTCCCCATATCGCACATGCCAATCATGTGGGGACTCCGTTAGCTAGTTTGCACCAACTGGAAAGCAGATTAACGTGATCGGCACCTGATATTATATCTGTGCAAAATGGATGGTAACATGCAGCTGGGACTGAAGAACTATCTTTTAAAAGGGGAATATCCCAAAAATGCTGATAAACAGCAGTGTTACATTTTTAAAAGAAGAGCTAACTACATTCGTATCATTGGTAGGTAATGTTAATAAACACCTGAGAGAAAAGTACACTAGTGGGTATGGCTATAGGCTTTTCAAATATTCATTATCCCCACTATAAATATAGTCTCACTACAGTAACTGTTAATCATGGTGCTTGTGTTTAATTTGTTATAAATCAGCAAAAGCATCGATCGCTATTATTTGATATTTTTCACCCATGTTGTACATTTTTATTATGCATGCATTTCAACAGTTCATGGAAGGACGTTGATAGCATTTATAACAGATTTAAAATAACTTAAACACAAATTCAAAAATATTTTTTAACTAAATTATTACAGTATTGTATTTTTAGTAATGTAACATTTGAAGGGATAAAGTATTCATTTTGTGATGATTTAATCACATGTCTCAGCCAAAAACGGTGTGACTTTAGTGGCGTAAAATTTTGGCTAATCATAATCATAGCTAGCAATGAGGTCAGAGAGGTCCAGATAGTTTTTTAATGCTCATAAATAAATAGAAAAAATAAATTAAACTGTTTTCAAATGTATATAAAACATACTGTCATACACTAAATCGACAACATCTTTAACAATAAATTATTATCAATTACAATGAAGTTAACGAAAGCAAACACAGAACGTTCCCCTAATATTGGTTCCCATTTGGTTATTTTTGGGGAACCAAAAAAGAACGTTCAAAAAACGTTCCGTACAGAAATTGGATACAGGTAAGGCTAAAAAATAGAATATAATGAAAAAGGTCAATATTTTTTGTCACTCATTTCAGAAAGTTAACCCGTATATTATAAAACAGATTTTTTTAGGCCTTTACTGTGCATCGTGAGATATGGTACCTGCTGTACCACAGTCACTGTTATCATCACAGCTAAATTCTCTTCAGGATAAGGCAAGGCAAGGCAAGGCAATTTTATTTATATAGCACATTTCATACACAGTGGCAATTCAAAGTGCTTTACATAGAAGAAATTAAAATAATAAAAAGAAATAAGAGTAATTAAAACAGTTTATAAAAGTAAAATACAGTACAGTACAGACAGTCGGACGAACATTGGCACAGTGCTCATTCATTAAATGCATAGATAAGACATAGAAGGCATTAGATGTAAAAAGAGTGAATATGAAGAACAATAAGGATATTCTGTGTAAAACAGGGGAAGGTAACAGATTATTTTAGGCCTTTACTGTGCATCGTGAGATATGGTGAGCTGCCGTACTACAAGGTTACTCTGTACATTATAAACATATCATTTTATAATATTATGTTCTTATGTACATTTTATAGCCTATAATGCATGTATTTATGTATTTATGTGTAACACAAAGCTCATTTATGTCCATGTTTCTTAAATGGACAACGTTTAGATTGTCGTGATTGCTGTTCTATTATGTGGGTAAAGGGTAATACGCACTCACACACATATATATATATATGTGTGTGTGTATTCACTTTTTATATATGTATATATATATATATATATATATATTCCATTCCATTCCATTTTCTACCGCTTATCCGAACTACCTCGGGTCACGGGAGCCTGTGCCTATCTCAGGAGTCATCGGGCATCAAGGCAGGATACACCCTGGATGGAGTGACAACCCATCGCAGGGCACACACACTCACTCATTCACTCACGCACTCCCTACGGACAATTTTCCAGATATATATATATATATATATATATATATATATATATGTGTGTGTGTATTCACTTTTTATATATGTATATATATATATATATACATACACACACCTACATGTTGGCTATAAAACAACTACCATGGCAATCACAATAATGCCAAACGCAATCAGTAGAGGAATTAAATGATCCTGCTTTGTACAGTTCAAGCTGCGTGTTCAGGCACTCACGTCACGTCAGCACTCTTAAGAGACTTTCCGAAAAGCCCGCTCACAGTAACGTGCACGAGAACAAAGTGCGTTATTGCCCAAGATTAAAAAGCTGCGCACGAGCAAAAGGGCATCCTCGCCCGAATTTACGCTCATTGCGTAGAGAATTGTCGACAGTGACAACAGCGCCTACTGCGGTCACAAAATATCACGGTTTACAGAAAATTTGTAACACCGGCACTGCATCTACTATATGCATATAATACACACCATGGTGTGTGTTTGCGGTTTCATAAAGAGTAGATATTGGCGGATTAAAACACAGCTGACATCAGTTACATGCTTTAATGGTAAAACTGTTACATTTCGCGTGAATCTATGAGCATTTTGGCCATAAGCACCGTAACTTATGTCACGTTAACTCCGCGTAAGCATCGCATCATAAATAGACTCGGCGCCAAAATGAGCGCAGCACTGCTGCTTCCACGTGCAGTATGAATGTTCTAACCTGTTCTAACAATAAGTTTCATTTTCTATGATTTGTGTTAGAGAATAAGCAGGCGCTGATAACGCACTGGTTACACGTGTAGTGAACAACAGACTATCCTCTCTTCTCCATTGCTCATCTGACACACCTCTGAACATGACGTAAAATGAACTAGCCAATCAGAGAGCATGTTACATCTGTCTCACCGCGGCTAATTTGCATTGTTTTACCTCGTTTGAGCATGCAAGGCCCCAGAGTGTCCCGGAAATGGTAAATAGAGAGGCTAAATGGAAAAGCTAAATGATTTGGCAAATCGAATAGCAAATCGGATAAGGAAATGAAGAGGGGAAATGGAAATGCAAATGCTAAAAGAAATAGTCTTTTAAATGACGGATAGAAACTTTTATTTCTAGTTTAATTTGTAAATCCAATTATTTATTCCTCTTTTTAAATCGCATTTTGAAATAGATTTTGAAATTCCACTATTTATAAAGGAATTCATTAATGCGCTTTAAAATGGTGTATTTATTTCGTGTTTTATGTTGATTTTTAAAAGTCCCTTTTTAAATTGAAGTATTTATTGATGGATTAATATTTAATTTAATAATTATTTTTACAATCACGCTTTTTATTGCCCATTAAAAAATGAAATTAGAAATAAATGGATTAATGCCTATTTTTATTGAAGAATTAGTTATTAAACAATGAAATGCTTTATTACTTTACACATGACTCTCCTGGTCCTCCATAATACAAATCCCATATGTATTCGTCCAGCAAATACATCAATGATTTTATACACTAACGTTATCTCATGACCATGAGTTACGTGACTTTACCAAACAGAATTAAGAGCAGAGGTAGCATAGATCGAAACACAGTTTAAGTGACCAAGTTTGTGAGCGTGAACAAAGAGAACCAATCACAAATGCCTTTATGGGTTTTTATTAAACTCTACTCTACATGGTAAACATAACGACGACAAACAAATACATGAAACACAAACGCACATGCGCTAGGAAGCGCAGAGAGAGAGAGAGAGAGAGAGAGAGAGAGAGAGAGAGAGAGAGAGAGAGAGAGAGAGAGAGAGCATGGCTTCTGAACGATTTCTGAACATCATTAAAATCATCTTTAACAAAGAGGCACGGTCTTCACGCAGCTATTCTATAGAAACGGAATACTTGCAAAGCTCTGTGCTGGATGTACTCGTATGCGCTTGGAGTGATGGAAATGTTCAGATGATTTCAGAATGCGGTCCTGCTGGAAGTTGCGTGCCTTGTTGAAAGTGTGACCGGCCATGGCTCGTCGAGGTGTGCGTGGCAAGAGTTTGAGTCGGCCAATCAAAGTTGAGTGGGGGAAGAGATTCTTTGTTCACTCAACAGCTTATTTGCATCTTATGACCGGCAAGTAAATTTACAAGATACCAGTCAAAATTCTAACAATGATTGTAATGTGTTCTATGGTCACACAATATGTATCAACAATGAGGAATTGTAAAGAGAAACATTTGGATATCAAAAATGGACAGGTTTGAAGAGTATCAAGTTATGATTCTTTCGGATGTATGAATACAAACCACACCTGAATTAAACTTGTAAATCTAAGAGTTACAGACATGGGCGTAAATCCCGGGGGGGACGGAGGGGACATGTCCCCCTCTATCCGAGGGTTGTCCCCCCCTCGATCAATTAAATTCGCTATTGTCATAAATATATTTATGTTTATCTAATCTAATTGTGTAATTAGTAGAAAATACAAAAGCAAAAATTGCGTTTTAAATTTAGAAACTGTTGAGTTCCCCCTGCCTCTCACAATGGTTTGGCCCAATGCCTGCTATCCACGTTCATCTCACCTGCGCTTTGCGCAACACATTCAAGTCAAGTATGCGGCTCAGTTCGTCAGTGGTTGTTGAACTCCAGTAAGAAGGATATTTTTATTCACTTTAAATGAAGTGATTCTCTTTAATGTAGTTGATGCTGATTCATTAATAAATTAGTTGTTTAAAAAAATGCTGATTACCGATGTATTTTTCCATGAATCTGCTACGTTAGCGATTAATACGTTACTTAGCTAGTTAACGTTAGCGTTTTACAGAGGACTTCACACACTGCAACTAACACGCCGAAGCCGTTTCGCATTCATTGTTATATTTTAAGCGACCTGGCATGATGTGAACATAAACCACAACACTTATAAGACAGTACAACTGGATGATCATTTAATGTTTTTTTTAATTATTTCCAAGTATAACGAGATCAATGATATCACAACATAAGCCTAATTAGCCAGCCAACAACTAAGAAAACAAGATACAAGAGTATTAATTGTATTGTCTTTGAGTTTAAATTACACTCACCAATATATATATATATATATATATATATATTATATGTTAATTATATGTTATTAGATGTTTAAATTAATTCATAACAATATCAATTAATCGTCAAAAAACGATGCATGTTGGACCATTTCTTATTAAGAAAAACGATTATTTACCATACCTCTAACTCGCGATTGACGACGAAGTTATCTGTTAGGTATGTTCTGGTGGTTCATAATGAACAGCGAACCCCTAGTAGAGAAATAACGAACCACAGGGTCCTAAAACTGCATGGGGCGTAAAACTGTCTGGGGCGCAAAACTGCATGCTCCAGGTCTGCAGACTCCCCCTTCTCTCTATTTGTGCAGTATGTGCGCGGCGGATAAGCTAAACATTCAGTTTACTGAATCTCGGGCGATTCATCAACGAGTACAACACAGAATTTACGTTTGTTTGGGTACACGAACATGAACAAGTTTGTTAGCGGAGATTGGGCACTACAGGGGAAAATAACAACCACTCTATAATGTCGATGTACGGTTACTTTGTCAAACAATGTTGCAGTGTAAATCAGGATAACATTTTAAAACTGTTTAAAAAAGTGATTCAATGTCAACATGTAGTATCATGGGTAGTTCCTGTCTTCACAACAAAGACAAAAAATATATATAAATGGAAAAACCTTTATTGTTCACAGTTCAATTCAGTTATAATATGACTGCAGGTCTGCATGATAAACCTATAAACCTAATGCATATTGTCGCTTAGTGTCATAGTAAGTACAATTTTGACTGTATTATTTGTGTCCCCTCCAAAAATTGCTCTTGAGAAATTTTATATGTATTGCCCCCCCCCTACTGTTAAATGAGATTTACGCCCATGGTTACAGACTGTTTAAAATGGCATGAGCGCCAACATATAACCAGCCATTTAGTTACATTTATATGAAAGGACAGTTTAAGCACATACGTTCGTTCCTATTGTCAGAGAAGTTCTCTGGTTAGCGTCAGATGTTAAGTTAGAGATGAGACACAGACTTATCACGAATGCTTTGAGTTTAGGTGTCGTAAATATCCTACAGAGGAACCAAATGGTCCTCACACTTCTCGGTGAGAGTTCAAGACCTAAAACCAGACCCATGGAGCCATGCTTGCTATGGTCTTTGATGATGGATAGTTAGAAACCAGGACAAAAGGGAGTAAGGGGGGTTTATGGCTTTCTCACCATGATCCAGTCACTACAGTCTCTTAGAAGAGCAGACTCCATGCTGTAAACTGACTTAAAACCAGATTGAAAGATTATCATTACTTTACAGAAAATGTTGGAGTTTTTTCAGCACAATTTTTTCAAAAACCTTAGAAATGAAAGGTAAAACGGAATGGGCCGAAAGTTCTTCAAAATAGAGGGTTCCAGTGACGGGTTCTTGAGCAGAGGAGTGACTGTTGCCACTTTAAAACTAGCAGGAACTAAACCAGTGTTGAGGCACTTATTAATAAGAGACATCAATCCTGGCCCGATCGAGTCAATGAATAATTTTAAGAATCTTGATGAAAAATATTGTTAGAGTCTTCAATTTGAAATTTGTCACTAAAGTAGCACAAGAAGCGTTCACAGAGGACACCAGAAGCCCCAGACCAGGTGTTAAACGAGGGCTGTAGCACAAGAAGCGTTCACAGAGGACACCAGAAGCCCCAGAACAGGTGTTAAACGAGGGCTGAATGAAAGATATGTGATTAATTTCAATAAAATTAGAAAAGTAAGCAGCTTTAGCAGACCTTGCAGCGTTCTGGTAAGATTTAAAAGAGCCTTTAAAAGAAATCTGTAGCCTGTCCTTTTTCCATCTGCGTTCGGCTTTTCTGCAGCTTTGTCAACATGAGTCTCAGAGTTTTGCCACAAGACAGCTTTAGGTTTGCACTTATGGGGCCTGAGAGGAGCTGTCACATTTGCTACCTTGAGCTAAGCAGAGTGTAAAAGGCGGAGATGTTGATAAGCATCTAGCTCAGGTAAGGGTTGATCAAAGTGCAGCTGTGAGAAAGATGTTCTCAAACCCTGAATAAAGTTTTTTTCAAACGTTGAAGGGTAGAATCGGGACAGTGATGCAGGTATCAGAGAAAAATTTGATAAATCTGGAAGAGCCGAAGAAATAAATATGTGTTTATGATGCAAAATCATAAAATATGAGAGCACAATATAAGTATCAACATTTAGGCCTTTTAGAAGTACTCCATGTCGGCACACAGCAATCTCAAGGCCTTCCTCATCAATCTTTGATATTTACTGTTTCGCAGACCCCTTTGCTGCATTCCATTGAGAAGAGCCACAAACCCCTTTACCTGTGGCCTACAACACATTCAATTAAATTAGTATTCATATATAAATAATAGTTGATAGACCGCAAAGCTGAAAATACTAAGCAAAATAAAAATGAAAACCCGTGGTATATATACGCAGTAGTAAGAGAATTGGTTGGAAGTTCGTGTGTATGATTCCCAGGGAACACACATACTGACCAACACACATATGCCAAATGCAAACAATTAAATCTGTGTAGATTTACCTTTTTTTGTGTAGGGACCTTTTACTTTTAAATAAAGAATCAAAGACTGTAAATGTACACATGTGGTATGATATACCTATACCTATTAAATTGAGAACTTACACAACTCCTTAAGGGACCGGTCTTCATCGAAAGAGCTACTTCTAAATTATGTTGTGCAGGGCTTAACAAACACTTCAGAATGAAATGGATAATTAATTTACAAAATCTCATTTTCTCTTATGTCTGCTTTCTGTCTTATCCGAGTCCCATATGTGTATATTATTGCATTTCAGAAGTGTCCACAATTTTACTAAAATTGTAGTTGCAAACAATCATACAGTAAGTTGATTAAGCATATTACATCGATTTATTAGGCAAACACTTTCTTCGAAAGCGACATAAAAATGAAAAGTATTTAACAAATTGTTAATGTAATCAAAAAGTGTAGTCTCCAAAGCCATGTTCATGTTTACATGTGGGGCATAAGTAGAAGCTAGGGGGAGATTTAAACAGCTTTTTATAATTTTTTAGGGTTAATCAGGTGCATGAAGAACAAGTGTTTTTCAGTTGGATGCAATGATATGAGTCATGTGACTGAATGATTGGGTTCAGGAGATCTGTGCGTATTGAAAAGGGGGATGGAGCAAAACTTTATCCTTGAGGAACCCTTGTGTTCAGTTGATGTGACACAGATTTCTCTCCTCTCAAGTAATCCTTGAATGATCTGCCTCTGATTGTACAAGTTGAACCAGTTCCAGTGATTCCCAGGTTGGCGAGTGTAGACAGTAAAATCAGTAGAGTCTACGAACTACAATCATAGTACAACAATTGTAATTGCAAAGTTCTTATGTTGGTAGTAATTTAGCAGTTCCACACAATTATTTGATGAAGCTCACCGTGTGAGTATGAAGATTGCTCCTTTTTGAGATTTTTGAGAGCTACCCAATTTTAGCGTATAGTTCCATTTTCAGTTCGGCCAGTTGATTTTCATTTATTTTTTCCATATTTGTGATTTTTTCAGCGAGACATGCCAGTGTTTCTTTAAGAAAAAAGAATTAATTCAATTTTACAACTTCTTTATTTCAAGCACCGATATTATAATAGCTTAATCATATAACAATTTATATTCTTGCTAATTGTCTTGAAAAGTTACAAATGAGTAATATAAAGTCTGACGTGTTCCATGAAATACAATACAAACAGTATTAATCCAATAACAGAAGTCTTGGACCCAAGGTGAAAAAATTGCTCTTTTATAATTTTCCTTAAAGTGCTCTATTTTCCCACAGTAATTGTTTACTTAATATTAGTGGTGGGCATAGATTAATTTTTTTAATCTAGATTATTCTAGATTAATCTAGATTAAAAAGGCTCATTTGAATTCTGCCGAAGGCATTCAGAATATGTGTGCTACCCAAATAATGACTAAAAGTAAGTCTTTGAGAACGGGTTTCTCAAGCCAGGTGGCGGATTAGACCAGGGGCTCATCTCCTGTTTCCAAAATGCATCACAAACTGCTTGAGAAAGCTGTTCTACTATGACAATTGGTAATTTATGTTCATTAAGATGTGCTTGTGTTTACTTCCGCATTAGCTAAGGGATGCTTTGGGTTAGGTGGTACTTGAGACTGGAAGAGCTCCTACACTGTAAAATCTAATTAGTTGATCTTTCTTAAAAAAAGCATACAAACCGATTGCCTTTAAAAGTAAAGTGAAATGGTATTATTGAGTTCAAGTAACTAAAAAAATTAGTTCAGATGTACTCTTGATTTAGTGTGGAGTACTAAGAATTAAATATTATTACCAACTTAAGAATTTCCATTGGATTTATTGCACTGTAAACCCGGACAAGTTTGCAATACAAAATTTTGAATACTGTACAGCTTAAATTTTATTACAGTTCACATAAATATTATTCTATAAATCCATAAATCAAACACCTTGACTTGTGCAACACAAAAGGAGCAAGAGGAGACTGATCTCAGAACTGTATGCACAGACTATGCTCATTGTCAAAAATCACATGAGCATCGCAGACCCTAATCACATGCACCTATGTTCAAAACAGTGGTAACCACAAAACTGAAAAATATGTAAATTTCTTCTAAATATCTAAGAGAAGTGAACATTAAACACTATCAAGTCTTTAACTTCACTAACAACATATAAAATAATCATATTTATTAAAATGTACTCTCCTAATGCAGTCTGGCGCAAAGCATGCTGGGAATCTTTTCTGCGTGCAGACAGGATCTGCTCTCCACTGCCTCTCGCTGGTGTAGTAAAGTAATTGCTTCACTTGCCGCTACTTGCTTTATTTAAGTAAAATATACTAAAGGCGAAAAGTAAGTTGCTTTATTTCCCCTGCAAGTACTTGTAACTTAATAAAAACTAGTAAAATGTATAAATTTTGACAACTGAGTAAAGTTAACAAATAATTTGTAAGGACAACAATTAGATTTTACAGTGTAAAATCCAGGGGGGCTGGGCAGAAGTTTAGGGGGGCTAAAGCTCCCCTAAAAAGGGCCTAGTGACGCCCCTGCGCTACACTCTAAAAAATAATCCAGTTGCTGAGTAAAATTAACCGAAATAAACAGCTATATTAATTTAATAATTTCTTTTACAATCGTTAAGTGTTTTTAGTAGGACATATTTAAAAAAATCCATTAAAAATCCAACAGTTATTTTTTCTAAAATGTACATATATTATTTAAGTTTTGTAATGAAAATAAATGAGTATTTAACTAACAAATTATATTTTTAATATACCCTTAATATTTAGGTGAAATCTAATAGATATATTTGAATATCATTTACTTGTACTGATCAGTTTTAAAATCTAAATATATTAAGTAAATCCTGTAAATTTTCTTATTGATTTTACATAAACAAATAAAATTGAGTAACTTTCGCGGCTAAAGTGATCACGTTGAGATATTTAATATCCCACTGAAATGATAATAAAACTGCACATCATAAATTCTGTGAGTTAAGTCTAATAATTACATTGCAGGGCGATTTAAGGTGTGCCCTTAAGGTTTTATTTTTTGATTCTGTAGTGATTAAGGGTCCTTACTGTCCTATCCAGTGCCCAAATTCATGTTCCTGATATTCTAATTCACAACCTAGGGAGTAGATTGAGATGCAGCTATGGTGAAGTAGATAGTCATTTTATAATTGAGGTTAATTCCAGGGCTAACTTAGTTGCATTTTCTTATGAATTGTAATTGAAGATTTTTTTACATAATTTTCTTTTGGGTAAAAAATGTTTTAATGTTATACAGCATTGAAACTCAATGTTGTTCTCTTCTTTTGTCATGTTTATTTTTGTTAAAAATGCATTTCCCAATGGAGAACAAGAAAATTGCTGTTAATTGGTGCAACAGCTTCCCCAGTAAACTTTAGGATTTCACCTGTAATATGGTTTGTAGCACCCTGAAGGGAGGCTATGCTTTTGTGTATTTGTCACTGTCTTGTAACATACGGGCTGAAAGTTAGGGTAAAGTCTAACCAGCATTCTTTACAATGTTTCTACAGGATTCTGCTGATCATACCATCATTGTGGAAGAGGAGTTGGCAGAGGAGGCTATTCAAATCGACATCCTGCAGAGCAATGGGGCAGTCACCGATGTAGGAATAGGGATTGAGGGAATCACTGTCCTCAAAAATCTTGCTGCTATCTTTTGGGTCTCACTTACTCGCTGTATCTGAGATATCCCAAGACTCACAGATACTCATTTGAAGTGTTCCAAAAACTTCTTCTTGAACTGGATCCAGCAAAACTGTCTGTTAAGGTTCAGAGACTAAAAAAACAGCTGCTTGGATAGACTATTCAAGATCATCCCACAAAATGGGTACCTGTTTGAAAGTTTTACAAACTTATTGATTGTCTCTAAGTGATAGTTCTTGATCTTGAACAGCTCTACTATTCAAGATCATCGCAATGAATGGGCATCCCTGTTGAAATGTTTTTGATTGATTGTCTTTACGGATAGTTTGCTCAAATATTTTTTATGTTTTCATGAAACACTCACCCTTAAATTGTTCCAAACCTGAACATGTTTCTTCTGTTGAACACAAGAGGATATTTTGAACAATGTTCGTAACATTCTGATATTTGATGAACACCGTATACTTTACATAGTATTATTTTATTACCGTGGAAGTCAATGGGGCCTAACCATCTGTTTATAAACATTCTTCAAATATCTTCCTCGGTATTTAACAGAAGAAAACAATTATACAGGTTTGGAACAACTTGAGGATGAGTATTATGAAGCCCTGGTTATGAGATGATGAGGCGGCGCGAATGACGCGAATCACGCGAGTTGAAAAATCTCGTTCTCGCCCCCTACAGTACAATTAAGCTATACATCCGCGCTAAAATAACAAGGTGAAAGTCATCATAGCTTGTGTAGTATAGACCCAGCTCCCAACCCAATTTTGGGAATAGATTAACGGCGACATTTTTTTTAACGCGCGATAAGAGTCTCACGTTAACGCAGCACGTTAACGCCAATAACGGCCCACCACTACTTAATATACAAAAAAATATTTAGGACTTCTTAAGATCATCTTAAGTCCATCTAAGTGTACTCAACAATTTTAAGCCACAATGACTTTGAACTTAAACGTTACATTCTCAGTATTTATTTGTTGTACTTGAAGAGAACTTGAACACACTATTATATGAGAGACGGGTTCAAGTATACTTCAAGTAGGTATGATGACATCGTAACCACTCGCGGCGAACATTCTGACTCAAAAATGTGTTTCAACCGGCGCGGTACTAAAATGTGTGTGTCATTCAATATCTTCTCCTGGCCGCCTGGTGGGAGTATGTTTTTCCAGAATACGACGATAACTGCATCGAGTGCAAGCCCCTGAAGCGTTGGACACTTCGGGATTTCAGCCCTAATGTGATTTCAGGTCACCGCGGCTTTCAGAAAATTTGCGTTGCGTTCAACCGGTCGGTGGGCTTCATCTAAGCTTTGGACACTAATGAAAGGTAGTTGGACCTAAATACATAGGTCTTATCTTGTTACTTACGAAATTGCATCGAAATCCATCGAGGAGAAAGTATTTAACTAAATCGCGGAAATTGTGAAGTCACATTTGTGGCGGGTAGATTAGCGAATGTAATGCAGGCGCCGTTCTAAAAAAAACATCGTCTGTATTCAACTCATTCTGACGGTGTTTTTCTTGAAATTTCTCTCAATTAGTCATGCTATGTAGTTTAATATGCACATCATATGTGTTGTATGAATATGAATTAACAATTAATTTTGATGTGTATTGTTTTTTTCTCTTGTATTCTCAAAATAAATGTTTATGAATATGAATGAACGCTTATTAATTTTATTTGTTTTGAGTCAGGTACCATGGGTCTGATGCCCATTCCAGCTAAAACAGTATATTTTCATGATTTCATTTGAAAGAACTAACAAAATCCTACCTTCTATTCAAATTTCATGCAACTATCTGATAAAATAAGGAATTTACAAGCAAAAATGTGTGAATTATAAGCATTTTCGGTCACACGACTTCTATTGGAGTTAATGTTAATTATTTTACTATATTCCTCGGTACTATAAATATCATAACTTTCGCAATCCTCAACTGATTTTCACAATTCAGGTGTCGTCGGAAAGGGAAATTTCAGCTCTGTCTATTCATGTGATCCATTTTGAGATTAGGGGTGTTTGAAAATTTTGTCATCATACCTACTTCAAGTGGTAATTCAAAACATTTTTAAACATAGACATAGTATGTAAAAGCATATTTTATTTCATATTCATGGTGTCTAAAAATAGCACAGTTGAGTACACTTAGATTGACAAAATTAGTGCGTGAAAATAGAACACTAAATATATTATGGAAGTGCACTTTTTTCACATGATCAATATTTACAGTATGTTAAATATAGACAAATATGAACTGCAGAACTATGAATTAGAATAAAATGATGGGAGACAAAGTCATAACTCTATCAAACAAAAAAAACAGTAATATGACTAAATCCTGTTGTGTAGTTTTCATCAATGCGACTGAAGACTTCCAATGCACTCAAAATATTAAGATCAAAATGACACATTACAATTTAAACAGCATGACAAACATGTCAATTTGATGTGTCTTCATGTGATTTCCTGAATGCTTCCTTATTTACAAACAGAATTCACATGATCAGAAGAAAAGCTGTGTGTCACATTGTGTCAGTTTTGGCACCCATTGTTTTTGTTCTTGTTCCTCCATTCTCCCGTATGCTGTCCATTAGAGATTTGCGCAAAATTTTAGTAATGTTTTATAAATGTTGATTAAAACAATATTGCGGAATGACTGCGTTTCAATACAAGTCATTCTGGCCGTACTTCTACTTTGTATATTTTATGGCAGGTTGCAAACAAACGTAGTGCAAAGTGCCACCTACTGTGTTGAAATAGTAAAGGGAAATGTCTATATTTCCTTATATATCTTCATTTTCTGTTCCTAATAAATCTCCATACACTCTCTCGCTTTCATGCATTTTAGCCAATCATATAAGATATCACTTAATGTGAATTCTCATCCTTACTTTCCAAATGTTCGGCCAAAACAAACCGCGAATGGGCATGTGCCTTTTTCTATACGCCACGTGAATTATAAATATGACAAAAAGTAACCAGGTTTTCATTACTTTATCGTATTGCCTGTAAAAAACACCTCATACAAGCGTGACAACTTTTTTGCCTAACATCACAGTTTTTGCAAAATGTACCTGTTTCCATTGGGTGGATTTTCAATGCGGCATTTCATTTGCGCATTTTGTAGGTTAATGGACACCTGGCTACTGTCAGCGACACGTGGTACTTTTTTCGGACCTGTCATCCGTCCCTCGTGCACAACATTAGATTAAATGAATATCATATAAAAACGTCAGAATTTTTGCTGTTTAAAAGCATTTTGATGTCATGTAAGTGAAAACATTAGAGCTATTACATCCATATGGATTTTCTTTATTACAGTGAATACAACAATGGAAACCTTCCTTCACCTAACATGATAATGTCATTGAAAAAACTCTCATACCAACAGAACATCAAAGTATTTGAATGTTATTGCTGTGCGTTTGCTTGAACAAAAAGTATTTTATGTAATATTAGTTAAATGTGTTTTTTTTTACCATTCATCTGCAATTTATTGTGCTTTTTTAGTTGTCATAAAAACAAGCCTTGATATTTAATATGTGATCTGTAGACCATTTCGAAAAATGTAAACATCGGTCCATGCACTTCTCGGGTGTATTCGAGAAAGCTGGTTATGTGACATACCCGGGTAAGTTTAAAGGTAAGTTAGCGGATAACCCCAACATTTGGTTCCAAAAACGGAGATAACTTTCAGGGTATGTAAGTAACCATAGCAACTAACTCTCTGAAGATAACCTGCTCCGGAGCAGGTTCAGTTCCAGGGTTAGTTTTTTTTCTAAGGAAATGTTACTAAACTTTAGGGGGTGTCTGCGCATATGTGTGCTTTCGATGAGCGACAAAGTGGGCGTTGAAGGACAGATTACGTATACTATATTATAATTTTACAGCAATATAATTACATAACTAATCTCACCCATCGCAATTTAGCATTCACAACTATGTTTTTATTAACTTTATTATTTAACTTTTTAAAATGAAATAATCTTTAAATAAAATAACGTAAGATGTTTTTGTTAAACTTTATGTATTTATATCAAATATTGTGTATACTTTGATAAGGTTTATTAAAACATCTCCAAATATCACTGGAAAAATAAACACATCTTACAATTTCAAACAGCTTAATGGATGTTAATAGTGAAGTATTTTAACTCCTGAGGAATGCATATCATTATCTTGTAAACTTATTATGCAATATTTGATAAATTGGGACAAAGATAGTTGTGGTAATGGTAAGAAAGCCAGATATAAAACTCAAAGGTTGCAAGTTCAAACCTGCCAGGCTGGCAGGTTTCCAAGGCTTTATTAGGTGACCCCCAAATGGGATCAGCATGGCATATTGTTCATATTTAAATTCTTATGATAAATTGTTTTACATTTTAAATCAGCAACTGTTTCAAATAAAGCCTATACCATGCAAAGTCAGTTTTCAGAAAACCAAATACTGGGACATATTTTTAAGGAACATATAGAGAAGGAACAAAAAAGAGGTTTAAAACTGCCTTCAAAATTACCAATGTGATCAAATACATATAAACAACACAATTTTGGTACAGTACCATGGTAAACATGTTAAAATTACCGTTTTTATGCACTGTAACAAATGTAGACATGATGAGAATATATTTAAAATATTATAGTATAAAAATAGGGCATATATTTAAAATATTTATACAGTATATTTAATTAAATATTTTTTTAGGTTATGTATTTGTAAAACTATAAACGCTATAAATTATTTAATTTTATGATTTTTATCCCCCACTTTATACACTGATGCAGATTTGAGTCTTCTGTGAAAAAAAATCTGATTTATGACACTTTTTAACAGTAAAAAATCTGGCAATAAGATCCCCAGCCTTTTCCATGTTGACTCGTGAAATCTGTAATCCATTGATAATATCTTCAAGTTGTTTGTTTCTGTGAGCGTGCGTCAACTCTGAATATCTTTCGGTAGGTTTATTAAGCTAACTCTTCTCAGATGTTTTGGAACTGACATACCCTGAGTAAGCATGATTTGGGTAAATCAAACCGAGAGTTCAGGGTTTAACTAATGGTAAGTTAACCCTGCTTTCTGGAATACACCCCTGGTTTTATTTTTTATTGATTTATTATAATTATTGTAAACCTTAGATGAATAATTACATCTTAAAGAGATTATATATAAACTAATATATAGTAGTTTAGTTTAATATATACTATACTAAACAAATTTTGTTCAAACGTTTATGTGACACATGACACAGGAAGTTCCTCTGGACCAGCAATAAACCAGTGTTTATTTCGTCATATACTGTATGTACAGCCTTGTAAAGTCTGTATTTGGGTTGAGAGCTTGCTTGATATTTTAAAGACTTCACACAGATCCTACAAACTATAACAAACGTCAACAATCGTGTTTGTTGGATCAGTATGTAACCACTTTTGTAGTTTGTTGATTAAGTTAACAATGTAAACCCAAATGTTCAAAATAATCAATAATATTAAGTAATGTAAGCTTAATTTTATAAAAAAGTTGTACTTACTTAAATATTTTGAGTTCATGTTCTACTCACCTGTTTTACTTTTGAGTAAAGTATAATGATTATTTTTGATTAATTTGAAGTTCTCACTAAAACTCAAAAACTTGATTTACTTAATTTAAACAAGTAAATTCAACACAATTTGTCAATGAGGATTTCCAATTCCCATCATGCTTTGGGTAAGACTGCAATAGGAGAATACATTTAAAATATATATTTTAATAAATTATTTACATGTTTTTAGAGAAGTTGAAGACTTGTTTGTGATTAATGTTCACTTTTCTTAGACATTGAGAAGAGTTTAGACATATTTTTCAATTTTGTGGTTACCTTTGTTTAGAAGAGTTGTTAATGTGCTTGGGGTCTTCGAAGCTACATTTGACTTGTAACATGTGTTATGTTATCAGTGAGCAAATAACTGTGCTAATGCCAGTTCTAAGATCGGTCTCTTCTTGCTCATTTTGGGTCGCATAAGTAGAAGTATAGGATTTATGCATGATAAGACTAAAAAATATGTAAAATAAAAAATTGAAAGAATTTAGAATCTTTGTTATTACTCCACATAATATTCATTTTCAGTGGTGCTAAAAAGCCAAAAATGCCAAAAGCTATTGCCTCTTATGTGTCTTTTGACGATAAAGAACTAAGTTTGAATGCTTCTTAAATGACACTTGATATCTTTCCCAGATAAATTATTTATAGATCGTAATAATTGTATTATTTGAATCATTGTAGAATTATATTTATATTTTATGAAATACAATGATTTTAAGAGTCACAAACTTTTCTGGTAATCCTAAAAGTTCTGTCTGCTTCATTTCATAAAAAGGATAAGTTAAATATTTAAGTCGCACTTTCTAAGATTTGGTAAGAACTTTAAGTTATGAGTAATCAAAATTACTTAAAACAAGGTCTCTAAAAACTAAAAATTGTTTGTGTATTGCCAACTTATGCCAATTTATTGGCAATTTATAGAATATTGGTGTTTGTTAATGTTTGTTGGATCAGCGTGAATTAGCCTTTGTATGTTTTTATTTTTTTACATGTACTATTGTGTATTTTTTTAATCATTTTAAAGCCACACAAATATGTTATTTTGCTCAACCTAATCTTGCCGTTAGTTATGAGGTTGTTTACCTGCCAAAACAGCAGATCCTTCCATTTTCCGTCTCTCCTCCACATTCCATCTTCTGTTTACCTGTGAAAGGGTAGAATTGCAAGGGAGTTTGAAAGTTACTATCCTATTACTAAGCTATTAGAAAACATTGAAATCAAGTTATCTTTTAGAATGTCTGTTGATGTCTCATATGAATCACTGTAAGCACATTTAGAAAACATTGACAACAGTGAAATTAAGGAGTTTAGTCACGTCCAGTTCGTCCTTTTTGAATAAAAGCAAACCACTATAAAATGTATGTTACGTTGTTAGGCTTCATCTTAAGCTCTTCATATTTGTGAAATAAGCTTGCTTACAACAAAGCTGCACTTACTTTCAGGAATGTGATGTGTGATGCTACTGCAACTGTTGCTGCTGCTACTGCTGTCACTACTGTTGCTACTTTTACAGCTACTTCTGCTCCTATTGCTGCTAATACTAGCAGTATAACCAATACTGCAGCTGTTGCTTTACACACCATGTGCTTATACCTGTACGAGAAGCTTTCTGTTGACAAAATGTTTCGTCAAAAAAATTAATATATATAAGCATTGAGAGTATAAATAACATTAGCATACAAATTCTGTTTTTCAGACATCATACTGATACTTGATTGATTTGAAATTGGGAGAATGTGTAATGTAACACATTGAATATTTCTCAAACAACATGTTTGTTGTAAAATCTAATCTGCAGTGGTATAGGAGACATTATACTTATGAAAATTATGACATCATTTACTCACCTTTCATTCAACAAAAATATATATAAAGTAATTTGTTTTATCTTCTATGGTAGTCAATGGAGGGCAAAATCTGTCTGGTTATAAGCATTCTTCCAAATATCTTTCTCTGTGTTCATCAGAACAAAAACATTTATACAGATTTGGAACAACTTGAAGGTGAGTAAATGATGACAGAATTTTCATTCTTGGGTGAAGTATTCCTTTAAAGCCTAAACTAAGGGTCTCTAAGAAGAATAAATTTCCGATCATCACATTACCAGCTGGTTTACTAAAATGCACATAATGTTGAGGCTCATCAGTGTGTACATTAGACATGAAAGACAGCAACAATCTAGAAGACACAAACTATTTTGCCTATTTTATTCTAGAGTTCAAGAAGGTCATGAATATCAAATCATAACTGTTTTAGTTTAGTTTTAGTGTTTACAAACTTCAGCAACATTAGACCTCATGGGTTGAAAGTATTACTTTAATTAATGATAAATTATGGATGTACAGGTGATTATTGTACCAATAAATTAAATTATAAAAAAGTAAGATTACATAACACTAACGTTTTTTTACTCTTACTGTTATCTCCTCTGTTCTTGTTCCATTGTTGACCTGACACATGTAATCTCCAGAATCAGACTTTGTGAAGTGTTGCAGTGTTAAGGACACATTACCTCTCTTTAGCCTCTTAGGTAACAGACTCGCTCTGTTCTCATAGCCCTTTCCCTTAATCACCTGTCCTTTCTTAAAAAGACAAACACAGTCTGTCTCCTTAAACCATCTGATCTCCATGTCCATAGCACCATGTGGTGACCCAGGTGACAGGAAACATGGTACAGTGACATCAGACCCCAGCGTAATCTTATCTCTTTCCAGAGTTTTGAGGTGAAAAACATCTATGATGTAAAGAAAAGAAAAATCATATCATCATAAACAATTATTTCACTATTTTGTTAGTTTGGAAACCGACTTCTGTTGACCAAGATTATCCCACATCATATTCATTTTCAGTGTTAATGATGCCAAAAGCTATTGCCTCTTAAAAGAAAAATGACGATCAAGAACTAAGTGTGAATGCTTCTTGAATGACACTTGATATGCTTACCACATAAATTATTTATAGATCGTAATAATTTTATTATTTGAATCATTTTAGAATAATGTGTATATTTTATGAAAGACAATGATTTTAAGAGTCACAAACCTTTCTAGTCTGCCTAAAAATTTATTTTATTAGAATAAAAAAATGTGCTTTGTAAAAAGATTATATAAAAATGTAAGAATTCAGTCTCACTGTGCCCCTTTAAAACAATTCTGTAAGAGCAAAGTATCCTACACACACACCAGGAAGACGTCTCGCTTAGTTCTGTAACCCTGTGGAGGGAATGAGACGTTGAGTTGAGAGACAGACAGGGGTTTGATCTTGAGAACCCATCATCTCCGAGGTACATTTAAAACACCAATGGGCTTGGCAAATGGCCCGTGCACGCCAGTCTCCGCCCAGTACATACGGGAATAAAAGGAAGATGGCGGCAGTCATTCACTCACCCTTTGTGCTGAGAAACCTGAGAGGTATCTCCCGGTTGCAGCGACCGGCAAAGTGCTTGTGGCGTGAAGACACAACGTCTCGTTCCCTCCATCAGGGAATGTAGGTTACAGACGTTACCGAGACGTAATCGAGAAGTTTCCCTTTAGTCGGTCTCTCAACGTTGTTTTGAGAGACAGACTGGGGACCTATCTCTACGTGCCATGGCGCTGAGCCAAATCACGACCTCAAGCAGAGCGACACGGACTAGCTTGGCGAGCCACAAGTGAGCGCTAGCGTGAGACGTAATCTTCCAGTGGAATAGTAGAGGACTTACTGAGAAGCCTGTACTGACAGTCATCACGGACAGAGGCATTCGCCTCTCAAAAATGAGGCGCCGTCAGGAGCCGTAGGACTGGGGAAACACTGCTCTCCTCTTGGAGAGTTTGTTACAGAGACGACATCCTACCACTAGGGGAGGTACATGTGGAGACACTGACATGGTCTCACCGGAGGGGAGCACAGATGCAAAAACCCTGCAGGGAAGTCCCTACGTATGGGGCAATAGTCCTAGTATAGGGGTCCACCTAAGTAGGGACAACTCTACCAGTACTGGACTTGGTTACAACAGACTTCTCCGCCCGGTCTGTTACCAGAATGCCAATGCTTAGTGATGGGTGGAATGCCTATACTTCACCCAATGGGGTGAGCTGCTCAGAGCTTCTAAGGCTCTGTGTGCAGTCCAAGTAGAGGCGCAGTGTGCTGGACACAGCACGTTGGAGGTTGGGTCTTTCTGCCCAGAGGGTAGCGCCTACAGGTTTTACACCTGGTCTCAGAAGGGAGTGGTGGGAACCTTTATGGGTCGCCATAGCATTTTCGGCCTGATTGACCGCCATAGCGTGGAGGGCAGAAGCAGTTTAAACTCATAAGGCCTCGACAAGAGTGACAAAGAGCTTACGTGTCCTGGAAGGGAGACTTGGTCGACCCCTCCAAGTGGCAGCGTCTGCGGTGCACAACGGCTGCAAGTCCACCTGGGTGGTTGACATATCCCTTAGCTGCTTCACCGTCCAGGAAAGTAACAGCTCCCCGAGCCCCTTCAGACAGGAGCATGCCGCGAACGGCATATTCCACATCTTAGTGAGCTCCTCATGCTCCTCAGGCCGTAGCCACTGCTGTCGCGGAACGAAAAGCAGACGAGGTGGTGGCTGAGTCCTGTGGGCACACCGCCCGTGACGCAATGTCTGAATCGTGAACCGCCAGCAGTACGGGCAGAACTTATCCACAACGGCTGCCCCGGCGTGCTGGAAACCCAACAAGTGAGGCAGGCATTGTGTCCGTCCCCCCTCCTTGAGGAGACTGTGAGAGGAAATTTTGCTCTTGTAGAAATATCTGCAGCTCACTGCTGAGATACCCAGGGGAAGTCCGCTCTCCGAAGGTGAACTCCGCCGGCGGCTGGGAAGAGGCCGCTTGCCGAAGGGAGAAGTCCGCTGCTCTGCGCCGTTCGATCCAGTAGAAGAAGATTTCTCGAAATCTCAGGCACCACCATATGCCACACAGGTTCCGAAGAACAAAGGATGAGTAAATGACTGCCGCCATGTTCCTTTTATACCCGTATGTACGGGGCGGAGACTGGCGTGCGCAGGTCATTCGCCAAGCCCATTGGCATTTTGAATGTATCTCGGAGATGATAGGTTCTCAAGATCAAACTCCAGTCTGTCTCTCAACACAACGTCAAGAGACCGACTGAAGAAAAATTTTGTATAATAATGACACACAACTAAATATTTTGAATGTGTTACTGCTAAGTAAAGTGATCAAATGTTATTCTAAATATAACTTACATTCAATTGTTGTGCTGTTCCAATTTCCCATTTTAGTTCTTAAACAGAAATAGAACAAACAATTCAGAAAAGCAATTCAGCTCAACTTTTACACACATTCATCCTTACTGTGTTTAACTTTTATATATTTTTCTCTAAATCTCTAAAACAACACAAAAAATTCCTCCTACTGGAGGAATTTTGTTGTGTACCCGCTTACTGTAAGTCAGACCACAGCTTCTGGGTCCAAACACTCAAAAATGCTCATGTACACTTAAGACAGGCACACACTGTACAACTTTCAGAAAAACACTCTTTACCCAGTGTGGTACTGTGGCTCTTGGGGGGGCCCCTGACCAGCCCTAAAAAAAACTACGAAGCTGCCAGTACGAGTATGAATCACATGATAGATAAATGCATAAAAGTCCTTAAAATGTTGATAATCCTTTCAAAGAGATGCACATGACGGAGAGATTTACAAAAAATAGTGAAATAACAGTGTACAGTTGTGTTCAAAATTATTCAACCCCCACTGAAATTGATTGTTTTGGTCGGTTTGACATTGATTATGATCATTTAGTCATCCTGCTTACAATTAAATCAAAGAGGCACGTGTAGGTCAGACAAATATAACATAACATTTATAATGAAATAACCACAAATGTCTTTTCTGAGCTCACATCATTATCAGTTTTATTCAACCCCCAAGTGACATTCAATCTTAGTACTTAGTAAAACATCCTTTTACAGTTATAACAGCTTTTAAACGTGAAGCATAGCTTGACACAAGTGTCTACGGGTATCTTCGCCCATTCATCATGGGCAAAAGCCTCCAGTTCAGTCACATTCTTAGGCTTGCGCACTGCAACTGCTTTCTTTAAGTCCCACCAGAGGTTTTCAATCGGATTTAAGTCTAGTGACTGCGATGGCCACTTCAAAATGTTCCAGCCATTAATCTGCAACCATGCTCTAGTGGACTTGGAGGTATGCTTGGATTCATTGTCCTGTTGAAAGGTCCAACGTCTTCCAAGCCTCAGGTTTGTGACGGACTGCATCACATTGTCATCCAATATCTCCTGGTACTGAAGAGAATTCATGGTACCTTGCACACGCTGAAGCTTCCCAGTACCTGCAGAAGCAAAACAGCCCCAAAGCATGATTGACCCCCCGCCATGCTTCACAGTAGGCAAGGTGTTCTTTTCTTTATAGGCCTTGTTCTTCCTCCTCCAAACATAACGTTGATCCATGGGCCCAAACAGTTCTAATTTTGTTTCATCAGTCCACAGAACACTATCCCAAAACTTCTGTGGTTTGTCCACATGACTTTTGGCATACTGCAGTCGACTCTTCTTATTCTTTGGGGACAGCAAGGGGGTGTGCCTGGGAGTTCTGGCATGGAGGCCTTCATTACGCAGGGTGCGCCGTATTGTCTGAGCAGAAACTTTAGTACCCACATCTGACAAATCTTTTCTCAGTTCCTCAGCAGTCACACGGGGACTTTTCTCCACTCTACGCTTCAGGTAGCGCACAGCAGTCGAAGTCAGCATCTTCTTTCTGCCACGACCAGGTAGCGTTTCAACAGTGCCCTTTGCCTTGAATTTGCGAATGATGCTTCCTATGGTGTCTCTTGGTATGTTTAACATCTTTGCCATAATCTTATAGCCATTGTCCTTCCTGTGAAGAGTAATCACCTGTTCTCTTGTCTTCCTGGACCATTCTCTTGACCTCACCATGTTTGTAACCACACCAGTAAATGTCTAGAAGGAGCTGAGTATCACAGTCATTTTAAAGCTGCCTAATTGGTGCTTATAGGGCTTTATTGCTGCTCCCTGATATCCACAGGTGTTTTCAATACCTGATTGAAAACACTTCATTGAACCTCTGTTCTTCAGAGTGGTAGTCTTTAAGGGGTTGAATAATTATGTCAATGAAGAATTCACAAAAGAAACATTTACTACTGTATTACAAAACTAATTGATGTCATTTTAGTTGCATATGGTTCTTTAAGAAGTCCTTGTAGGATTTCATTCTGAATACAATTACAAATGTACACTAAATTCCCTAAAACCATTTACAGCATTGGGGGTTGAATAATTTTGAACACAACTGTACATAAATTAAGACTTGTATATCAAAGTCCATTAGCACCATCAAAATCAGTAGAACAACTCTTAAAGTTTTGATAAAAGCTTTCAATAAGAGAGGATCCGCTCTCAGCCAGTTGCCTCTGTGCGACAACTTTGTACATGTCTTCATTGAATACTGATTTTTCTGATAAAATCCCATTTTAATTGGTGTCTTATGAAATTTGTACAAATAAGAGACACAATTGTTTTGTTATAACGTCATAATTTGACCAAAAATGATTTAGATTTTTTTGTAGTATAGTTTTCATGAGAATCCAAGGAATCCCCAAGGTCATTATTTTAGACCCAATTTTAGATTATCAATTAGAATCCAGTCTTTACCTCAATGATGAAATCCCTGATGGCCAGAGAATGATTAATTTTTGAGGAATTATTTAAAATATTAATATAGCTTGTACAAGATTCAGTGAGCCTGAGAAATATGCCATAAGTTTGTAAAAAAGCTAATAACTTCTCTTGAAAATAGTGGAGGACCCACAATTTTTTTCTTATGCAGCGTTTTTAGGTTGGCATACATGACTTTCCAGGGCCCACATTTACAAAACATTTTCCACTTAAAATCTATAACTTCACAACTCTGCTAAGAGCAACTTTTACTAAGAAACAGAAAGAAATCTTAATCTTAATCTGATCTTATTGCTGTGGATAATGTCAGCAATACGGAGTATGACCACAGTTATTAACTGATATAGGATGGGTCGCTGTCAGTCATTTAACCATAAAAATATAGTAGAATGAGGATTCATGCTGACATATTTAAATTAAGGTCTAAAAAAATTATAGTCATATTCAAATAAGATATTTTAATATATAATTGTTGCTGTATTCAAATTAGGATTGTAAAATATACACCAAGTTCAACAATAACTTTCAAAAATACAGCTAACAATTAATATAAAACACAATAAACAATAGAACTCACAGGTTTAGGAGCTAGTTTTAGCTAATGTAGGAGTCCTAAAATTAGGACCGACGTGCCCATAATTTTTAAGAATTTCTCCTAATCAGCAAGTTAAGATTACTTTTAGCTTTGAGATGTTTTGTGAATAAAGGCCAGAGTCATCTTAACTATTGATATCTATTATGTTATGTTTTATCAAATGTATTTTAATTGTTTTTTACGTGTCTCTATAGTAAACTTTTCAACTTTATATGGGGGACAGCTGGAATGGTTGTAACACATTTCAGTTGTAATACTTACACTTTCTACACATTCTAGCTTTTGTTTTTATTCCACATGTAAAGAAGTAGATCCCTGTGGCAGACATAGCATTATTTAAGTTCACTTAATGTATTTGTATGATTGCAGGGCCTGCTTTGTATACTTCAACTCATCAAAGATCTCGTCTCGTAAGAACTTTTTTTTTCATGCAGGTTTACTTCATTTATTTGTATGATAGTAATGCCTGCTTTGTTCAACTCATCAAAGATAAACTAGATTTATTATGTCCCGTGATTATGTTTCATATCTGTCTGTTAAAGGGTAAGCTAGTTCATGGCTACACAACTCTAGGTTAGTTACAACACATAGACATACGTTCAAAAACACAAATATGCTACATTATTCCGCTTTATTATTATAATGGTAATTAAATTGTTGATTGTTTATGCAACTGTTGGTCATTTTATTAAGTTTCGCTGAACACACTCTCACACCAAATATGTGTTGATTTAACTTATTCACCTTACTTTACATGCTTTTTTTGTTTTTTGATATTAATAATAAAAACGACAACTTTATTTTATATAGCGCTTTTCAAAGTAGCATTTTATAATATCGCTTTACATAAGTAAACACAGAGTGACGAAAATTCAACATATACTAGAAATCAATAACAACAAGATAAAAACAATCAGATAAAAGTAAAAACAGAAACAAGCAATTTCACTAAACAAATTATACAGTGCAAAAATTAATTAAAACAAGGCACTAAAATATCTCACATAAAAGCTGCCCTAAAAAACTTTTTCAGAGAACTGAGACTTTTATTTTGTAACTGACCGAGCAGTTACAGTAACTAAGCAAGAAACGCATTCTAGGCGCTATAAATAAAAGCATCTTAATGCTTAAATAAATGTTAACTTCTCCTAACTTTCTTGTTTTTCACTCACCTGTATTGCCTTGTGCCTTGGATGGAAAATTTAACAATTAAACAGTTGTGGAGATAGCTGTGGAACCCTGCCCGACTCCTGTTACCTGATCACCAAATGATAATTAGTCAAGCAGTCGTTTCTCCGACCACACCCTTCCAATGAATCATTAACATTTTTATAGGGTCTGTTCGAAGCCATTGTAAATAACTCCAGCAACAAACACTAGACTTTGTTCCATTGGCTTTCATCCATTTGTATTTGAATGCGTTAGACCAGAAATGCAGGCTCATCCTCAAAACCTTTGCATGTCGCTGCGTTCCAAAGATCAAGTTTGGTGAATTCTGGGTGCTTTCATGCCACGCTGTAATTTCCGTAATAAAACATGTAAAAGTCCTCACATCCTCATACACGTCCTCAACTTGAAATTACAGCTTGTAGGCTGGGAGTTTTCTGTAAGTTGTAGTTAAAATCAATATAAATGTTACGTTTGCAAAAAGGTATGTGTTCATGCACTTTCTACTTTTTGGCTGTATAATTTAAGCACAGGTATGGCTCTGGTCTTCCGATAGACCTTGCTTAAATTATAATTTCACACAGTTTGATTTTTCAAATTTTTCTAATTAAGTATGAATCTAAGTTTTATAATTTCATTTTTTGTGTGTCTGCCATAGTAGGCCTACATTCACACATCTTGAAAGTTTAAAGGTTTACTCGCATTGGGATAGTCGCACTTGGCAAGATAACAGAAAACTTGATGTACATGAAATAAACCCTCGTGGCCGTAGTGAAGAAGGCTCATCAGCGTCTTCAGCAAATCACACATCCTCACAGGGTTCTACACCAGCACTATTAAGAGCATCCTAACTGGATTCGTCAATGCCTGGTAAGGCATTAGCACCGCTCTCAACCGCAAAGCCCTCCAGAGAGTGGTACGAACTGCCAAACACATCTTCGGGACTGAGCTTCCCTCCCTGCAAGACCTCTACAACAGACGATGTGTGAAAAAAGCAAGACGGATCATCAGAGAATCCAGCCACTCTAGTCACAGCTATACTCTCACTGCTTCCATCATGGAAGAGGTACAGCAGACTATGTGACAGCTTCTCTCCACAAGCTGACAGATTCTTGACCTCTTGAATAACATCTATCATAAGCACTGCACTTTACCCGATAACATATTGATAACCCATCTCATATATTATTTTAATTGAACCTACCACAACTGCCAGCCATACTCTGTTATTCTGCTACCTCACATACGTAAATAGACATTATATTGCTACTATGTAGCTACATGTATAGAGAATTGCTAACTTTGTCATATATTTTAAGTACATGTCAGAACTGTGTTTTTGTACAGATATGTTTATTGTACTTATTGTCCTGTAACTGTAAGAACTACATTATTGGCTGGAATTGCACAAAGGCTTTTAAACCTACTATTGCACTTGTGCATGTTAGAGTGACAATAAAAGTGATTTGATTTGATTTGATAAACAGAATGTATATGTAGAGTTCTACTGTGTTTGTGTTGCATTACAGTAAATAACTATCTCTACTCCTGCCAGTTATAAGCTGTTATTCTTGATATACAGTACAATACTGACTAAACTCTCAGTTAATGTTAAATACTGGCAACTATGTTAGTGTTTAACTGTAGAAATGCCTGGAAAGGTCTAACGTTTAAATAAAGTTAACATTTCAGCTTGTTATCAGGACATCAAAGTTCCATTTTTCTTTCTCCTGAATAGAATTATACATTATAACTATTTGTTATTCTGCCCCTGTCAGTGGGAAAAAAAGAAAAGTGCCAGAGGCTGTGAATTCAAGGGCTCTAGTACAGAAAGTTAAATATAACCTTAACAATAAAAAAGTATTTATTTTCCCTACTATAGAAGTAAACGTGAGATGAGATATGTTTAGTTACAGACATTCTGTCAAATTTCTTCAGTTGGTTTTAGCAGAAGAAATACATTAATACAGGTTTGGAACAATCTGAGGGTGATTAAAGGATGACAGAATATTCATTTTTGGGTGAACTGTCCCTTTAAGAAACAACACTCCCAGGCAGTAGACAGTAAAGTTTTTAATGTAACTTTATAAATTGTTTAAATTAACAAGCTTTATTTTAGGTCTGGAAACAGGTAAAATCTCTACTTCACTAATGTGACTTTATAGGTTCATTTGAGATTAACACAGGGGTAAGAGAATATGAGAATAATCGTCACTAAACGAAGCATCCCAAATACGTTCACATAGCCTACATAAGCTACATGTATATGAAGAAGGCCTATATCTAAGTCAGACATTAGACATAGCCTATTTATGTGTGTTTCTTAAGAGCTAGTTGGTCCAGTCTGTGTGAAGTGCTGTAAACAACAATAGCCCACAAAGGTAAAATAATCGCTATTCATTATTGGATTTTGAACTGATATGTGTATTGCAGTTCATTGTGCTTGAATTTTTATGTGAACAGATGTTTTAATTAATCGGTTAAAATCCCCACATTTTAAATAATGTTTAGTATCATAATTATGTTCATAGCTCAAACAAATAGGCTCACAGAGAATCCGCGCTGCATCACGGGAAATATGTCCAAATGATGTTCATTTTAGTTTGTAGTTTTCATTAGTGTGAAAGAAAAGAGCATTACGTCATTAAGACACATTTGAAGCCTAGTTATTTATAAACTGACTATGAGCGTATGAGGCGCCATAAAGGGTGTATTGGCATTACTGTGTTGTCTTTGCGATGTGATCATTGAAGGACAGCTGTTCATCAAATATGACTCAGAGGTTCCTGGATGTTTTGGAAGGAGTGACTGTTGTATTACCAAGTTTGATGGTGGGATCATGTTGCACCGTGAGGTACGTGTGCCGGAAACACAAGTTGTTCTGTCATGGGAAGGTTCAGCTGGAGGGGATTCTCTTTCATCGAAGCTGAGATGTCTTCTAGGCAGGCTGTAATGCGAGCTGCTACTGTAGTATCGTCTTAGTGAAACGAGATGTAGATCTGGGTGTCGTCAGCATAACAGTGATACAAGAAGCCATGTGCCCATATGATGGGTCCCAAGGATGTCGTTACAGATGGACAAAAAGCAGCGGACCCCAGTGAGCAGTGGACAGCGAGCCCCTCAAAGACACCCTGAAGTATCTGCCGGAGAGGTAGGATTTGAACCAGCAGAGAGGAGAGCCTGAGATTCCTAGACATGACAGGGTTACTAGCAGTATCTGGTTATTGACAGTGTCGAATGCTGCAGATAGGTCTAGTAGAATCAGGACCGAGGATTTCGATTCAGCCTTGGCGAGCCGCAGTGCTTCTGTGACGGATAGCAGTGCAATCTCAGTGAAGTTAATTTATGAAAGAGGATACTTTTCATAATATAGTATCACCTGTTATCTTATCATCTCCATGTGTTATGTATCTGCATCGTGGTTGAATAGATGTTAGAGTCATAATTCACCCCAAAATGGAAAATTCTGTCATCATTTACTCACCCTTTTGTAAAACCCTAAAGAAGATATTTTGAAGAATGTTGGTAACCGAACAATAGCGATACCCATTGACTCTCATTGGTTTTGTGTACCTCCATACAATAGAAGTGCCTAGAAGTTTACACTCTGCCTAATGGTTCAAATTTATCATGTTTTACATGAACTGATTGACTAGTCCATGAGGTAAAGTCCCATCACTAAAACAAAACTGCATGAACTGTGAGAAAAGTGAGAGTCTGCTTTTCTGTTGATGCTTTGTGTGTCTTTAGAAAAGTTTTATAAATTAGCATTGTTTCTTTCTCTTTTTTCAGCTCATTAATGGAATTGTCCATGCACATGCAGGTAATAATGAAAATAACATTTGTGTCTCTGTTGATGTATCAGTTTGCTTCTTCTGTTCTCTCTGTTTCTCAGATCCAGAACAGAACAGTCACGATCTCTTCGAGAAACCAACATTGAAACTGTTTCTCCTTTCTTCAGTCCACAGACTTCTACAATAATTCTGCAAATCTACATTAAAGATGCTAAAATAAACTATATATTTATCAACTGTAACATTGACCATGTGAGGGTAAAATCTCTGATACTAAACAGATTTAACATTGATAATTTATTATTCAGACATTCACTTTATTGTTCCTGTTTGTGCTGCAAATATTTTCTCCTGAAGAGTGGATTTGGTATTCTGTTCATGCAGTTTCATCTTTATCTCCTGAAGTTCATTTCTCAGAGACTCCAGTAGATGTTTACTGCACTCTAAACAATGAGTAGCGTTTCTTTTTAAAGCGTAATTATAAGCGTAAGCGTAACTCGTAAGTATATTTTGAGAGGTACCAGCCTCTCAAACACTACTTTTGAAAAAATATCCTTAATTTAATATTGTATATGATCTTTGTCTGTTATACTCTGTTAAATATAGTCATTATGTGTTGTTTGTTGTGTCGTCCAAATGCCATGTTCAACTTTATGCCAGTGTAGGATCTGGCCGGACCAAAAGGAGACCATCTGGGCATCGTAAAACACCCTGACCTCTCAGCAGGAGTCTAACCGGCACTAGCAAGTCTTATCCAACTGCCCTCTCTTAAGCATCCATCATTTACTCAGGATAGATTGTTACACCCTCCCTTGGACTTCAAAGGAGTCCCAACAGGGAGGATGGGGTTTTCGCCAACGATGAACCATTTGGCCTAAAAGGAATGTGGCCTATGTTTTCATCTCCTCTTGAAATTGTCTATCTTTTCCTCAATCACAAAAAGAATGGTCTAAATGGATATACCTCTATATCTCCACATTGTATGTTTGTCCCCATGTTATTAGGCCTCGCCTATAACCTCAAAAGCATGTGTGTTTAGTTGTTTTCTGCTTATATTTTCATTCTTGTACAAACTTCAGGCCAATGTACTTATAATCCTGGCATGTTTTATATCTAAATGTTTCTATGTATAGCACAGTAATGTGTTGTATACAATACTCCTTTTATGTCATTCTAAGAGTTTTACAGCACCAAACTTCTAAGTGATCCTAAATGCAAATGAGCTAATAAGCGAAACAAAGAAACTTGATTTTGCGCCTAAAATCATCTCATCGCATTGAATCGCCCACTTTGGAAGGGCGTGAAGGCCCAGGCTTAAAACATCCGTAAACTGAGCAATCGAGGCTCTTCAGTGTTTGCAAGTTTCAAGAAAACCTCCTGAGACCTGTCTCTCTCTTCGGAGACAGTTTTTCCTTTCGGCAGTTACTTCGGCAGTTACTTAGTTTGTGTAGTAGAGTAGGCGGGGCGAGACCGTGGTTCGAGTCCGGTGAGTAATTGTGAATTAGCGCCAGCTGTGCGCAAACCGGGCTCGAATCACGTAGGAGATGGGAGCATAAAAGGAACGAGCGACCGGACCGTCGAAGAGAGAGGACCGGGCCCGAACTTATGTTATGTTTGTATTTATATTGTGTTTTGTTCGCCGGCGGTCGTCCGTGAGGGGCCGCCGGCTGTTATATTACTTTATTAAATGTTTAAATGTTTGCCGGTTCCCGCCTCCTTCCTTCCATTTTATTGAGATTTGTTACATTGGTACCGAAACCCGGGAGGAAGGAGAGACATGCTGTCGGAGAGTCCTCGCCGCCGAGTGGCCTCGCGGTGCCGGAGAGTTCGGGCAGCGCGGACGAAGGGCGTCCGCCAGTGTCTGCCCGAAGCGGTGGCTCTGGGGAAACGGAAGTGCACAGTGCGGCCACCGTCAAAACTTCGGTGGAACGGCGACCTTTGCTGCCGCGCCCCTGGGTCGAGGTGGGGTGGCTTTCGTCCAAGTGGGAGCGGGGGGGTTGCCGCCGTCCGCCAGAGGCCGGAGCCTGTGTCCGTCCCCCGAGGGGGAGGAGCAGGGGGCGGAAGTGCCGGGTGAGCCACCGCCTGCCAGAGGCCGGAGCCTGCGTCCGTCCGCCCAAGGGGGAGGAACAGGGGACGGGGAACCCGCCCCGACTCCCGGATAAAGGATGAGCCACCGCCGGCCGCCAGGGGGCGGACGGTCGAGCCGTCCACCGAAGCCCCAGGGCCACCGCAAGGCACCGCGAAGGAGAGTACTCCGGCTGGTTGAGGAACGAGCGGCAGCATGTCGGGGAACCGGATTTTTTTTTTTTTCCCTCTCTCCCCTCTCTCTTTCCGGTCGCTCCGAGGGCTCCCGTCTCCGTTGTCTCGTCTCGTCGCTGCATACCCCCCACCCCACCCCCCCCGAGGGAGGGGGAGGGAGCTTGCACAGTCGCGGGGGTACCCCCCGGCCTGTGAGGGGTGATGGGGGTATGTAGTAGAGTAGGCGGGGCGAGACCGTGGTTCGAGTCCGGTGAGTAATTGTGAATTAGCGCCAGCTGTGCGCAAACCGGGCTCGAATCACGTAGGAGATGGGAGCATAAAAGGAACGAGCGAGCGGACCGTCGAAGAGAGAGGACCGGGCCCGAACTTATGTTATGTTTGTATTTATATTATGTTTTGTTCGCCGGCGGTCGTCCGTGAGGGGCCGCCGGCTGTTATATTACTTTATTAAATGTTTTGAATGTTTGCCGGTTTCCGCCTCCTTCCTTCCATTTTATAGAGATTTGTTACAGTTTGTTTCTGACTTCATCCTCCAATCCGGCTCCAAGAAAGGACTCGATGGATCAAAACCATCAGGACTCTGAAAACCACTTTCCACGGGCACAAGACCTTGTCCAAGCACACTCAAAGGAAACCAATGCAAGTATAGAAACTATATTCTAAACAACTGCGTTTAAGCCGTAACTCCTTTTTACAAGGAGATTGTCCTCGATGGTTCATGCAGATGTGAATAGCTGTTTGTAAGACTGCCACCCTTTTGTTTGTTAATCTCTTACCTTTCTTTACTGTTTTTATGTTTCATGTTACGTTTGTCTTAACGTGTTATATCTAGTTAGTTGTTATGTTTCCCCTTTTTGTATAGTCAATAAACCCGCATTTGTTATCTACAATCGAATTGTTGCTGTGTCTCTTTATCACATATTAACGTCACTTAAACTGCTTGATTTCGTTACAATTTCTGGAGCGGTACTGTACTACAGTAAGAGTGTTATGTTTCCAAGGCCAGGAAAGTAATATTTCTTAGATTTGACAGGACCCAGGTGCAGACAGCGGTTAGGGGGTTAACAAGACTTTAATAAATAATAACAGAAAGACAAAACAAAAACCCAAGATGGGGTAACATAACAAAACAAGGGGACTATAATGACAGGAAAGGAGTAAGACCAAGTACACTTAAACAGGACTAAAGTTAAACATGACGTAACTAAACTAGACTAGAATCAACAGGAACTCACCCACAAATGACACACACAATGAACCAGCACAGAACAGAAAACACAAGGGCATTATAAAGGTAACTAAATCAGGAGGGGACAGGTGTGGGGCATGAAAGCATAACAAGCACTAACAAGGAAACAAGAGGGCTGGAACAATGACAAGACAGGAGAGAGAGTATGGCAACCCATAAGTGCCACAATTGTCTCTCTCCACATGAAAGATGGGGTTCTATCATGATTCCACCACTAGGCCAAGAGAAACATGACATGATTCGGCAAAATCATGACAGAAGCCCCTCCTTAAGGAGCAGCAACCTGATGCTCCTCAAGGCACAAACAAGACAAGACAGACTGTGACATGAGCAAAGTCCACACAAGGTTATGGAACAGGTGTGTTCAATTAGAAGTACAATAACATTTACAAAAAAAAGAAAATACATACCCATGTGCATTGTGGAACCTGTATAGCTTCCTGTTATCATCCACTGAGATGGCCTGCATGGACGGACTACGGGAAATTTAAATGGCTGTACACCACATAGCCTCTCAACCTCATGCTGGGCAAATCTCCACCCCAGAAAGGCTTTCTGGAATGTGTCTCCACATATTTTCCCCTCCTGTTGACATAGCAAAACAAATAAGTATACATTGCATAACAAGATTCCCCCTGCCATGGCACTCTGTTCTCCGGTCAAGCATTCCAATAAATGCTTGAAATGAAAGGCCAGGAGCAATACGTTTTAAGTCTTGAAAAGACTTCAGAAGGCCAGCCCCATACACAGCCTTAGAATGTATGTAAGCTCGCCAGTACCCAGACTTGAGGAGAACACTGAGTCCCACTGTCCATGTTTTTCCACAGCATCCACACTCCAGTGATGGATGGGTGAAATTGTACTGTCCTATTAAAAAGTATATATCATAACACATTTCAAATTACTACTCATATTAGAATTGAGTTTTCAACCTTTACGTTTTTTTATAAAGAGAAGAGATACACATTACTATTTAAATTGATTTGAATAATTGGCTTGCCATTGATTACTCAGCACAATCTTTCTGAACAGGCACAGATTTTCCCTGGCAAAAGTAGTGGAAGATATCGGACTAAAAAGAAAAACAATAATAAAAACATTCAATTAGCAAAGAATTTATAAACATGTTTTAATATATATGTACACTAATTGACAAACATTTGAAATGTACAGACATGATTGTTGGGACACATGAAAAGCTTACCCTGTATGGAGAATTCAAATGTCTCAGAATGTCTCTTCACTGCAGTGGTTGAACACAATGGCTTAAAGAACCCAAAGGTTCCCTGCCATCACACATGGTGCATAGATGCTGCCTAGGAAGACAAGCACTGCACAATGGCATCAGTAGTTAAGAAGTGTTGTCAGATGCATTCTTGAACATGTTCACCCAAGAGATTTATGACCAGGACTCTTCTGAATTGTGCCATCTTTCATGGCTTAGGGATTGCCGTTTTCGCCAGAAGACACATCTTCAGACTGAACACATTCTTTATTCTTAATCTAAAGAGCCTCTGTACATTTTGCTTAAACAAATGTAAAACAGAGGTGGAAACTACAGAATAGAAACTAAGTATGCAAAATCAGGTTTACAGTGATTTGTGATCTACATGTAATGCCTGAGTTATAATAGCTATAATGCCAACCAAAACATATGCACCAATAAAAAGCCTTATCGTTGCGAAGTTCAAACCCTTCAGTTAATTTTATCCTGATAACGGTGACATTTAATGAGAAATAATTTTAAACATACATTCAACGCCTGGCAACTTTGGGTTTTTTGCTCTCACAAGAACTCATGTTTTTCAAACCCTTTTTTATTTAAGTTTTTTCTAAATACTTACTTTTGGGTTCTGATGATTGAAACCTTCAACAACGAACGAGGTGAACTCGAGAAGCATCAGACAGCCAGGGGGCGGGATAATGATGATGGCACTAAAAGATGTTTCAAACATTTGATTGGTTTCCAGACCATAATGAGTGGTTCATGAAGCAGTGAAGGACTAAAAATTACGACATTTTATTCATTAATTCATCATCAACATCATAATCAGTAAATACTTTCAATATTCCAAATACCATTCGAAAAATGCGTGTTACATTTAGCACAAGACAAAAATTACAAAAGCAGAAGGATTAAACAAAGCAGACAGATATATAACTGCTATAGCTAGCGTGTATTTTTAACATATAATTATTGAAGCAGGATTATTGAATTACAATTACAATATTAGAGGTGAGAAAAAATGATGTATAAAGCTTTTGTGTTCTCTCGCAAATAGATAACGCAAATATGTTAAAAAGCTTTACAAATATTTTTATCTTCCCTCTCATATTTCTTCCACCACCATGTCCCTAAAATGCTCAGTAGTTCATAGTAGATACCCAGACCAATATCTTGTGAGCTAAACGTTATTATAACACAAACAACATATAATTCCTTAGAAAAGGATCTACAACCTAGTCTTCCTCAAAATGAGAATATAAATTGATCACTATGAGCAGGCGACATGGACAAGTCTGAAGGGTCCATCTGCAAAGTGACTATAAACTCGAAAAGCGTCAGTACTCGAAACAGTATGAACTCAAACTGTGACTTTGGCATGTAAATACTACGCACAACTAAAATGATAACGAGAGGTATATATATGCACAGTAGTAACCCAGATACCACAATCCATCTGGTTTACTTCTATTTTACATCTGCATTTACATCTGCAAGACATTTGCCATACATAATTTGCTCATCTGCAATACGTCTCGGAGACGTCTGAATGTCTATAATACGTCTGCTAAAGATCTGGAGATCTGGAAAACATCTGCTACATAAAAACATCTGCTAAACATCTTAGAAAGAGCAACTTTACATCCATTCTAAATCATACACATCTCACAGACTTTTTATATATGTCTTTATGACGTCTGACAGCAGACATCTCCGAGACGTAATGCAGATGAGCAAATTATGTATTGTAGATGTCTTGCAGATGTAAATGTAGACGCCAAATAGATTTTAGCCAGATGTATATGTGCTGTGTATAATTCCCAGAAAGACACATATTGACCAACACACATATGCCAAATGCTACAATTTCTGTCTGTGTAGATTAACTGTTTTGGTGTAGTGACATTTTACTTTTCAATAAAATAATTAAACACTGTAAATATACAGATGTGGTATGATACGGCTCTGACAACAGGGTTTTAGAATGTGTTTATTGAGACATTACACAACTCCTAAAGGGACCGGTCTTTATCGAAAAAGCTACTTCTAAATGATGTTGTATACAGGGGCTTAACAAACACTTCAGAATGAAATGAATAATCAATTTACCAAATCTCTTTTTCTCTTATGTCTGCTCTCTGTCTTATCCAAGTCCCATATTTGTATATTAGGCTATTGCTTTTCAAAAGGAATCAGTCCACAATTTTACTAAAATTGTTGTTTCACACAATCATACAGTAACATAATACAGCCCTACAGCATATTACTGACATTACATTGATTTATAGGGCAAATGCTTTCTCCCAAAGCGTTGAATGAATGAATGTAGGCAATAAGTTTAGTCTACAAAGCCATGTTCATGTTTATATGTGGGGCTAGAGTAGAAGCTAGGGAGAGATAAAACATTTATTAATTTTTATAAATAGGGTTAATCAGCTGAATGAAAAACAAGTGTTTTTCAGTTGGATGCAATGATATGAGTCATGTGACTGAATAATTGGGCTCAGGAGATCTGTGTATATTGAGAAGGGGGGTGGAGCAAAACTTTATCCTTGAGGAAACCTTGTGGTGAGTTGATGTGACTTGGATTTCTCTCCTCTCAAGTAATCCTTGAATGATCTGCCTCTAAAGTTGAACCAGTTCCAGTGATTCCCAGGTTGGCGAGTGTAGACAGTAAAATCAGTAGAGTCTACGAACTACAATCATAGTACAACAATTGTAATTGCAAAGTTCTTATGTTGGTAGTTATTTAGCAGTTCCACACAATTATTTGATGTACAATAGTTCTTTAAACTGTGTTAAACTCACCGTGTGAGTATGAAGATTGCACCTTTGTGAGGTTTTTAACCTCTTTTCGAAGCTGCCAAGTTCTGTCACTTAGTTCCATATTCAGTGCAGCCAATTGTTCTTCATTTATTTTTTCCATATTTGTGACTTTTTCCAGTGTTTCTTCAAGAAAAAAGAATTCACACAATTTTACAACTTACACTTTCTAATTTCGAGCACCGATTTTATAAAAGCTTAATCATATACCAGTTAAAATTCTTGCTAATTGTCTTGAAAAGTTGTTGAAAAGAAATGAGTAATATAAAGTCAGACGTGTTCCATGAATATAACAGTATTAATCCAATAACAGAAGTCTTGGGGCCCCAGATGAAAAAAAAAACACTTCCGTAATGTACTTGAAGTTCTCTATTTTCGCATAATAAATTTTTACTTAATATATTAAAAATGAATCTTTAGTACTTCTTAAGATCATCTTAAGTCCATCTAAGTGTACTCAACTATTTTTTTTAAACTCAAACACACATACTGACCAACACACATATGCCAAATGCATAAAAAGTAAATCTGTTTAGACTTACTGTTTTTGCGTAGTGACTTTTTACTTTTTAATGTAATAATTAAAGAGTGTAAATAAATCACACATGGTATGATACACCTATACAGAGTTTTCCGGCAACAGGGGTTTAGAAGGTGTTTAAAGGAGTCATTGGATGAATTTATTTGTTTAAAGTGCTATAATCGTTTCCACCGTGCAACTAGCAACCCGAAAAAATGAAAAGCAAGATCCCAGTAAGTTTGTTTTGAAGAGCCTTTCCCTGCAAGCATGTGAGAAATCGAGCCATTCAGATTTTGCTCCTGTTGTGACATAAAAGCAGCATCTTATTATAATATTACCGCCCCTTAATCTACACAATTCCACCCACTTTGCTGCCGCCTAATGTTTTCACAAGCGACAGTGGTGTACGTGATACCATGGCTAAAGTTTGTGGACAACATGCAATGTAGTTGCTGCACAGAGTCCTAACCTCAGAAGAGGCAGGAGTGGATTTATTTTAAAACCTGCCTGTTTGCACGGATCACTTCAAGCCAGAGTGCTTTATCAACTGTTGGACTTTAAAAAATGTCCTGCATGTCCAAAAATTGGAGAGAGGCGATTTCTAACCAAACTGAGGTTTATTAATCAGATTAACAAAAATACAGCGCGCTGGGTTGCTGGACAACACTCCTCTGTCCTTCCCAGGAACAACAACCCCCACGGCACATATTCACAGCATTTATTGTTATTTCACGCCGATCTCTCTTCTGCCGGGGGCCAGGATCTTCCTTGTTTCCACCAATCACCAACTTCTGCCTTATCTGGGTTCTGCAAAACACTTCTGAAACAACATTCCAAATACCTCCCCCAACCCCCTAAACAACTGCAGCCAAAGATGCCCCTTCTCCCCCACAAACTCACATTCCTTTGCTGCAGGCACTTCATTATCAGCATAGCTTGGGTATCAAATGTATGTATTAAAACACTCACAATATTATGACTTCACCTCTATATAAGACAAAACTAATTAAATGATTAAATGTTATTACGTAACTAATTAAATGATTAAATCCTTCACAACCTGGGACAGTACAAGCAGGATTAGCTTCAAAGTTGTTCCTTGATTGACATATATGTAGCGCATATATAGGAGGATAACGTTAGCAAAAGATAGCGAAGGGAGTCAGTCACGTGCTAAAAAGAACATTCAAAGCCAGTTTAAACTCACTCTATATTTATATGTTATTTGGCAAATGGGCACTTGGAGTTTAGCTGTATGTATGTTAATACATTATAAGCGTTAATATAGTTAGCTGCGGCAAGTTGTTTTTTTTGCTAATGAACAGGAGCGAACACTGCAGGTTAGTTTCATTTTTCACATCTCAGATAATACCTAAACCTTCAGCCTAAACCTTAGGCTGAAAAATCTGTCACAGCATACTAGTTATGCTCTCAAGTTGTGTGTTTAACATTATAACTTGTCAACGACAGGCCCCTAACATCCACGTAATTCAGCTGAGATCTGCAGGTGCTCATTCCATGGATTTTAGGCAAGCTTACACGCACAGCGTGAGCGCATTAGGATGCGCTGTTTGCTGTGACGGATTTCTTAGTCTCCGGACGAATGATTTGAGACATGTAAAACGAGGTTTTAGCAAACATCATTTAGCTAAACCATTGCCATGGCAGTAATACACGTGTTTTGTGTTGACACACCAGACGGAAGGGGATGGGGTCCGCTGAAACTCATTATCATTTAAAGAGACATGCACCAAAACAGGTTGCTATGAGCAGAGCTGTTTTTGACGAGGCAAAAGGGTTTTGTTATCACAACCATTGAGTGTTTTTTACCAAAATGTGTTCCAGACACTTCATGAAGACCCTAATAAATCAAACCAACTATTTGAAAGTGCTCATCCTACACAACACAATTAGTTTCACACAATCATGAAACATGAAACAGCCCAACAGCGTATTACTAACATTACATTGAATTATTATGCTAAAGCTTTCATCTAAAGTGACATAAAAATATTTAAAAGAGAATATAACATGTTGTGAATGTATTAAATAAGAGTAGTCTACAAAGCCATGTTCATGTTTACATGTAGGGCTAACCATGTGAGTTTGAAGATTGCTCCTCTTTGAGGTCTTCAACCCCTTTTTGAAGCTTCCCAATTTCGTCATATAGTTCCATTTTCAGTGCAGCAAGTTGATTTTTATTTACTTTTTCCATTTTTGTGACTTTTTCATCGAGACATGCCTTTGTTTCTTCAAGAAAAAAGAATTCATACAATTTTACAACTTCCAGTTTCTAATTTCAAGCACCGATTTAACTTAATCATAAAACAATTTATATTCTGGCTAATTGTCTTGAAAATTTACAAATGAGTAATATATAGTCTAACGTGTTCCATGAAATACAATACAAACAGTATTAATCCAATAACAGAAGTCTTTAGGCCCCAGGTGAAAATCAATTGCTCTTTCATTATGTACTAAAAGTGCTCTATTTTCGCACAGTGATTTTTTACTTAATATATTACAAATGAAACTTCAGTACTTATTAAGATCATCTAAGTGTACTCAACTATTTTTAGACACCATGAATATGAACTAATATATACACTCTAAAAAATGCTGGGTTATTTCTGTAAACACATTTTTGGGTTATTTGTGCTGGGTCATAATTTTGGGTTGTTTGAGGTACTGTAAACACACAGTTGGGTTGCTCATGCTGGGTCAAATGGACTGTAGGGGTTATTTCACCACTGAACAGCTGGTTGGGTTATTTTGACCCAACCGGTTTGTTCATTTTTCCACTTCATCGGACCTTCTGGATCCTTCACGCGTCTCATTGTCAGACGGCAACGCACATCACAGCATGCTGATTTTATAAGGTAAATAAATATGATAATATGATTATTTTTAATAACTTGTGGTAAGAGCACACTGATTTTACTGTTTAATGCAGTATTTGATCTGTCGCTGTGCGGAGGAAGTGTTTTATTCTGTGATTGATTAACGTTAAGTAATTTATCAGTTTAGCATGCTAATTTAAAAAAAGGCCTTAACAATCGCTTTATCGTTATGTTATATATATATATATATATATGTGTGTGTACGTGTGCATATTTTTACTTTAAAAGGTTTTATCCTTCACGTTAAATCCTCATGGAACTGTATGAACAAGCCTTAGTTCAGAAATAGCCTACATGGTATAGTTCGGTTACTGTTTGTCTACTGTATATGACTTTGTAATGTTTAGTCAGAATTAGATAATTTCATACAAAACTTAATCTAAGGGGACATTTTTTCAAGTGTCTGCGACGTGCCGGATCCAACCAACTAGCAATAATTTAAAATTTAGCATTTTCGCGCTTTTTTCTCCTCAGGTAACGTAACCGTTAGCTGCATTAGCTAAAAGCTATGCCTCTTAATCTCACTGATAATTACAATTAATGACAAAAATAATGTTTGGAAAATTAAACAAAAATTTCCTTCTGACACAGGACAGCAAACGATAGATTTTCCAGCTGGTAAAAATACAAGTGTTCTATTAATTTTGGCCATCACTGTGTGATATATGTATATCCTCAGAAGTAAATGATATACAGTATGAATGTAGTGAATGAAGTAAAATACTAAAAGTGATTTTTGAAATTTTCTTCTAAAATTAGCATTTTTATAAGGCCACTGTGTTTTTTCATTAAATGCATTTTAACTTAAATGTTAGTTATGTTTTAAGACTAACTGTGATATATTTATCAGGTGGGGACTGTCATGGTGGAATACTTGCAAAATGCAGAGACCAGTGATGTAATCTGCACGTTTTGTGCCTTTGGGACGAGGCAGCAACGACATCCCAGACCTTCGCCATTGTTTCGGGACATGCCATTGAAAAACTGACTTGTTGCTCAGTTGATTTGTTTCAAGTCCTTTTCTGTGCTTGATGTTAACTAAGCAGTCTCTTCCTACTTAGGAATTTCTCCAGCATGCAGTTTATCGTATTGATGGACATGAGTCTTCATGTGGAAAGTATTTGAGGACAACAGTTTTTTCTGGGCACTTGTAACATGTTTTAAGTTGTCACATGTATTGTCTGTTGTTTGGAGTCTTTGTTTGGCTTAGTTTTGATGGCACACTGTTTGGACTGATTCTCATGTGCCAATAATATATTTTTTGAGTGTTCTAATGCTGCGAATGTTGACATAGAATAGGAATCTACAGTGCCTTTTCACCCAGTTTTGTGTTTTTAAAGAAACTGATCTACAAAAACTTGTTTTTATGTGTCTGTAGGTGTTGGATGAAATGTATGACTATTGCACCCATTCAATAAATGTAAAGAAATAAATTTAACAAAAACGCATATTTACAATTGCATTTGTTTTGTGTAATTGTATTACAGAAAAATTATAATAATTTTACATTCCCTTGAGATTATTTATTTTTATTGGTAAATATAAAAGAAGCAAGGCATGGGGAAAACATATAACCCAATGTTTAGGTTATGTTAACCCAGAAACACAGTTAACCCAACCCACTAGTTGGGTCAAACAAACAACCCAGCATTTTGGGTCAAATGGTTCAACCCAGCACTTGGGTCAAAATAACCCAGCGCGTGTTCTGTCCCATAGTTACCCAGCAGCTGGGTTAAGGTTGGGTTATTTTCTAACCCAGCAATTCTTAGTGTGTACAATCAACTAAAACATACTATTTTCTGTATTTATTTGTTGTACTTAACATACCTGTCAAGTATCCCGTTTTGGCCGGGAAAGTCCCGTATTTTACCCTTCTTTCCCGCCGTCCTCCCGTATTAGTATTTTCCCGTAAATCTCCCGTATTTTAACCTGCCTTATTAAAAAATAATAACACCGGAGTAAAAAAAAAAAAACATTTCCAATCTGAGCTCTGTCACTAGCCTAGCGATAACTGCCATCTGCAGTAGCCTACAGTACTGTAGGTGGCAGTTGTCACGAGGTTAGTGTGTGAGGTCAGATGATGAGTGACAACGCGGGAAAAAAACTAAACCGAGACGGATAATGGACGTAACAACAGTGACGGAAGGCACTCCTGCCAAAAAAACAAAACCCTCGCGTAAATACCGCGATCAATGGGACAGCGAATTTAATTTTCTGAAGAGGAGCAGGGTGGGGGACAGTCACGCGTTTTGTAAGTTTTGTAACTGCGACTTTAGCATCTCACACGGGGGAATTCACAGACTATCAGGTGACAGATAGTAAGGAACTCCCCCAAGAAGACAGAATCGACAGACTCTGGGGCATGATAGGAAAGGACATGAGGTTCAGTGAGCTGCCGAAACTTATGAAGGCTTTACTGTGCATTCCCCATAGCAATGCAAGTTCAGAAGGGTATTTAGCATGGTACGAAAGATTGTTACAGAGAATAGGATGACATTAGACAACAGAACTGTTTGCGCTCTACTCTCATGTAAAATGAACCACTCTGGCCCAGCCCACAAATACACTCCTTCCAAAATAGTCTTAAAGAATGCAAAGTCTGCAACAAATGTGTACAATAACTCACTAAAAGAGTAAAGAAAAGTTATGTGAAATAAAAAGAAAAACTGTTAAGGAAAAGCAATATGAAATAAAAAGAATGTGGAATGAAAATAAAATGTAAAGACAAGCAACGTTAAATTAACAGCAAATAAGCCTTTAAATAAATGCTCTTCATATATACCCTTTTGTGTTTTCATTTGGGCTATAACACCTGTCTTAAAATGTAAGGGATACTGGAGCTTGGTTGGGGTGGTGGGCGCCGAAAAATTTCCCTTATTTTCAAATCCAAAACTTGACAGGTATGGTACTTAAAGTAAATTTGAACACGCACACTGACCAAAAAACATATGCCAAATGCATAAAGGTAAATCTGTGTAGATTTAGTGTTTTTGTGTAGTGACTTTTTACTTTTTAATGTAATAATAAAAGAGTGTAAATTGACACATGTGGTATGTGTAGTAGAGTAGGCGGGGCGAGACCGTGGTTCGAGTCCGGTGAGTAATTGTGAATTAGCGCCAGCTGTGCGCACACCGGCCTCGAATCACGTAGGAGATGGGAGCATATAAAAGGAACGAGCGACCGGACCGTCGAAGAGAGAGGACCGGGCCCGAACTTATGTTATGTTTGTATTTATATTTATATTTATGTTCCTGTTTTGTTCGCCGGCGGTCGTCCGTGAGGGGCCGCCGGCTGTTATATTAATTTATTAAATGTATGAAATGTCTTCCGGTTCCCGCTTCCTTCCTTCCATTTTAATGAAGTTTGTTACATTGGTGCCGAAACCCGGGAGGAAGGAGAGACATGCTGTCGGAGAGTCCTCGCCGCCGAGTGGCCTCGCGGTGCCGGAGAGTTCGGGCAGCGCGGACGAAGGGCGTCCGCCAGTGGCTGCCCGAAGCGGTGGCTCTGGGGAAACGGAAGTGCACAGTGCGGCCACCGTCAAAACTTCGGTGGAACGGCGATCTTTGTTGCCGCGCCCCTGGGTCGAGGTGGGGTGGCTTTCGTCCAAGTGGGAGCGGGGGGGTTGCCGCCGTCCGCCAGAGGCCGGAGCCTGTGTCCGTCCCCCGAGGGGGAGGAGCAGGGGACGGAAGTGCCGGGTGAGCCACCGCCTGCCAGAGGCCGGAGCCTGCGTCCGTCCGCCCAAGGGGGAGGAACAGGGGACGGGGAACCCGCCCCGACTCCCGGATAAAGGAGGAGCCACCGCCGGCCGCCAGGGGGCGGACGGTCGAGCCGTCCATCGAAGCCCCAGGGCCACCGCAAGGCACCGCGAAGGAGAGTACTCCGGCTGGTTGAGGAACGAGCGGCAGCATGTCGGGGAACCGGACTTTAATTTTTTTTTCCTCTCTCCCCTCTCTCTTTCCGGTCGCTCCGAGGGCTCCCGTCTCCGTTGTCTCGTCTCGTCGCTGCATACCCCCCGCCCCACCCCCCCGAAGGAGGGGGAGGGAGCATGCACAGTCGCGGGGGTACCCCCCGGCCTGTGAGGGGTGATGGGGGTATGTAGTAGAGTAGGCGGGGCGAGACCGTGGTTCGAGTCCGGTGAGTAATTGTGAATTAGCGCCAGCTGTGCGCACACCGGCCTCGAATCACGTAGGAGATGGGAGCATATAAAAGGAACGAGCGACCGGACCGTCGAAGAGAGAGGACCGAGCCCGAACTTATGTTATGTTTTTATTTATATTTATGTTCATGTTTTGTTCGCCGGCGGTCGTCCGTGAGGGGCCGCCGGCTGTTATATTAATTTATTAAATGTATGAAATGTCTTCCGGTTCCCGCCTCCTTCCTTCCATTTTAATGAAGTTTGTTACAGTATGATATACCTATACAGAGTTTTCGGGCAACAGGGGTAGAATGTGTTTAAATTCAGACCTTACACAACTCCTCAACGGACCGGTCTTCATCGAAACAGCTACTTCTAAACTATGTTGTACAGGGGCTTAACAAACACTTCAGAATAAAATCTCATTTTCTCTTATGTCTGCTCTTTGTCTTAACTGAGTACTATATTTGTATATTAGGAAATTGCTTTTCAAAAGTAATCAGTCCACAATTTTACAAAATTGTAGTTGCACACAATCATACAGTAACTTGATACAGCCCTACAGCATATTACTGACAGTACATTGATTTATTAGGCAAACGCTTTCTTCCAAAGCAAAATAAAAATGAGAGAGAATTTAACATATTGTGAATGTAGTCGATAAGTGTAGTCTACATAGCCATGTTCATGTTTACATGTAGGGTTCACCGTGTGAGGAAGAAGATTGCGCCTCTTTGAGATTTTTTACTTCTTCTTTAAGCTTCCCAATTTTGTAATGTAGTTCCATTTTCAGTGCAGCAAGTTGAGTTTTATTGATTTCTTCCATATTTGTGACTTTTTCATCGACACATGCCAGTGTTTCTTAAAGAAAAAATAAATAAATACATTTTACAACTTACACTTTCTTAATTTCAAGCACCGATTTTATTATTTAATATTATTACTAATTGTCTTGAAAAGTTACAAATAAGTAATATAAAGTCTGACTTGTTCTATGAAATACAATACAAACGGTATTAATCCAATAACAGAAGTCTTGGACCCAAGGTTTAAAAAAAAAATTCACTTCCATAAAGTACTTAAAGTGCTTTATTTTCGTACAGTAATTTTTTCCTTAATATACAAAAATTTAATCTTTAGTACTTTTTAAGATCATCTTTAGTCCTTCTAAGTGTACTCAACTAATTTTAGACACCATGAATATTAACTAAAATATACCATGAACTAAAACGTAATATTCTCTGTATTTTTTGTTGTACTTGAAGTGAACTTGAATACACGATTATATAAAAGATCGGTTCAAGTATACTTCAAGTGGTAATTAAATACAGAGATAGTATGTTAAAAGCTTATTTTAGTTCATATTCATGGTGTCTATTATTCATGGCACAGTTGTGTCACGGTTTGGACCGGGAGGTAGAACCCAATCGCAGGCAGTCAAGGCGAGACGAGACGATGGTATGGGGGTAAACAGATAATTATTATACAAATAGACACTACAAAACGACAAAACAAAACCCACGATGGGGAAAACAAGACAGGATTATATATAATTGAAAACAAGGACACGGACTAACCAGACTAGAAAAATAAAACACTTAAACAACACTAGACTACACTTACTAAGACTACAGAGATGCAACGAAGAACAGGAACAAGGGTAACAGGAACAACTTAATAAAGGTTTCACGCTACAAGAGAACAAAGACAAGATACAGGGTACAGCTACAATGAACACGAGGATGTTTTAAAGGGGACAAACACAGGATAATTAACGAGGGGTAGGTGTCGGTAATGAAACACTAATGGGAAGGCTAACGAGACTGAGGGGCGGGAAACACCGACGAGACACGAGAAAGCGGATGACAAGCAAATATATAAGGAAGGCCATGTCTTTCTCACACAAAACCCAAAAGCTATGCCATGACTCCACTGCAAGACAAGAATAAACATGACATGATAGTGGAATCATGACAAGTTGAGTACACTTAGATGGAAAATTAGTGCGCGAAAATAGAACACTAAGTATATTATGGAGTGCACTTTTTCACATGATCAATATTTACAGGATGTTAATAGACAAATATGAACTGCAGAACTATGAATTCGATTAAAATGATTAAAAGGGGACACATTCATTACTCTGTTAAAGAATCAAACAATAAAAAACAGTAATATGACTAAATCCTGTTGTGTAGTTTTCATCAGTGCGACTGAAGACTTCTAATGCAGTCCAAATATTAAGATCATTCTGACGTATTACAATTTAAACAGAATGAAAAAAAAACATGTAAAATTGATGTCTTCATGCGATTTCCTGAATTTTTACTAATATAAAGACAGACACTAACATTCAGTCAGTTTTGACCCCCCTTGTTTTTGTTCTTCTTCCTCGCTCTCCCGTGTGCTGTCACTAGCCAGGTTCCATTACAGATTTGCGCAAAATACATTTTTGATTAAAACAATATCGCGTAAATTTCCATTCAAGTCATTCTGGGCGTACTTCTTCTTTGTATATTTTATGGCAGGTTGCAAATAAACGTAGTGCAAAGTGCCACCTACTGTGATGAAAGAATGAAGAGAAATGTCTATATTTTCATATGACCTCACTGTTCCTAAAAAATCTCCATACTGCACTCTCTCGTTTTCCTGCATTTGAGCCATCATACAAGATGAATGTTCCTTACGTCCTATCTTTCCAAATGTTCTGCCAAAACAAACCACGAATGGTCATGTGACTTTTCTATACGCCACGTAAATTGTAAATATGACAAAAAGTAGCCAGGTTTCCATTACCCTTTAAAAATGTGCAAGTATTTTTGCGAAATATAGCTTCATAAAAAAACACCTCATACAAGCGTGACAACTTTTTTGCGATACATCATTGTTTTTGCAAGATTGACGTGTTTCCATTGAGTGAATTTTCAATGTGCCATTTCAATTTGCGCATTTTGAAGGGTAATGGCAACATGGCTACTGTCAGCGACACGTGGTACTTTGTTTCGGACCTGTCACCGCTCCCTCGTGCACGACATGAGATTAAATGCATATCATATAAAAACGTCAGAATTTGGATGTTTTACACAATTTGATGTCATGTAAGTGACAATATTACAACTATCACATCCATATGGATTTTCTTTATCACAGTGAAAACAACAATAAAAACCTTCCTTCACCTAACATGATAATTTTCTGTTGATATGAGAGTTTTTTAAAAGTATGTGAATGTTATTGCTGTGCGTTTGCTTCAACAAAAAGTATTTTATGTATATAAGTTTCATGTGTTTTTTTAACCACTTTATGGTGCGTTTTTAGTTTTAGTTTCCAGCACACTGAGGCAGCTTTCGTTGACACATCTTGCCCGCACTGCGGGCAGATGGTCATACAGAAGTTGCGGTCACGGGTGGCTGTCTTTTCGTTGTCTTTTTTTACCATTTCGTTGCTACCCGGGCCGTGACGTCGGTGGCTTAGGCCCCGATGCCCGCCAGTGTTAGCAGCGTTAGTGATGTGGGGACCTCTGTGAACGTAAACACATCAGCAAAGTGCTCACGGGCCGATCGCACACCGTTTCGCTCTTCAGAAACGTTCCCCGACCGGAGGTGGCATACCGTCCGGATCCTCAGGCACGCACTCGGAAATGATGCGTGACGTAGATGAGATGTCACTCGCAGCATGGGAGGGAGACTGGCATCCGAAGTGAACAGAAGTGATGTCAGCCATGCTAATCCGGGGATACGTGGTTCCTGGGGTCAGAGCGCGGTGCAAACCGCTCCCACCCCGAGTGCCATTTTTTTCCCGGAGGTGCCTGAGGAGCTGTGTAAGACCTGGAGCGCTCCAGTCACGGCCCGCTCCAGTCAAACCAGCTCCAGCTCCCTCAGTTCCCTCGATGGTGGGGCAGCCATAGGCTCCGTCGAGATCCCCCAGGTGGAACGTGCGGCTGCGGTGCACCTCTGCCCGCAGATGGCTGCCACCTGGGGGAATCGGCCACGCCTACCGTCCAAGGCTTGTGGGTCTCCGTCATCACTGGTGTCGTCAAGGCTTGCGCTGCCGCGGGCCAGGCTGTCTCCTCTCTCTAGGCCATGGCCATCCTGCAGGTCCGCCCGGCCAAGGCGTTGAGGGAGCTCCACGAGGGTAAGGCCGACCCGGGTATAATGCAGGCCACTGACAGCGCTCTACGGGCGCTCAGGGCCTGGCGCCCACTTACTAACCGAGTTTTTCCGTTCTCCCCGGGTGTACTTGCAGCCGATCGCACACTCCACTGGACTGTGCCCGGCAACCCAACCTCACGACCTGGCTCGGCTCGTTTTTTTCGATACTGGATTTAACTAAAGGATACTGGCAGATCCCCTCATCTCGCCTATCCAAAGACAAAACCGCCTTCACCACGCCGTTTGGATTACACCAATTCGTGACACTTCCATTCGGCTGATACGGAGCTCCAGCCACCTTCCAGCGGCTCATGGACCGCCTGCTGCGACCACATGCTGGATATGCGGCGGCATATATGGATGACATAGTCATTTACAGCAATGACTGGGAACGGCATATGCACCACCTGAGGGCGGTCCTGGGTTCGCTGACGGCTAACCCTAAGAAATGTGCAATTGGGCGTGTGGAGGAAAGGTATCTGGGCTTCCACTTGGGTCATGGTCAGGTGCTTCCCCAAATTAATAAGACCAGCAGTTGAAACCGCACCGAGACCCAAGACCAAAAAGGAGGTGAGGCAGTTCCTGGGGCTGGCGGGATACTATAGAAGGTTTGTACCTAATTATTCGGACCTCCCCAGACCGCTGACTGACCTTACTAGAAAGGAGGCACCGGATAAGGAGCCATTCCAGCAGGCTTTTACCCAGGTGAACCGTTATTGCACTCCCCTGACAGAGGCGTCGGATTGGGGCGTGGGGGCGGTTTTGTCCCAGGAGACGGGGGGTGAAGAATGGCCGGTGCTGTACCTCAGTTGGAAGCTATCTAGGAGAGAGCAACATCGAAAAAGAGTGCCTGGTGATCAGGTGGGCCATACTCACCCTCCGTTATTATCTCCTGTGGAGCGAATTCACGCTCCATTCGGACCACGCTCCCCTCCAGTGGCTCCACCGCATGAAAGATACCATCGTGCAGATCACCCGGTGGTATCTGGCGTTACAACCCTTTAAGTTTCAGGTGATCCACAGACCGGGGTATCAGATGGTCGTGGCCGACCATCCAGGAGGAGGGGGGAGCTTGCAGGCCAGATGGGGCCTCGGCCTGAGTCGGGTGGTGGGGGTATGGGCAAGGGGGTGTGGTTTAGTGACGTCTGTACCGGGGAGGAGAGACACGGGAAAGACGGTAAGCAAGTAGGTTGATTGCAGATTAAGATCACCTGCGTCTCATTACAGTGATTGGTGAGGAGACAGCTTAAAGGCTCACAGTTTCGGAGGAGAGTTGAGAGAGACGGACTGGGAGACCTGACCACTGCCAGCTGGGGATCGTATCCGGCTATCGGAAGTGGAGATTCTTACGGACCATGATCCGGAAAAGTCGAAGAAGTTTTTGTTTAATTTGTATACCAGAGCGTATTGGCGCCGTGTGTTATGCACAAAATGAAAATAAAGTGATTCTTGGCTCCCAGTCCTTGCTGACCCCGCGTCCTTCCTTCTACATTCTTACGAACTTGATTACACAAACAAATATGTTTTTTTGTTCTACCTAAACTTGCCATTAGTTATGAGGTGGTTTACCTGCCAAAACAGCAGATCCTTCCATTTTCCGTCTTTGCTCCACATTCCATCTTCTGTTTACCTGTGAACGGGTAGAATTGCAAGGTGAAAGTTACTATCCAATTACTAATCTATTATGAAACATTGAAATTAAGTTCTCTGTTAAAATGTCTGTTGATATCTCCATATGATTCACTGTAAGCAAATTTAGAAAACATTAACAACAGTGAAATTAAGGAGTTTAGTCATTTCACTTTTACGTCCAGTTCGTCCTTTTTTAATAAAAGTAAAACACTATAAAATGTATGTTACGTTGTTAGGCTTCTTCTTAAGCTCTTTAGATTTGTCAAATAAGCTTGCTTACAACAAAGCTGCACTTACCATCAGGAATGTGATGTGTGATGCTACTGCAACTGTTGCTGCTGCTACTGCTGTCACTACTGTTGCTACTTTTACAGCTACTTCTGCTCCTATTGCTGCTAATACTAGCAGTATAACCAATACTGCAGCTGTTGCTTTACACACCATGTGCTTATACCTGTACGAGAAGCTTTCTGTTGACAAAATGTTTCGTCAAAAAAATTAATATATATAAGCATTGAGAGTATAAATAACATTAGCATACAAATTCTGTTTTTCAGACATCATACTGATACTTGATTGATTTGAAATTGGGAGAATTTGTAAGGTAACACATTGAATATTCCTCAAACAACATGTTTGTTGAAAAATCGAATGTGCAGTGGTTTAGGCGACATTATCCTGATGAATATTCTGTGATCATTTACTCACCTTTGAGCTGTTCCAAATCTGTCTAAATGTCTTTGTTCTGATGAATACAGAGACAGATATTTGGAAGAATGTGTATAACCAGACAGATTTTGTCCTCCATTGACTGCCAAAGGAAAAACTAATATGGTAGTCAAAAGTGCCCCAGAACTGTTTTCTGTCCAACATTCTTCAAAATGTCTTCTTTTGTGTTCAACAGAACAAAAAGATATATAAAGTGTGACGAGCAGGCCAAGGGCCAATCAGCGTCGTCATGGAAACCAAGCAATTACGCCATACCTGTTGCACGTCGTCAGCAGCTGAGGCGCATCAAGGGCACGCTTTATAAGCAGCAGAGGAACAGGAAGAAAGGGGGACTTGTTATCCTGAGAACTTCTTGATGACTAACCGTGTGCATGTTTCTTTGCTACAGAATCCAGCGGCTGAAGACGAGCAGACTCTCTTGCACGATTGCCCACTCACGGATCACTCTGCACGCACGGGACTTCCACGGACCACACCACGGACGGAGATAGGAGCTAATTCCCTTTTGTTCACCAGCTTCATCAAATTCACTTTTGTCACTTTCAATAAATCTCCCTCCGGGACGTGTAAAATTACAGTACTGTGTCTGTTGTGCTTTCTGCCCGTCACAAAAGTATTTTTTTATCTACTATGGAAGTCAATGGGGGACCAAATCTGTCTGGTTATAAGCATTCTTCCAAATACATTTTTCTGTGTTCATCAGAACAAAAACATTTATACAGATTTGGAACAACTTGAAGGTGAGTAAATGATGACAGAATTTTCATTCTTGGGTGAAGTATTCCTTTAAAGCCTAAACTAAGGGTTTCTAAGAAGAATACATTTCCGATCATCACATTACCTGATGGTTTACTAAAATGCACATAATGTTGAGGCTCATCAGTGTGTACATTAGACATGAAAGACAGCAACAATATAGAAGACACAAACTATTTAGCCTATTTTATTCTAGAGTTCAAGAAGGTCATGACTATTTAATTATCACTGTTTTAGTTTTAGTGTTTACAAACTTCAGCAACATTAGACCTCATGGGTTGAAAGTATTACTTTAATTAATGATAAATTATGGATGTACAGGTGATTATTGCACCAATAAATTAAATTATAAAAAAGTAAGATTACATAATACTAACGTTTTTTTACTCTTACTGTTATCTCCTCTGTTCTTGTTCCATTGTTGACCTGACACATGTAATCTCCAGAATCAGACTTTGTGAAGTGTTGCAGTGTTAAGGACACATTACCTCTCTTTAGCTCCTTAGGTAACAGACTTGCTCTGGTCTCATAGCCCTTTCCCTTAATCACCTGTCCTTTCTTAAAAAGACAAACACAGTCTGTCTCCTTAAACCATCTGATCTCCATGTCCATAACACCATGTGGTGACCCAGGTGACAGGAAACATGGTACAGTGACATCAGACCCCAGCGTTATCTTATCTCTTTCCAGAGTTTTGAGGTGAAAAAAATCTATGATGTAAAAAAATAGAAAAATCATATCAACATACATTTTTTTTGACTATTTTGTTAGTTTGGAAACCGACTTCTGTTGACCAAGATTACTCCACATAATATTAATTTTCAGAGTTAATGATGCCAAAAGCTATTGCTTCATATGTGTCTTATGAGGATACAGAACTAAGTGTGAATGCTTCTTGAATGACACTTGACATGTATCCCACATAAATTATTTATAGATCATAATAATTTTATTATTTGAATCATTGTATAATTATATTTATATTTTATGAAAGACAACGATTTTAAGAGTCACAAACTTTTCTGGTCTGCCTAAAAATATATTTTATTAGAATAAAAAAATTTGCTTTGTAAATTGTATAAATCATTATATTTCTGCTACAAAGGTATTAGTAATAATTGAATACAATATAAAATGATGCAACATAGTGGTGTTGTCGCATGATCTAACTCAGTGTCTACACCGACAGTTGCGCCGTAAAATTATAATAAATTTCTGATGTATTTTGTTGTGTCGCGCGGGCTGCGCCAGGTGTACAAACGGTGTAGGAAATCAGTCTCACTGTGCCCCTTTTAAACAATTTTGTAAGAGCAAAGTATCCCACACACACACACTATGAAAACAAAGATTTGAATAATAATGACACACAAAAATATATTTTGAACATATATTTCTAAAAAAACTTCAATTGTTGTGCTGTTCCAATTTCCCATTTTAGTTCTTAAACAGAAAAAGAACATATTGACAAAAAAATCAGCTCATTTTTTTTCTCTAAATCTCTAAAACAACACTATAAAATTCCTACTACTGACGAATTTCGTTGTGTACCCGCTTACTGTAAGTCAGACCACAGCTTTGGGTCCAAACACTCAAATATGCTATATATATATATATATAATATATATATGTACACTCATGGCACGCACACTGTACAACTTTCAAAAAAACACTCTTTACCCAGTGTTCGAATTGTTGCTCTTGGGGGGCCCTAACCAGCCCTAAAAAAAAACCTCGAAGCTGCCAGTACAAGCATGCATCACATGATAGTTAAATGCATAAACGTCTTTAAAATGTTGATAATCCATTCAAAGATATTCACATGACAAAGAGGTGACATATTTTAAGTTCACTTAATGTATTTGTATGATGGCAGGGCCTGCTTTGTATACTTTGTATCACTCATCAAAGACAAAATAGATTTATAATGTCTCGTGGGAACTTTTTAAGTTTAAGTTTTTAAGAACATTTTTAAGCAAGTTTACTTAATTTATTTGTATGATGGCAGTGCCTGCTTTGTATAGTTAAATTCATCAAAGGTAAACTAGATTTATTATGTCTTGTGCTTATGTTTCATATTTGTCTGTTTAACTGGTAAGCTAGTTCATGGTTACACAACTGTAGGTTAGTTACAACACATAGACACACATACAAAAACACAAATATGCTGCATTATTCCGCTTTATTATTATGATGGTAATTCAATTGTTGATTGTTTATGCAACTGTTGCTCTTTCGTTTATTTTATTAAGTTTTGCTGAACACTCTCACACCAAGTATGTTGTCTGTGTTGATTTAGCTTATTCGCCTTACTTTACATACTTTTTTGTTTATTAGTAATGATAATAATAATAACAACTTTATTTTATATAGCACTTTTAAAAGAAGCATCTCAAATCTCTTTATATATTAAGTAAAAATAGAGGGACAGAAATGTAACATACACTAGAAATCAATAACAGCAAGATAAAAACAATCAGATAAAAACCAAAAGGGAAACAAGCAATTTCACTAAACAAATTATACAATGAGAAAATAAACAAAAACAAGGCACTAACATATCTCACATAAAAGCTGCCCTAAAAAAGTAAGTTTTAAGAGAGCTATAAAAGCTATAACTGAGACTTTTGTTTTGTAACTGACCAAGCAATTTCACCAAGAAAAATGGATTCTTGTCGCTATAAATAAAAGCATCTACTAAAACTTTAAATAAATGTAAACTTCTCTTACCTTTTTTGTCACACACCTGTATTTCCTGGTGCCTTGGATGGAAATGTTAAACAATTAAATAGTTGAGGAAAATTTGTGAAACCCTGCCCGGCTTCTGCTACCTGATCACCAAATCATAATTAGTCAAGCTGTCATGTCTCCGACCACACCCCTCCAATGACTCATTATTATTTTTATAGGGCGTGTTCGAAGCTATTGTAAATAACTCCAGAAACGAACACTAGACTTTGTTCCATTGACTTTCATCCATTTGTATATGAATGCATAGACCAGAAATGCAGGCTCATCTACAAAACGTTTGCATGTCGCTGCGTTCCAAAGGTCAACTTTGGTGAATTCTGGCTGCTTTCATGCGATTCTGTCATTACCGTTATAAAACATGAAAAAGCACTCACGTCCTCATACACGTCCTCAACTTGCAGTTACAGCTTTAGGCTGGGAGTTTTCTGTAAGTTATAACTTTATAGCTTGTACAAGAGCACACATTATTATTGACAGTCGAACAAAAAAAGTGATCAGATTTGGACAGCATTATAAACCTTCTCAACGTATGGAATCACATATTTCTTTATCTCTCAGAAACAAGCCTATACAGAAATGAAGGTTCCCCATTATGACATCACAACTTCATCACACTTGTAGTCGCCCCAAGGCGGTGAGAACCGTGTCGGTGAGATGCTTACTACGATGAAAGACCACACTTGAAGTTAACAGGATTTTTTTCATAAAAAAAATGTTTGGAAATGTTAAGATGGTCATAGATGCATTTGGATCTATGGATTTATTTAACAGGCACACTATATATTGCTTGATATGTTTCCAAGGCATACTTTAAAATCAATATCAATGTTAGGTTTGCAAAAAGGTATGTGTTCATGCCCATTTTTTATGTTTTTGCTATATAATTTAAGCATAGATATGGCTCTATTCTTCCGATAGACCTTGCTTAAATTATAATTTCACTCAGTTTGATTTTGATAAATATAATGCTTTATAATTTCATTTTTTGTGTGTCTGCCATAGTAGGCCTACATTCACACATCTTGAAGGTCAAGTTTAAAGTTTTACTCGCATTGAGATAGTCGCACTTGACAAGATTGCAGAAAACTTGGATGTTAATGAAATAAACCATTGTGGCCGTTGTGAAGAAAGCTCATCAGCGTCTTCCTGAGATGACTGAGAAAGTTTGGCATGAACCACCACATCCTCACAGGGTTCTACACCAGCACTATTGAGAGCATCCTAACTGGCTGCGTCACTGCCTGGTATGGCAATAGCACTGCTCTCAACCGCAAGCCCTGCGGAGAGTGGTACGAACTGCCAAACACATCTTCGGGAGTGAGCTTCCCTCCCTGCAAGACCTCTACAACAGATGATGTTTGAAAAAAGCAAAGAGGATCATCAGAGACTCCAGCCACCCTAGTCACAGCCTATTCTCACTGCTATATTGCTACCATGTAGTTACATGTATAGAGAATTGCTAAATGTGTCATATATTTTACGTACAGAACATGTCTTATTGTCAGAACTGTGTTTTTGTACAGATATGTTTATTGTATTTATTGTCCTGTAACTGTAAGAACTGCATTATTGGCTGAAATTGCACACAAGCTTTTCACCTAATATTGCACTTGTGCACTGTAGAGTGACAATAAAAGTGATTTGATAAACAGAATGTATATGTAGTGTTCTACTTTGTTTGTGTTGCATTACAGTAAATAACTATCTCTACTCCTGCCAGTTATAAGCTGTTATTCTTGATTTACAGTACAATACTGACTAAACTGTTGCCAGTTATAGTCACTGTAAAGTCTCAGTTAATGTTAAATACTGACAACACTGTTGTGTTTAACTGTAGAAATGCCTGGAAAGGTCTAGCAGTGTAAATAAAGTTGACATTTCAGCTTGGTATCAGGACGTCCAAGTTCCATTCTTCTATCTCCTGAATAGAATTATACATTATAACTAGCTGTTCCCTTTCTGTCGGTCTCTCGACGTTGTGTCGAGAACGACAGATGGGGTTCGCCCTTGAGAACCAATCAACTCTGACTACTATAGAAAAGGCCAATGAAATTTGGCGAATGCAATTTGCATGCCGGGCTCCGCCCCCGGAAATCCGGTATAAAAGGAAGCCGGCGTGCAGCATTCACTTACCTTTTGTTCTTCAGAGCCTTCGCTCATGACTACGAACAGAACGAATTCTATGAATTCTTCTTCTTCTACATTGCTGGATCTACGACGTGTAGCAGCGGATCGTCCCTACCTGCAGCGACCTTCCCCTGGGCGTCTCGGCGGTTCCTGAGGTGTTAGAGATTTTTTCTAAAAAGTCCTTTTCAGGACTTACTGAGCATTCTCCAGCGCGGCATGTCCCGCTGTTCTCTTGGGTGCGGCACTCTCATAGAGGAGGGGGATGGACACGATCGCTGCGTTAGGCGTCTGGGCATCCAGCACGCTGAAGCAGCGTTCGTTGACACATCTGCCCGCACTGCGGGCGGATTGTCATTCAGAAGTTGCGGTCACGGGTGGCTGTCTTCCTACGGGAACCAGCCACCATTTCGTCTGCTACCCGGGCTGTGACATCTGTGGCTACGGCCCTGATGACCACCCACGTTAGCAGCGTTAGTGATATGGGGAACTCTGCGAACGTAAACCCGCCAGCTAAGTGCTCACGGGCCGATCGCACCCCGATTCGCTCCTCTGAACGTTCCCCAACCGGCGGTGGCATACCGTCCGGATTCTCACGCACACACATCGGGTACGATGTGTGACGCAGATGAGATGTTGCTCGCAGAATCGGAGGGAGGCTAGCATCCGACTCTGACGAATCCGAGCTCCACCCCCAGCGGTCGAGTTAGGAGGAAGCAGAAGTGATGTCATTCATGCTAACCCGGGGATATGTGGTTCCTGAGGTCGGAGCGCAGTGCAAACCGCGCCCACCCCGGGTACCATTTTTTTCCCGGAGCTGCATGAGGAGCTGTGTAAAACTTGGAGCGCTCCACTCACGGATCGCTCCAGTGAAAACCAGCTCCGCCTCCCTTACTTCCCTCGCTGGTGGGGCAGCCAAGGATTGCGTCGAGATCCCCCGGGTGGAACGTCCGCCCGCGGCGCACCTGTGCCGCGGACGGCTACCACCTGGGGGGAATCGGCCACCCCTACGTTCCAAAGCACGTAAGACTTTGGCATCACTGATGTCGAAAGCTTGCGATGCTGCGGGCCAGGCTGCCTCCTCTCTACGCCATGGCCATCCTGTAGGTCCGCCTGGCCAGGGCGTTGAGAGTGCTCCACGAGGGTAAGGCCGACCTGGGTATAATGCAGGATCTCCGTGCCACCGCTGGCAGCGCTCTATGGGCGACCAAGGCGGTGGCACGGGCCCTGGGTCGGACGATGTCCACGGTAGTGGTCCAGGAGAGACACCCCCGGTTATACCTTGTGCAGAAGGGTGACACCAAGGAAGTCCGCTTTCTTGATGCACCCATCTCGCAGGGTGGGTTGTTGGTAACACCGTTGAGGACTGTGCCCAACAGTTTTTGGACGGTGAAGCAGACAGTGGCAATTAGCCACATTTTTTTCATGCCGCGACTCGGCCGCCCAGAGGCCTCCGAGATCCCGCGTGACGTCTGCTTCCCTTCAACCCAGGACCCCTTCGACATCGGCTCCGGTTCCTGTGCCCCCACAGGCGGCACCCCGGTATCAGAGGTTGAGGGGAAAACCTTCACCCCGTCAGCAACCTTCTCGCGAGAAGGGACACTGACGGGAAGACCCCAGGGTGGACAACATCGGGCCCGAACCTTCACAGCCATGGCTCTGATCGGTCGGTACGGGACGACTCCTGCCTCGTCACCAAAGCCGGGCCCTTGTCAGGGCCTGGCGCCCACTTACTCACAGAGTTTTTCTGTTCTCCCCGGGTTTACTTACAGCCGATCGCACACTCCACTGGACTGTGCTCGGCGAACCAACCTCACACCCTGGCGAGGTGTGAGGTCATACACACACGACAGCTGTCACCACTCTCAAACCGACAGTGCGTGCCGTTGTCCCGCCAGGCAGGTAAAAAGGGCGGAGCCAACCTTCCCTCCGCCAGCCGACGAACCACCCCCTGTGGGAATGATGAAGCAGACCGTCCCCTTGGTCACCCTGTCACAGTCCCTGGGAGCTCAAGAGCTGCCCACACTGTCTCGCTGGCCTTGCAGGCGGTCCGTCTTGGTTACTCGATCCAGTTCGCCAGAGACTCTCCCAAGTTTCAGGGCATCATCTCTCCCTCTGTCAGAGGCAGGGATGCCTCCGTACTTCGGGTAGAGGTCACCACCCTTCTGGCGAAACAGGCATAGAGTTCGTCCCTCAAAACCAAGATGTTCAGTGGGTCACCACCCGCACTTCATCATTTCCAAGAAAGACGGCGGGTTGCCATCGGTCTGCGTACCCTGAACAAGCACCTTCACAAGCTGCTGTTCAGATGCTCACGCAGAGGCACATCCTGACATCTAGCAGGTGTCAGGATTGGTTCGTGGCAATCGACCTGAAGGACGCTTACTTTCATATCTCAATCTCCTTGACACCGGCCGTCCCCACGGTTCGTGTTCGAGGGGTGGGCATATCAGTATAGAGTCCTCCCTTTCGGTCTGTCCCTGTCTCCACACGTCTTCACGAAGATTGTGGAAACCGCCCTTTCTCCCCTTCGGGAAAAAGGTGCGCGGGTACTAAACTATCTCGACGACTGGCTTATCCTGGCACACTCGTGAGATCTGTTGTGTACACAGAGGGACCTGGTGCTCCGGCATCTAGATCGATTGGGATTTCAGGTCAACCGAGGAAAAGAGCCCAGTGCAGAGCATCCTCTTCCTCTGTATGGAACTAAACTCTGTCACCATGACGGCGCAGCTGTCCGCAGCACGCGCCCAGTCAGTGTTGAACTGCCTGGAACACTTCAGGCAGTCGGCGGTCCCCCTGAAACAATTTCAGAGGCTCCTGGGACACATGGCGTCCTCCGCGGGGATAATACCCCTCGGATTGATGCACATGACACTGCTTCAACACTGGCTACAGAGTCGAGTTCCGAGGATAGCATGGCACACCAGCAGCAGACGCATGGTGTTGACCCTCTGCTGCCGACGCACCCTAACCCCATGGTCTTCCATGACCTTCCTCCGGGCGGGGGTTCCCCTCGGGCAGGTTACGAGAAACGTCGTGGTGACGACGGACGCCTCGCTGCAGGGGTAGGGTGCAGTGTGCAACGGGCACGCAATAGCGGGGCGCTGGACGGGCGCCCATCTGCGCTGGCATACAATTGCCTAGAGTTGTGGGCTGTGCTGCTTGCACTGAGAAGGCTCCGGCCTCTAGTACAGGTACAGCATGTGTTGGTCCTCCGGGACAGCATGACAGCCATAGCGTACATTGCCAGGGTGGCGTACGCTCACGGCAGCTAACACAAGTTGCCCGACGCCTCCTCCTGTAGAGTTAGCAGGTGATCCGCTCCCTGCGGGCCACACACATCCCAGGCAAACTGAATCAGACAGCCGACGCGCTCTCTCGTCAGTATATGCCTTGCGGAGAGTGGCGACTCCACCCCCGGTCAAGCTCATTTGGGTGCTGTTCGGTCAGGCACAGATAGACCTCTTTGCCTCCCACGACACCACCCATTGTCTGCTTTGGTACTCCCTGACCGAGGCCCCCTCGGCATGGATACCCCGGACACAGCTGACCACGGGACGGGCGAAGCACACCTTTCCCCCCAGGAGCCTCCTTGCACAGACACTGTGCAAGGTCAGGGAAGAGGAGCACCAAGTGTTATTGGTTACACCGCACTAGTTTAACCACACTTGGCTTCAGAGCTGATGCTCTGGACAGCGACTCCCCCTGAACCATTCCCCTGACAGAGGACCTGCTCTCTCAGGGGAAGGACACGTTCTGGCATCCCAGATCAGACCTCTGGAACACCCATGTCTGGTCTCTAGACGGGACGAGAAGATCCTAAGATGGCTACTCCCCCTATACGGCTGAGACCATCACCCAGGCTAGGGCCCCATCTACTAGGCGGTTACACGCCTCTAGGCGGTGCCTCTTCTCGTCCTGGTGTCTTTCTCAACGAGAAAGACCCACTGAGGTGCTGCTTCGTGCTGCTTGCTTCTCACGAGACTGGAGACTAACATCTCCCTTCCACACTGAAAGTGTATGTAGTCGCTATTGCCACTCATCACGAATCAGTTGATGGAAAGTTTCTAGAGCAACACGACCTGATCACCAGGTTCCTAACGAGCGCGAGCGGGCGGAATCCGCCTCACCTCCACTCCATACCCTCTTGGGACCCTAACGTGTGTCCAAGAGCCCCTCGGAGGCTCCGATCTTCCTCACCTGAGTAAGACGGCCCCCCTGTTGGCGCTTCCTTCAAGAGGGTAGAGGACCTCCAAGCATTCTTTGTGTCCCCGGATTGCCTTTAATTCGGCCCTGGTAACTCTCACGCTATCCTGAGACCCAGGCCCGGATACGTGCCCAAAGTTCCCACTTCTCCCTTCGGGGTCCAAGTGGTGGACTTGCAGGCGCTCCCCATCGGGGAGGAAGACCCAACCCCATCCGTGTTGTGTCCTGGACCGCACGCAGAGCTTCAATAGCTCTGACCAGCTCCTTGTTTGTGTTGGAGGACAGCAGAAGGGGAAGGCTGTCTCCAAGCAGAGGCTGGCGCACTGGGTCGTAGATGCCGTTCCGACGTCATTCCGATCTCAGAATCTCCCATGCCCTTTGACAGTGAGGGCTCACTCCACACGGAGTTTAGCCACCTCCTAGGCACTGGCAGAAGCGCCTCTCTAGCAGACATCTGTGGAGCTGCGGGTTGGGCTACGCCCAAACACCTTCGCAAAGGTTAACAGCCTTCGCGTAAACCCGGTGTCAGCCCACATCCTACGTGGTGACATGTAGGACTGGCATCCGGGAGGGCGTATGCCTGCGAAAGCACCATCCCACCCTCCAGCAGGTTGGGTCAGTGTGCTATATGCCTTTTTTTTTTTCTTACCCAATCACATGGCTAAGAAAATTGGTACCTCACCAGCCTTCATTCTTACCCAGACTCTGGTTAAAAACAGGCATTCCATCCATCACTAAGCAAAGCACCCCCTGGGGATTGGTTGGGCAGAGCAACCTTTCCCTTAGGCCGGGATACCATATGACCTATCACAGATAGTTCTAACCGGCCTGGTGCTATCAGACGCAGTAACACCCCCACCGTGGGCTGTTCCGTCTGCTATACCCTCATGACTATGGTTCTAATGAGACCATACTTTTATCCACCATATTCCTCCCTACGGGTAGGAGGTGGCCTCTGTAGCGCTTCTCTGATTAAGAGTCGCGCTTACCCGGTGTAAACTGATCCGGACGGCCTCTCGCCCATAGAGAGCTAAGGCCCCGTTCGTGAAGGTTACCGGTCAGGGGTGTACCCATCTTTCTCCAGGAAAGCTCTGGAACCCCCCGACCACCACACTGGAAGGTTACAGTTTCACGAAAGCTTCGAGATGACACGCCCAGGCTTGTTACCGTCGCTTCGCTGACATTGTGACGCGATACAGCGTTGTGGCGTTTTCCATAGGCAACCCCATCTGTCGTTCTCGACACAACGTCGAGAGACAGACAGAAAGGGAACGTCTTGGTTACGTAAGTAACCTCAGTTCCCTGATGGAGGGAACGAGACATTGTGTCCCTTATGCCACGAACACGTATCGTATTCTGCTGCAGTTTGAGAGGTCTCAGGCTATTCAGAACAAAAGGTAAGTGAATGCTGCACGCCGGCTTCGTTTTATACCGGATTTCCGGGGGCGGAGCCCGGCATGCAAATTGCATTCGCCAAATTTCATTGGCCTTTTCTATAGTAGTCAGAGTTGATCGGTTCTCAAGGGCGAACCCCATCTGTCGTTCTCGACACAACGTCTCGTTCCCTCCATCAGGGAACTGAGGTTACATACGTAACCAAGACGTTATTCTGCACCCTGTCAGTGGGAAAAAAAGAAAAGTGTCAGAAGCTGTGAATTCTAGGGCTCTAGTACAGAAAGTTATAAATAGCCTTAAAACTAAAAAAGTATTTATTTTTCCTACTATGGAAGTAAATGGGAGATGAGTTATGTTTAGTTACTGACATTCTTTAAATTTCTTCCTTTGGTTTTAGCAGAAGAAATACATTAATACAGGTTTTGAAAAATCTGAGTGTGAGTGAATGATGACAGAATTTTAGGGTGAACTGTCCCAGGCAGTAGACAGTAGAGTTTTTAATGTAACATTATAACTTGTTTAAATTAACAAGCTTTATTTTAGGTCTGGATATAGGTAAAATCTCTACTTCACTAATGTGACTTTATAGGCTAGTTCATTTGAGATTAACAAAGGGGTAAGAGAATATGAGAATAATCGTCACTAAACACAGTATGCCAATTACGTCCACATAGCCCATATAAGCTACATGTATATGAATAAGGCCTAGTTCTAAAAATGAAGTCAGACATTAGACAAAGCCTATTTATACGTGTTTCTTAAGAGCTAGTTGGTCCAGTCTGTGTGAAGTGCTGTAAATAACCCACAAAGTTAAAATAATCGGCTAATCATCATTGTATTTTGAACTGATATGTGTATTGCAGTTTGTCGCACTTGAATTTTTATGTGTAAAGATGTTTTAATTTATCGGTTAAAATCCCCACATTTTAGGTAATGTTTAGTATCATGATTATATTCTTAGCACAAACAAATAGGCTTAGAGAGTATGCGTGCTGCATCACAGGAAATATGTCCAAAAGATCTTCATTTTAGTTTGTATTTTTCATTAGTGCCATAGAAAAAAAGCATTACGTCATTTAGAAGCATTTGAAAGGATAGTGCATTCACTTTACAAAGTCTGCAATCAAAGTCTTGGGCAAGCCTAGTTATTTATAAAACTACAATGACCCCATGTATGAGGCACCGTATAGGGTTTAAATCAAACTGCGCTTATGAATAGCCTCATACCTCATGTGATCACTGTTTGCTACTTCTCGATGCTCCATATTTATGTGCGAATACGCATGTCAAAGCTCATCTACGTATACCGTCAAGAAGTCTTCAAATCAACACATGGAGAACATAAAATGCCAGTTATATATTTATTATCAGTTCTCCCAAGCCAGCAAAGTGCAAGTTTGGTGCCAAAAACATAAAAATTCAAAAAGAAAACGAAAGGAAAAACAACAACCTTGGATCAGGTATAACAATACAATCAGATTACTCAGCAGGTACTGCACTCACTATCACCAGTCATCTCCCCTGACCGCTTCCTTGTGTGAGAATTTATACACATGGGTACAACCATTAATCAGCAATCATAACATGGGAAAGTATTAAAGACCATGAAAATGTCTTGCAGATCAAGTAAAAGTATTAAGAGATCAAGTAACCACAATTCCTTCAACACACACATTTAAATAACACAACACGAAACTTCATTTCAACAATAATTATAAGTAGTAAACATCAATAATCTCATCCAAACAGTTCCACCCCTTACCCACCATACTTGGTATCTCCCATTCCCATGATGCAACACAGCACAGGTACAAAAAGCATGACAAAAGTCCATTCTGGTCTTTTACTCAAATCAAGATGGCCGCCACCATGTATGCTGATCCATATGAAGTCAACAGTTTGTGAAAACTTAAAATGTCCACTGGGTTAGTGCTCAGGTGGCCAGCCTGAGACACAACAGTCTAGTTGTATGTTTGAGTGTATGTGTGTGTGTGTGGGTGTGTGTGTAAGCCGTCTCTACCGTCGCTGGTACATCAAGGTAATAAAGATTCTTTTAAAACCCAAGTATGTGTTAATGAGTCTCTAGAAAGGGCTAACAAGGGAAACACAAGGAACAGAGGGCAGCTCTGTGACAACGCACAAGCGATATAATTTTACTCCAGGTCTCCATCTTAAACTGAAATGGTAATAAAGACCACATTTACATTTAGCAGCCGCTTTTATCCAAAGCAACTTACAAATATTCATGGAGCAATAAGCGATATGTCATACAGGAGCAATAATACAATAGGTGCCAATACAAAGTAACTAGTTTCAACAAAAGCTAGACCACTACCTTGAGAGAAAGTTTTTTTTTTCATTTGTCTTTCATGCATTCTCCAATGAGATGGTTTTCAAGTACTTTTTTGAATATTGTGAGAGATGTGGTTGACCAGACAGAGTTAGGAAGAATGTTCCACCAGGAAGGACTTATGAAGGATAATGAGTGGGAAAGCGATGTACGGCCCTTATGAGAGGAAAAGGGGTGTCACATGAGCCCATTTGGGCTGTTGGAAGACATGGGGTGCTGCTGCGTTCCTCTACCAGCTGGAGCGGTTTGATAGCCTTTGAAGGAAGACCAGCAAGGAGGGCACTGCAGTAGTCCAACATTGAGAACATCAGGGCCTGGACAAGGAGTTTTGCTGTTTGCTCAGTGAGATAGGTTCTAACCTGTCTAATGTTGAATAAGGCATATCGGCATTACTGCGTTGGCTTTGCGATGTGATCATTGAAGGAAAGCTAATTATCAAATATGACTCCGAGGTTCCTGGCTGTTTTGGAAGGAGTGATTGTGGTATTGCCAAGTTTGATGGTGAGATCGTGTTGCACGGTGAGGTCTGCCGGAAACACAAGTAGTTCTGTCTTTGGAAGGTTCAGCTGGAGGTGATTCTCTTTCATCCAAGCTGAGATGTCTTCTAGGCAGGCTTTAATGCGAACTGCTACAGTGGTATCGTCTGGGTGAAACGAGATGTAGATCTGGGTGTCGTCAGCATAATAGTGATACGAGAAGCCGTGTCCCATATGATGGGTCCCAAGGATGTCGTGTAGATGGAAAAAAGCAGCGATCCAAGCACCGATCCCTGAGGGACCCCAGTGATCATGTGATCATGAGTAGTGGACAGCGAGCCCCTCAAAGACACCCTGAAGGATCTGCCGGAGAGGTAAGATTGGAAACAGCAGAGAGGAGAGCCAGAGATTCCTAGACATGACAGGGTTACTAGCATTATCTAGTGATTGACAGTGTCAAATGCTGCAGATAGGTCTAGTAGAATCAGGACCGACGATTAAGATTCAGCCTTGGCTAGCCGCAGTGCTTCTGTGACTGATAGCAGTGCAGTCTCAGTGGAGTGAATTTATGCAAGAGGATACTTTTCATAAAACAGTATCACCTTTTATCTCCATGTATCTGCATCGTGGTTGAATAGATGTTAGATTCATAATTCACCCAAAAATGGAAAATTCTGTCATCATTTACTCACCCTTTTGTAAAACCCTAAAGAAGATATTTTGAAGAATGTTGGTAACCGAACAATAGCGATACCCATTGACTCTCATTGGTTTTGTGTACCTCCATACAATAGAAGTGCCTAGAAGTTTACACTCTGCCTAATGGTTCAAATTTATCATGGTTTACATGAACTGATTGACTAGTCCATGAGGTAAAGTCCCATCACTAAAACAAAACTGCATGAACTGTGAGAAAAGTGAGAGTCTGCTTTTCTGTTGATGCTTTGTGTGTCTTTAGAAAAGTTTTATAAACTAGCATTGTTTCTTTCTCTTTTTTCAGCTCATTAATGGAATTGTCCATGCACATGCAGGTAATAATGAAAATAACATCTGTAAGAGCTGTGTCTCTGTTGATGTATCAGTTTGCTTCTTCTCTCTGTTTCTCAGATTTCCCAGCACTGCCTCACAGAACCAGTCAGGATCTGTTCGAGAAACCAACATTTAAACTGATTCTCCTCTCTTCAAGAAAGAAAAAGGATTCCCCAGTGATTGATAAAAAGGTGTATAATTCAGTCCACATACTTCTATAATAATGCTGCAAATCTACTGTAATAAGGTTCATTAAAAGGAAGGAGATGGGAACCGGAAGACATTTAAACATTTAATAAAGCAATAACAGCCGGCGGCCCCTCACGGCCGACCTCCGGCGAACAAAACAATAAATACAAATACAAACATGTTCGGGCCCGGTCCTTTCTCTTTGACGCACCAGTCGCTCGTTCTCTTATATGCTCCCAATCTCCTACGTGATTCGGACATTAACAATTACTCACCGGTCTCGAACCACGGTCTCGCCCCGCCTACTCCATTACATACCCCCATCGCCACTCACAGTTCCCATGGTGGGTATGCAGCGACGAGACGAGACAACGGAGACGGGAGCCCTCGGAGCCACCGCAAAGAGAGAAGGGAGAAAAAAAATTATAGTCCGGTTCCCGGACATGCTGCGCTCGGTCCTCAACCAGCTGGGGTACTCTCCTTCGGGGTGCCTTGCGGTAGACCCTGGGGCTTCGGTGGACGGCTCGACCGTCCGCCCCCTGGCGGCCGGCGGTGGCTCCTCCTTTATCGGGGAGTCAGGGAAGTGATTCGTTCAGTCGCGCATGCGCATTGCGCAACTCGCTCCGGAGGTTTAACAAATGCAATCAGAGCCAGAAAGAGAATTGATTAGTTCACCTCTCGAGTCTTCGGGTTCGAGTCGTTCGTTCATCACGTGACAGCCCTGCACGCTAAACAAATGCAGTCTGAGCCGGAAAGAGAATTGATTAGTTCACCTCTCGAGTCTTCGGGTTCGAGTCGCTCGGTCTTTTGTAATGTGATGTGACAGATTTGGACAGGGAAATTAGCTAATTTACAACCTTCCTAACAAACGGGTGAATAGCCTAGCCCTAGTGTTTGTTTATTGATAGACAAAGACAGTGAAATGACAAATTAATCAAGATAAGAGGTGAGGTGAGCTAATCATAGACTAAATACCCAGGTAAACACGTTATTAATCTTTTCTGTTTATTATAGCATTATAGTTTTGTATTGGTTTTAATGTGATCAACGTTTGCATAAGTAGTAGATTTGTTAGGAAAGTGACATGTTGCATTTTAATTACACTTTGCTAAAATGAACGAAAGGAACGATATGACTCGAAAAAAGATTTGTTCATTTTGCTGAACTAAACTCAAAGGTCCGAGTCAATAAAATGATCCGAACTTCCCATCACTAGCGCTCATTAACAATTTATCACCAGTCTCGAACCACGGTCTCGCCCCGCTTACTCCACTACATTTACATTAAAGATGCTAAAATAAACTAAATTTTTATCCACTGTCATATTGACCATCTGAGGGGAAAATCTCTGATTCTAATCAGATTTAACATTTATTATTTACTATTCAGACACTCACCTTATTGTTGCTGTTTGTGCTCTAAGTATTTTCTCCTGAAGAGTGGATTTGGTATTCTGTTCATGCAGTTGCATCTTTATCTCCTGTAGTTCACTTCTCAGTGTCTCCAGTTGATGTTTACTGCACTCTAAAAAATGTTGGATATTTTCAACCTGCTTGTCTTTTGACCGTGGGATGAAAGCGGATTACTTGGAGTAAACCCACGCTGATACAATGAGATTTCATATTCGAAAATAATAAATGTACAGATGAATATGAGGGTGAATAAATGAAGACAAAAATTTTATTTTGGGGCAGACTATCTGTTTAACAACATTCGCTTTGTTACACTTTAGAATACTGTTTCTTGCTTAATGTGTAACTAAGAAGGAATAACTGCAGAACTAATAGGTAAATCCTCACTAATACAGACATCTGCTCTGTTAACTACTTAGGAATATGTGTTAATCAGTAGCTTTCAAATTTACTCATTCCTCATAAGAACTACTATTAGTTATCAACTAATTTAGATTCTACATAAATAACAATGAAGTAACTATTAATAAACTCTCATATACACAACTGACCATCACAATAATCAAGCAGTGGACATTTCTTCGGTCACATTTCAGTATAGGGGCAGTTCTCGCGATTAACAAACTATTAACTATGACTTTTCCCCCAATAAACTCTTATTTTCTTGAATATTAATAGTTAGTAGGGAAGTTGTTAGGTTTTGTTATTGGTTAAGGATGTAGAGTATGGTCATGCAGACTATGTGCTTTAGAAGTACTGATAAAAGGCCAATATGCCAACATTAGGCATGCTAAAAACAACTAGTTAATAGTGAGAATTGCCCCCTATACTGAAGTGTTACCCATTCTTCTTATTTACTATTGCTAGTACTACTATTATGGAAATGCACTACTATTGGCACTATTACTAATACTATTATAGAAATGCAATATTTATTTCATGGAAAATTCATAGGAATCCATTATTGATGTATAGAGGATTACTACAAAATTCTGGGAGAATTACTAAGAACCTGGAACAGTATTTCAAAGTGGAAAACTACGGAACATACATTGTTCCCTATATTTCCACTATTTCCAATAAAGTAATTCTCTCGGAATTATGTAATTCTTTAAACATTAATAATGGGTTCCTTGTATTTTCACTGCAGTAATTCCTTCTTAGTTACACATTAAGTAAGAAACAGTATTCTAAAGTGTTACCGAAATATTCAGTTAAAGGTTCTTTAAAGAACAATCTCTTTCTTAATTTTTTAACTTTTTTCTTAACTTTAAAGAACCATTTAGACAAAAAAGATTCTTCTATGGCTTTGTGAAGCACCTTTATTTTTAAGAGCGCATTACACCCTTCCACACCAATCAGATAACTGACTAAAGACACTTTCACTTTGACTGTTTTAGTCTTGTATCCAAACACACAAAGTAGAAAGGGCAGTGTGTAGTTTAAAGGTTCAATAAATATGAAAAAAATTCACATATATGTCAGTGAAGAACACTGAGCGCACACAATGAATGAGTTTACACATAAACAAGGCTGAACCTGAAACACCACACAACAACATTCAATGACGCTGGGGTACATAACACAAGTGACAGGGACAGAACTACAATACACTGTTTACTAGACATGACATGACATGACACATGAAAACTGTACTGCACCTACAGTTATGACATTGTCCTGTAGGAGGAGCCAAGAAGAAGGTTGTTAAATAGTTTCAAAACTCTGTTGTCGTGTTCATTTACTTTTCACTTTCTTGATTTTTGTTTCGTCATCCGATTTCATGTTTATACTCAGACATTCTGCATGCATCTGTTATGAATACTATTTTTTTTCAAACTAACATCCTGTGTACACCAGATGCGAGTGGCACGATGCTTGTGTCTGGTGTAGACAATATACAATACTTGAAAAATAAAAATAAAAATGAAAAAGATTTTCCAGCATATTTTTAAAACTAGTTTTAACATTTTGTTTTTTTAAATCTTAAATTAAGTTTTAAAATTAGTATGAAAAATAGTCGGGAAAATCTCGGCATACTAAACACTGTGAGAACATGCTTGTTTAATACAAAGTTTTATAATAAACCAAATAGAAATGTGCTGTATTAACTTACATATACACTTTTCATATACATAAATGTTCTTACATATACATTTTAGAGGGCTGTCAAAACACAATTAAGTGATTCCAAAAGAAATGTTTGTATTTGTATAATGTGTGTGTGTATATATATTTATACATTAATACACAAACATACAGGTATATATTTAAGAAATATATGTAATTTATTTCTATATTTAAATATACCATAAAATACATTTAAATTTACATCTATATTTATGTATTTAATATTTGTTATATACATGTATGTGTGTACATATGAATATAAACAACACACGCACACACTATATAAATACAAACATTAAATATTAATTTGACCGCATATTTTTGTATTATCATTTGAAATTGCTTCACTCTTGGTGCTTCATTTAATTACAGTTTTTCTTACCTTAAAATGCAGAAGGACTTATAAAGTAAGTAAATATATAGTTTATAAGAATTTTTATAGGGATATTTTAAGAGAATTTTAGGTTTTTCAGTGCTGATTCATGAAACTCAGACATTACTAAATAATGTTCATTGAGTTCAGAAAGATTCTTCTTCAGTGTCTCTGACTCTCTGTTCCTTTCCTCCATCTGTTTGATAATCTCCTCCTGCATCTTTAACCTTGTGTCCAAAATGTTTCTCTGAAGTTTAGACAAGATGACCTTCATGTGTTTTTTCTCTGCCTCAAACCTGATCTCTCCAAACTCCTGCATGATCTTCTCCTGTCTGTGTCTCTCCTCCATCTCATTTCTCTCCCTCTCTCTCTGATCTTTCAGTTGATCAATCTCTCTCTTGAGCTCTGTCCTCTTCTGCACCACTTCCTCCAACTCTCTCATTAGTTCTTTCTTTTTCTCTTCATCTCTTTCTTCTCTCATCTGTCTCTCTAGTTCAACAGTTCGCTCATTGAGTTGCTTAATATCTACTTCATGTACCCCAATCTTTCTCTTTATCTTCTTCAATGACTCTTGCACTTTTTCTATTTCTTCCTTCACTTCTCTATTCTCTCTCTCCTTGTTCTCCTCTCTGTCTCTTATGATGTTTTTTCTCCATTGCTCTGATCTGAGACTCTACCTCCAGGTAGATCTCACTTCTGTAGGATCTCTCTGTGTTTCCTTCCATCATCTTCTCAATCTTCTCTAGCAGCTCTGAGACCTGTGAACCATCTTCACTCTGATGAATGTTCAGACAGTGAAACCTGTTCCCACATTTCTCTACAAGTCTCTGGATCTCCTGATTCCCTGATTGAACAAAATCCTCAATGTTCTTCTCTTGTTCATTTTCAGTGACTGTAAAAAGAATCAAGGTGTTCTCCCACCATCTCTGCCCAAAAATCTCCTCAATTTTCTCCTTCATCTCTCTCACTACTCCAGTAGATTGATGCACTGGTATGACCAGGAGGAAGGCGTGAGGTCCTGGAGCAGACAGACGGATACAGCGTCTTACATCTTGTCTCACTTCCTCCAGAGAGAGTCCAGAACAGAACCAGTCAGAAGTTTCCACCACAGTCACCTGCTTCCCATCCACCTCCTCCTGTTTGATCTCACTCTGCTGTGTCTCTGCTGATGTATCAGTCTGATTCTTCTCTCTTCTCAGGATGATGTTTCCTGCTACACTTTTCTCAGATTCAGCACTGCCCAGCAGAACCAGCCTGAGCTCTGATCCAGAAACCATCACTGGAGCTGTTTCTCCACTAACTAGAAAACAGAAAAGTCACCTACTGATGGATTTAAAGCTATCATATAGTATGTACATGTCTCTATCATTTCATGTGCCCAAAATGAAATTTTCCTTAATAAAGTATTGTTTTCTTCCATAGTTAACTCACTCTTTGGAGGATTCCACTCCATGCTCTTACTTCTTCTTACTGGTGTTGTTAAGACCATTTCTTTACAAGAAATAAAGCAGCAGAACAATTAGAACTGATCAAATGTTATAGGCCTTTTTGTATAATTACATAAAGATCCTAAAAAATGTGTAATTGAGCTTAAATTGGAATTTTTGTTTCTCTTTTGACATGAAGTTGGACTGATATGACAGAACAACTAAAAATTGTTTTACAGTTAGTACACTGTACTAAACTTTATAGTATTTCCAGTACTCTCAAAGTATTGAATGAATAAGTTATTAAATAAATAAAATCTTATATTCAATTATTCATATTTAAATTTAAATTTAACAGTACGGTAATAATAAACCTATTTAACCATGGTTTATATAAACCCTGTCTGAGTTTCTCACCAGAACTCTTCAGTTGTTGTTTCTCCTCCAGCTGTACTTGTAGTAGGCTGTTCTTGTAGCCGGTTTCGTCCAGTTCCAGCTTCATTTCCTTTAGTTCATTTCTCAGTGTCTCCAGTTGATGTTTACTGGTTTCCAGCTCTTTGACTGCGTTCTCCAGCAGCGTCTCTTTCTCACTCATCAGTTTATTTTTCTCTTCAATCTCTCTTTGTTTTTCTTCGGCCTCTGTGGTTGTTTGTTTCAATTTATCAATGGCGTTGTACAGAAGTCTGTCCTTTTCCTCTAAAGCTGTTTCTTTGCTTTTCTCAAGATCATTAATCTGTATGTCTCTTACAGTTAAAGGTTTCTCTGTGTCTTCTAGACATTTACATTTTTCATTCAACTCTGTAAAAAAATACTTGATTGTAAGGTTGTTAACAATCACAGTTTATTAAATTGCCAGTATGATTGATAATCATATATTACCCTGTCTGTGAAATCCATGATATTGTCTCATAGATTATAGGGGAGTTTCATATCAGTCTCTCACATGGCATTACTCATGCAGTACTAAAGACATTTAGGTTATTATGTTTATAACATTATGTAGGATGATTTATATAAAAAAACTAAACCACAAAAAATGACTTTTCTGGGTTTTCACAGGTAGGGTCACATTAATGAGAATTTTTCCCTGTTAGTGTAGAGGTTTGTGTATTTGGTTGTGAATCATAAGCTCCCAATAGCTGTACTTACATTTGATTCTAAAACAAGTATTGATTGATGTACTGTATCTTAATGTTCCAGCAACAGATTAAGGTTGAAAAATGTTTGTTAGTTAAAATTCTGTGCATTGTACACAATCAAAGAAAATTACGGCAGAGTGTGGCACTACAGCTTTCATTCTGAAATTTCACATGTGAGTAAACGCATTTTTGTGCAAACACATTTTTTCCCAGGAAATATATGATGGCAGTGTTTTGGTTGTACATCAGGATACTACTAATAATGGTATAATAAAGACTTGACTTAGTAAGTGAATCAAATGCCAATTCACTAACTGCTCTAAATTATTTGAGTGAGTTGATCAACAAAACATTATCAGATCTTGATATAGCAAAAAAGTCGACTGTAAGTTGCTTTGGATAAAGCGTCTGCCAAATGACTAAATGTAAATGACTGGACCACTAGTGCAATTTATGATATTTCAAAATCTTAGTGTATTTTGCTATTTGTGTATTCTTAACACTTGTTATTATGTTTTAATTAAATCAACAGAAATCAATAGATTCTGGACTATAGAAATCAGAGCACAAAAGATCTACAGATTCCCTCTCAGTCTGCAGATCACAGACCATTTCAACAGCTCCCCAATATACTAATATAAATGATGGGACACATGGAGACTTACCAGCTAAATGCGTTGATGACACCTCTTTTAGTCTCTCTACTTCAGAATGAAGCCTTTTTATTGTTTCATCTGAAACGAATAATAACTTTAGATGTATAAACAATGTTCAAATAATGTTATCACATACTGGATTTTTTACTCTTAATATCAGATGTTGCAATTCTACATCAGAGATGTTAAATGAAACTGTCACTTACCATATTGTTGCTGCTGTTGTTTGTGTTCTTCTAGAAGTTTCTCCTGATTAGTGAATTTGTTTTTTTGTTCATCCAGTTGCAGTTTCACCTCATGTACTTCATTTCTCAGTGTCTCCAGTTGATGTTTACTTTTTTCCAGCTCTTTGTCCTTCATTTCAAGTGTCTGTTTGTTCTCTAGCAGAATAGTGTCTTTCTCCTGTATGAATTGGTCCTTTTCTAGAAGAGATCTTTCTTTGTGCTCCTCTAAATGTGTGATTTTTGTGTCTTTTTCAGTTATGAAGTTTTTCAAATCGCCAGGATTCTTCAACTCTGAAACATTATTAGTATTATTAGTACATTATTTAATATTAGATTTGTAGTCATTGGTCTAAAATTTTCATTTAATTATTTGTTTTGTATTTACAAGTGTTTTTTCTCAGTGTGACCAGTTTACTCACCTGCCATTAAAGCAGACTCCTCCATTTCTAATCTCTCCTCTTCAGTCCATGTTCTGTTAATCTGCTGATGAAAGGAATCACTCACAATCATTGGTGTAATTTAATGCGCTACATAACATGTTCTTTTAATAAATAATTTAAATGTAAGTGTAACACCCTGTCTACACCGGAAGCAAGCGGCACAACAAATGACAATCAAACCCATTATTAAAAATAATTCTGTCAATTTTTGTTACCCTCGTGTCCGCTGTAGACAAGGTGTGAATCTATGACTGGTAATATTTGTGATTTAAGATGAGTCAGGTTCATAAATTCCGTTTTTCAAACAACAGAAATATGTTATTGAGAAGTGCATGATTGCAAACAGAAGAGTGAGATGAGTTAAGAGAGATGCTGCATTATATACAGGTGGAGTAATTTTAATAATAATCTGAACAGGACATCTTTGAAAAAAGAGAAATATGAGAAGAGTAGAGAAATTATTTCCTTACGTCATCAATGTGAATTCTGAATATACCTTCCTGCATCTCCAACATTTCTTGCACGCGATCTAAGTGAAAATCGTTTAAAACAGCAGAAAACAACAAGAAGTGAATAGAAAGGTTCTTAATACCATAAATGTTTATTTAGGCTCACAAGTATACCAATGAGTAACAATAACTTTATAATGAACTTAAATAGTATCTGCTTAACATAAAAATGGGGTTTTGGGACATTTGGCACCCAGATGAATCCTTGTCACAGTTACCAGCAAGAGTGCCCTTATGCTTTACAAGAGGGCCCTCTCCTCAGCCCCAACTGCCACTTCACACAATGTCTTTTGTCTCATTAGTCGGTATTAGGTTCTTAAATTGTTGGAATGCCGTTTCCGGGTCCAAGCATTTATTAATTTCAAGCGGGGCTACAGCTTAAACAGCTGTTAATGAGCACTTTTAACTCTCATCGCTTATTTAAATGGAGCATTTATTAACTCACACACTACAGTCTCCATGCAGGTTTACAGAATCTCTGACATCAACATTTGAATATGTCTTCTCACAAGACCGGTCTTGTGAGGCAGCCTCGGAAGAAGGAACTTGCAGTGACTTCTGGGACTTCAAGTGGATTCTTTACACACACAAGGCTGCATTCGATGTGTCCATGATTTCGAGAACACATCCAGGTACTTTCACGCGTTTTCTGTTTTTGTGTTCTTGAGTTTTAAACCGGACTTAGACGGTTATTGATGACGTAGATTTAAGATAGCGAAAACACAAGACCGTTGAAGATTTTTTGAGAAACAGCCAATGATCCTCTACATCTACATTCTGTTTCTGATCATTTTCATTCTGACAATATTAATATTAACACTGAGCTCATGAAAAGTGTACAGATAGCTATTAAAAAATACTGACCCCAACTTGATTTAGTACTATGTCTTTTTACTTGAACTGTTATTTCTTCTGTTCTGTCTCCACTGGTGACCTGACACACATAATCTCCCACATCTGACTCTCTAAAGCGAGTCAACGATAAGGAAACATCTCCTTTCTCCAGCACATCTGTGAACTGTCGTGCGTTCCCCTTATAGCTTCTCCCCTCTATCATGTGTCTGTTCTTATAGAGACACACACAGTCCGTCTCCTTAAACCATCTGATCTCCATGTCAACAGCACTGATTTCAGGTGACAGGTGACATGGCACAGTAAATCCAGATGAATCAGCCTCAGCTCTTTTAGCTGTTTCAGGAACAACAAGCTGAAACCCATCTGTAACAAAAAGAATCAGAAATAATTTATGCTGTAAATAAAAACTCTGACTTACATGTATAAGAATGAGACACAATGTGTGTAACAGCACATGACAGACTGCCCTTATGTGAATCAAGTGATCAATAATCTTATTTTGAAACTTACTGCTGCTAGCAGTTGCCATCACTCTCTCCTAAACACAAAACACAATCAGTAAAAGAGAATAAAGATATTAGACTGACTTCACAACATCATCACATCCGTAATTTAAGCATCAACACTACCAGGGGTCAATGTAAAAAATGTAAAAAAATCTCAATTTTACTTTAGTAATGTAACCTGACATAGCTTCATTTGTTATTAACAAAAGGGGTAAGGGCGTACACAGGCAAGGAATACAGCATGACAATACCAGAGTTTCAAACACAGCTTTCCAGACTCACATATAGCCTATATAAAATAGGCATATATCTAAAAATAAAATCGGACATGAAATGTATTTAAACGTGTACAATATATTTATAATAATCAGCAATATAATATAATCAGCAGCTTTTTATCCTTTTTGCAACTGATATTGTATTTCATTGCACTTGAATTTTATGTTTATCGATTAGATTAACAATGTATCACGGTTATTTAATTTATCTGGTAAAAACAAAAATGCTTACTGTAGTATTGAATCCTGCTGAGTCACGGGAAATACATCCAAATGATTCTGTTTATTTTAGGTTCGACCTGCAATAAATAAAAGATGACTTTTCATTCTTGCACATTAAACAACGAAAAAAGAGCATAACGTTATAATGTTACTTTTAAAAGAGATTTCACTTTCACTTTAGCGTCAGCCTTAACGTCACGCCCCACGTGGTCACTGTTTGCTACTACACGATGATCCATGTTTAAAGGAATAGTTCACCCAAACATTTGGTTATCATTTACTCACCTTCCAGTTGTTACAAACCTGAATACATTTCGTTGTTGTGCTGAACATAATGTATATATTTCTATTTCATTTTTTTATATTATATTATATTTATTTACACTCAGAGCAGGGAATTGGTTGTGTATTTAATATAACAAGCAATAAATAACAAATCTTTAACAAGCATCAAAAGCTGTCATCTATTTTCCTTGATATCAAAATAATTAGGATTAGAATAATTTACCAGAATCATATTTAGATTTTTGTCTAACATTAAAATCTATAGGCTGGATGTGATTTTTTTTGTTTAATTCAGCCTTTGTCTCGAACACAATATTACAATACAAATCAATATAGCGTAATATAGTATTTCATATAAAGCAAACACATTTGTTGTGTGACAAGAATGTCAGACGGTGAAACCTGTTCCCACATTCATTTTTCAGTGTCTCCAGGTGATGTTTACTGGTTTCCAGCTCTTTGTCTGTGTTCTCCAGCAGTCTCTCTTTCTCACTCATCGGTTTATTTTTCTCTTTGTATTTCCTCAACAACTTTGGTTGATCGTAGTAGTTTATTACTGAAGTGATACAGAAGTCTGTCCTTTTCCTATAAAGCTATTTCTATAAAGCTGATGTGTTTTCAAGCAATGTGATCACTCACCAGCCCACTCCTCACAGCACAATCCTCAGATACTGTACTGTACATTTTTATTCTTATTAAATTGTCACTGGGGTAAATGTTTACAAAACAATTAAGGAAAAAACAAAGACATTTAACAAACTGTAAAACTCAAATTTTGGCTTTTCAAAAACATTTTCGTGCAAAAATAAAGTACATGTCCTGACGTTTTGGAACCACTAGGTGGCTCTATAATAAAGACGTGGACGTGCAGCCATATCTGTACCAACAGTTCCTGTCGGTGATAACAAAATAAAAATAACGGTGTACGTTACGATGCAAAGAAAGACGGGACTTTGACACAACACAAGAATCTGTAAATGTGTTCACATGCAACGGTAGGTTCAGCGTTTAAAACATGTTGTCCCCGATCGTTCTCGATATCTGTTTAACTTGATAGTTAAAATGCGATACAAGCACACATGAGAGAGTCTAAAGTTCAACTTCTTGAAGTAATCCACTGTAGTTACATGTTCTATAATGTAGAAACAATCGTTTTTCATGCAACACCCAAAGGTAGTTGTACTGTTCACCTCAACAAGTTTGTTTACAAGTTTGATGATTCACGTTTAAATTCAGGTCCTTAGTTTCTTAATATGGATGAAGCGACTCCGTTCAATACACGTGTTTGTCAGAAAGAAGCGGATGATGTTTCATGTGAAACGAATCTGTTTGGAGAAAGAGAGGATGATGCTGTTTCCAAGATGTCTCTTAACAGAGAGAAAGAGGAGGATGTTGATCTTCACTATCAGATCCAGAGACCAGAATCTCCCGTTCTGAGTCTTGTGTCTATGAAAAGTGACAGATCAATGGCTGAACCGCTTAAGTTCAGTGATACAGGAGAACCCTTTCATCCAATGTGAGTACATTCACATACCTGCACAATATATATGTATAATTATAACCAGGAATATACAAAGTTGTTTTTTTAGTATTTCAGAAAGTGTGAAGGAAGGTTTTGTTCACCAACAGTTCCGGAGAGCACCATCACCACAACCAAGCTGTTTGTCATTAAAGAGTGACAGATCAATGGCTGAACCTCTAAAATTCAGTTATACAACAGAGCTTTTTCACCCCAGGTGAGTACATTAACGCACCTTATGAGGATGTACAGTAGTAATAAATATAAAATTGTTGTCTTAAGACTTTGTGGAAATTGTGTTTATCTGTATTTTCAGTAATCTAGAGAGAGAGAAAGACAGTCCACCATCTCCACAACCAAGCTGTTTGTCATTAAAGAGTGACAGATCAATGGCTGAACCTCTTAAATTCAGTGATACATTAGAAGCGTTTCACCACAGGTGAGTCCATTACTAAGATGGGTACTTTATTTTATAACATATAAGATGAGAGTTTTAGGACTTTATGAAAAAGTCATAGAATACATTTATATTAATTTATCTGTACTTTTCAGTATTTCAGAAAGTGAGGAGGACAGAGTATCATCTCTACGACCATGCTCCGTGTCATTTAAGAGTGACAGATCAATGGCTGAACCTCTTAAATTTTGTGTTAATGAACCCTTTCACCCTAGGTGAGATATTAATATAGTTAACGTAGTTAAATCTCTTACCAAGCCGAATAAAAATGAAACACAAATATCAAATACCAAACATGTTTTTTTCATTTCTTGTATTTATTTAGCCAATTTTTTAATATTTGATTATCTGATTGTTCAAAATGTGCTTTTTATGTTTTGTCTTGCTTTTCAACTTGAAATAGAATTGAGTAAATTAAAGTAAATTAATATACAAAAAATTGAGCCCTCTCCCATATTCAAACAGTATTATTGCTAAAAATATGTAATAAACACTCTTTTCGCCTACAATAAAAAAGTTCATTAAATAGATTAATTTAACATAAGCCAAAAGTATGAATAAACAAAAACTGCTGGATTATTATAGGCTACACTGCAAAATGATTTAAAGAAAAGAACATCCATGCCAACAATGCACACTGAGCTGACAGACAACCATTTCAGTTCAGTTTTGCAGCAATAATAAATCATACGCTTTATCACATCATTCATGTTCGGTAAAATTTATTCAACCATATTTCACTTATTTGCCCAAACATGCTTTTTTGCTATTTTCGGCCAATTAATTTCAGTTGCGGAACATCCAGAAATAGAATATATTAATATATTATAAGAAGGGGGTCTTAAGATGGTATGCAAACTATATGGAGCATTTTGATTATCTGTGTAATTATATTATATATACTAGATTTTATATGCAACTTTTTTTCTATATTTTCAGAGCTGCTCTCTGCCAGTTCCAGGCAGCATCATCTCCACAACCAAGCTGTGTGTCATTTAAGAGTGACAGATCAATGGCTGAACCTCTTAAATTCAGTGTTAAAGCAGAACCCTTTCTCCCTATGTGAGTTATTAATACACATTAATAAATATAGATTAGACTGTATGGAAATGGTATTGAGGATTTTATTAATATGTAAAATTAGATTTACTGTATATATTTATTTATAATTTAGCCTTGTCTTGTCATTAAACTAGTACATATTTAGATATATGAATTACCCTTAGAAGCATAATGTTTTATTACACTGGGAAAAATTGCATGTATTTCACCAATTATCCAGAATAGTCAGCAAGCTGACTAGTAAAACTATAGATTAGGATGTACGGTTGACAACTATTACCTCATAACATTTTCAGTATAAAATGTGCAGAGATATTACAGTTTCTGGGATTTTTTTCTATTTTATCTAGTTTACATCTATTATTTTTTCCCAATACATTAACTAGCGGAATATAGAGGTCACAACATACTGTACATATATAACTTATTTCTACAAACTCCTTTACACACATTATTTTTCCCTAAACAATCTACCAATGACATATTGCTTTATATTTTCTCTTATTTCAGTATGGAGCAGGAGACCGAAGAGCTGCAGCAGAACTCTTACAAACCAGCAGATGACATCCTACAGCGAGTCAAAGAGAATCACAAAACCAGCATGAAGAAAAAGTACGAGACCCTACGTGAAGGAATCAACATACATGAGAACAAAACCCTCCTGAACAGGATTTACACACAGCTGTATATAGTAGAAGGAGAGATTGAAGGAGCGAATGAAGAACATGAGGTCGTGCAAATAGCGAAAGCCAAAACCGAGCGCTTACAAGGCACTCCGATCAACTGCAATGACATCTTTCAACCCATATCTGAACCAAGCTGTGAGGGAAAACACAGAAAAATAAAGACTGTGATTACCAAAGGCATCGCTGGAATCGGCAAAACAGTCTCTGTGCAGAAGTTCATTCTGGATTGGGCTGAGGGTGAATCGAATCAGGATCTTGATTTTCTGTTTGCACTCCCTTTCCGAGAGCTAAACTTGGTGAAGGATGTCCAATACAGCCTTCACAGCCTTTTGCTGGACTTTCATCCTGAGCTTCGTGGTTTAGATTCAAAGATATATGATCTGTGCATCTTGTTCATTTTTGATGGTCTAGATGAAAGTAGGATTACACTGAATTTTTCAGACAGCGAGAAAGTTTCCAATGCGTCTGTAACATCATCCATGTCCACACTGATGTCCAACCTCATCCAAGGAAAGCTGCTCCCTTCCGCTCGCATCTGGATAACATCCAGACCAGCAGCGGCCAATCAGATCCCTCCGTCGTACATCAGTCGTGAGACAGAAGTTCAGGGATTCGACGATCCCCAGAAAGAGGAATATTTCAGGAAGAAAATCACCGATCAGCAACAAGCAAGCAGAATTATTTCACACATAAGAGAAACGAGAAGTCTTCACATCATGTGTCACATACCAGTTTTCTGCTGGATTACAGCCACCGTGCTTCAATACATCCTGCAACATGATCACTGCGCAGAAATTCCTAGAACGTTAACCGAAATGTACATACATTTCCTGATCATTCAGTTCAGTATGAAAAGACAGAAGTATGATGAGAGTGATTTGCGAAATGGGGAAGATCCAAAATGGCTCTTGCAGTCAAACAGCGGTTTGATTCTCAAGCTCGCTGAACTGGCTTTCAAATCTCTGATAAAGGGTAACATCATATTTTACGAGGAGGACCTTAGAGACAGTGGCATAGATGTCAAGGAGGCCTCTGTGTATTCTGGGATTTGCAATGAGATCTTCCGAGTGGAATCTATGATCTATCAAGCGACGGTTTATTGCTTTGTACACTTGAGCTTTCAAGAGTTCTTTGCCGCACTTTATGTGTTTTCCAGCTACTTATGCAGAAATTTGGAGGTTCTGAAAATGTTTCAGAAGAAAAAAGGCAGAGCAAAGATCAGATTCCAGCCCGAAGGAGACATTGCGCTCGATATGTTTCTGAAAGGTGTGATGGAAGAAGCGCTAAAGAGCCAAAATGGCCACTTGGATCTTTTTCTTCGATTTCTTCACGGCATCTCTCTGGAGTCGAATCAGAAGCTTCTCCAAGGTGTGCTCACGTGTGAGGTGGACGACCCGGAAAGCTACAAGAAGGTGATCAAAAACCTCAGATTAAGTCTTAACTTGAATCAAAAGCAGAACGTTAGTCCCGAACGATGGATTAATCTGTCACACTGTTTGCTCGAAATGAAGGACAATTCGATCCTTGAGGAGATTCAAGCTTCTTTTAAATCTGAAGCGAGAGTAAAATATCTTTCTCCATCACACTGTTCAGCTTTAGCTGAAATGATCCTTATGTCAGAAGATGTGTTGGATGAGTTAAGCCTCAAAACATACAACACAACGTCCATGGAGGCTCAAAGGAGACTGATACCTGCTGTGAGGAACTGCCGAAGAGCACTGTGAGTTTATAAGAAGTTCTTTTCAGACGGAGAGCGCCATCTTAAATTGAATCTGTCGAAATCACTTCATGTTGTATTATTTTTTAGTTTGGCAGGCTTTAATCTCACAGACAAGTCGTATGAAACTGTGGCTTCAGCACTGCAGTCAGAAAACTCTCCTCTGAGAGAACTCGATATGAGTAATAATGAGATTCTGGATTTTGGAATGAAGCTGCTCGCTGTTGGACTGAAGAGTCAACACTGTAAACTAGAGATTCTGAGGTCAGTTATCACTTATATTCGGAAAATAATATTAGCATATATTATGTATAGAGTTCAAACAGGAAAGCACACTTTAGCGATGAACCATAGTTTGTAAACTGCATCTCAACCTTCTTAGTGACCGTGTTTGTACTGTTGTATAAAATGAAGCGAAGAGATTTTTGTTATGACCTTCAGCACAATAATGTTCTTCTCTGAACCATTTTCTATATAGATTGAAATGCTGTCAACTCAATTTACAGTCGTGTGAAAGTTTGTCATCTGCTCTGCTGACAGCACACACATGTGTGAGAGAGATCGACATGAGTAACAATGAGCTGCAGGATTCAGGAGTGAAGCTGCTCGCTGCTGGACTGAAGAATCCACACTGTAAACTGGAGACACTGAGGTCAGCTATATACAGTCACAAATTAGATATTGAAAATAAATGAAACTTATTGTTGAGGCGAAAATTAAAGCAATACACAACAGATCTTCCTGTGCCTGTAAAACTGTAGGTAGAGATGGTTCACACATTCTTAGGTCAGTTTTTGGCATAGAAAATGATGCACACATCCAAAGATTTGAAGAGTTCAGATGAAAAAGCCTCTGTGTGCCATCTGAAATATTCTCACATGAGCATGTTTATCAGGCTCGTACATTTTGGTTCAGTAATTTCACTTCAATAGCTTTGGATAAAAGTGTCTGCCAAATGCATATATGTCAATTTTTCTTTTCATTATCATACAAGTGAAATAACAGAACATCAACAAAGCAGCCTGATAAAAATGCATTTTTTTTTTAAAAAATGTAGATGTCACTTCATTTCTAAAATAAAAAGGTTTCTTACCATTACACCAAAGGTTTTCACCATACAGACAAGATCAGGTGTCAATAATGATGATTTAAATACCCATAATCATTTTTTTATTTTTAAAGCATGATTTTCTATAGATGGTTTCATCTTAACATAAATAAATATGACTGCGCAATGTGCACATGCACACTTTTGTGACCTCAACTTAACTTCCGGTACACATTCACAAACAATAGAGTTCCTGTAGATTATTTCTTATAACAATCAAAAGAAACCAAGAAGAACTGTTGCTTGGCTAAACTTGTCTCTCCAATATTTTGAATATAGACTCTCATATCAAGCTCAACCACTAGATTTCTTTGCACCATTTGGTTTCTTTAAAGGCGTTAAAACTTCAGGACCCATTCAAAACAATGTTTATTTAATGAAATGAACATACAACTAAATTCAACAAATCGTTTATTTAATACAAAGTAAAATAATAATATAAATTAATATTAACATATATTATATAGAATATAAATTGTTGTACCATTAGCCAATAGCAAAACACAAAACAGAAGATAACTGAGGGTCAGGCGAGTGCGCGAATGTCCGATGAAAAGGTCTATAGTCAGGTAAATCAGTCCCTTTCAGATTTGTCACATCCATAAAAGTCCATATTTTTTAAAAATGGGAACATAAAAAGTAAAATATAGTAAAAGTTTTATCATTAATGTCCTTATGAAACATCTGATATTCAAATTTCAGGAAATGGAAAAACACTAATACTTTTTAAATGATTAAATACTGTTCTTAGAGCTGACAATCTCTTTTTAATACTTTTTATTGGCTAGATATTTGCAAAACCCAGTGACAAACATAAAGGGTGACTAATAATAATAATGAAAAATTGATTGATAAAAATATAAAAATCACGAAATATGGATATTAGAAGGTATTAGAAGGACAGCAGTGTTGTTCTATAAAGAGCCATCCCTTCTACATTTGTTGAGGATTATTGCCTCTGGTTTGTGCATTTTAATTTTCAGAAGTCTTTTGATGTATGTTAAATTTACAAACCTATCCATTTTAAATACATCCATAAACATGTATATTTACCTCACATTTAATAAAAGACACATGTATAGACATACACTACTGGTCAAAAGTTGACAAAAATGTTTCTCATGATCTTAAAAATCGTTTAATCTGAAGGTGTATAACTTGATGTATACATTTTTTTAATATATATCTATAAAATGGATTTCTCAGAATAAATAATAAAGAGTCTCGCAAAAAAGGAATTTCCTTCAGTACTATTTAAAAAGCTTCCCAGGTTGAGACTCGAAGAAGCTGAATGATAAAAAGCCAACTGGAATATCCTAAAATATAACAGAGTTCATTTATTTTGGATACTTTTAGTCACAACATAAATCCCACATTTACAACAGATTTATTCAATGATTTTGATGGGTTAACTATTATTCTAAAATGTGGAAAATCATTGAAATAAAAAATGAGTAAATAATCCTAAACTTTTGACCCGTAGTATATATATTATTCTGATGTCTGGACTTGTTTAAGGAAAATATCAGCAGATGGTTTTCAATCAATATCTAATGTTTTGACTACAAATGCCAGTCATAACAGTTGACTGCCTGACAAATGTTTTTAAAAACACTTGGTGTATATAAAGATATTATTTTATGTCTTGTTTTGTTAGATTGTCTGGCTGTAAACTCAGTAATGAGTCCTGTGACACTGTGGCTACTGTTGTACAGTCATCAAACAGCATGAGAGAGATCGACATGAGTAACAATGACCTGCAGGATTCAGGACTGAAGCTGCTCGCAGATGGATTAAATAATTCACAAAGTAAACTGGAGATACTGAGGTTTGTGTTTTAGATCCTTTTTAGTATTGTCCTGATATACTATGATCCTGTTATACCATCATTTCTAGTTGATGCGTTTTGATGCGTTTTGTTGGTAGAGCACTGTGAAGATTCTTTGACATTGTGAGTAAAACTCAGGGTTTTTCCTGCCTCAAAATGAGGCGGAGGTGGTGCCATCCCGATCTTGTACACACACACACACCCGAAGGCCTACCGTACCTTTAAGTGGCTGAACCAAAGTGACTTTGACATATTAAAAGCTGTAATAAAATTAGATGAAAATGAAAATTATTTTGTTATTAGATACATGACTTTTATAAAAAACTGAAATGTTTGTTCAATCAAATAATGCTTTTTTATCATTTACAACTAACTTTTCAGCCCACAATAGCCAACTGAATTAACCAGTCTTACTAAATGAGCAAAGCTCATTCACATCTTGCATTCTCTGTGGTGTACTTGAGCGAATATAAGAGATCATTGAATCATTTAGTGACTGAAAAGTTCAATAGTTTATATGAATCGGTTCAAATGAGTCATTCGTGTGCGAGTCGTTCTAAACGCAAATGTGCGTTCGTACCGGCGAACTCGCTGTGTGCAGTATACGCTATCCCAACTAGACAGCTAGAGACGTTATAATGATGTACGTAATCTTAATTTTTAGTACAAACGTACTTTGATGCAAAACAAACAGCCTTGAAACATAGCTAGCTCTTGTTCTGCAACTCTTTTTAGAGCCTCAGTGTGCTGATAATGAAACAGCGCCTCCATTGTGGCGTAATGATGCAACTGCGGTTACAAATGACAGTCTGGTACATGCATGCCACATTTCTTGTGAAGACACCTAACATAATTGAGGACATTTGACGGAGGCGGCCTTCTCCAATTCCTCTATGCAGGAAAAACCCTGAAACTGTATTAATTGATGTGTTTCTGTTTAGATTGGGTAGCTGTAATCTCACATATGAGTCCTGCGAAACCCTGGCATCCATTCTTCAAACTGCAAACTGTCACCTTAAAGATCTTGACATTAGTAACAATGACATCCAGGATTCTGGAGTGATGCTGCTGTCCGCTGGACTGAAGAGTCCACACTGTAAACTGAAAATACTGAGGTTTGTGTTTCCGGTTTTGATACTGAACTCTACATCAAATAGGTCTCTTACAGTTCTCTTGATTTATGTTTTTGCAGAATGTCCATCTGTAATCTCACCCATCGGTCTTGTGAATCTGTGGCATCAGTTCTACAGTCAAAAGACTCAGTCCTGCGAGAGCTAAACCTGAACAAGAATGACCTGCAGGACTCAGGAATTGAGCTGCTTTCTAAGGGACTACAGAGTTCAAACTGTAAACTGGAGATACTGAGGTGCTTATGAACAATAAATTTCACTTCATCTGATTTTTAAAGTTGTAACATTTTGGATGCTTTAAAAAACGTCTGATGTGACAGTAAATACATAGTAAACATTTTTAACTGTCTGTCTATGCAGACTATATGGCTGTTTTTTGACAGAGAAAGGCTGTTCTTTTCTGGCATCGGCTCTGATGTCAAACCCCTCACACCTGAGAGACCTGAACCTGAGCTGTAATGACACAGGAGAGTCTGTCGGCCGGTTGCTCTTTGAGAGAAAGGAGGATCCAACCTGCAAATTAGAAACACTTAAGTATGTTATGACTATTAAGATTCATCTAGTTGTGTGTATTTAATCTTGAACACACTCTGCTTACAGTATAGCTACAAATATTAATATGCATACATACCAAAAATGAGGCTCTGCCTTTGAAAACCCAGCTCAAAATCAACATAATGTTAAAAAACATTGTGTAACATTATAACTTTGATATCTTTGATATGTCAAAGATTGAAATCATAGTGAAATTAAAGCTTGAAATCAAACTTTGATGCTCGTGATCTCATAAGCAGGGTCACAAATGGTTCTGGAGGAACTGCAGTACAAAAGAACACTGGAATTAAAATATGATTTGTGAGGGAAGTGACCATATGATGCCACTTATTCTTTTATTTTGAAATGTTAAAATGGCGAAAATATCACTCTAGTCAAATATGTATTTTGTTGCAATATTATGTTGTAATAGTCTGACAGTCACTGTTGAAGTAACACCAAAACTTTACTTAAATTGCTGCATGTATAGTAAACAGTACTTTGTTCCTTTGCTTAATAAGGTCACTTTCTCTTTAGCTCTACATGAATTTTTGACTATAGACGCTTTCAAAGCAACAACATAAGCAAGCGTTTTTGCGCATGCCCGCTTTTATGGCCTAAACTTAACTTCATGTAAACACCCGCAAAGAATAGAGTCCCTGCAGAATATTTCTGACAACGACCAAAATAAATAAGAAGTAAAATACATTAGCTAGCAAGGTAAAAGTAAGTGTAGCCAGTATTATTTTTTACCTGGTAGAAGAACCGTTACTTGGCTAATCTTTGCAGCCTGGAGTGCAGCCAGTGAGTTTCTACATAAAAATTCACCATCACAGTGCAAAAAATAGGCATTTTGAATCTGTTTATGTTTGTCTAAATCGATCAAACCACGAGGTGTTTTTATTGTGTAGCAAAAGTTGTTGTTAATGAAGGTAGAAATGCTAGTATTGACTGAAAAAAGGAGGGGCCGAGTAGGATAACCTGCTATAACTCTTAACGTGGTTTAATGTGCTTAAGCAACCACCAGGAAAAATGTGTCGCTGCCACAGGAGTTCAAAAATTTTTGGCGCCAGCCTTCTGATAGTTCCAGGAAGTTAATGTCTGTCTTTAAATGCTTTATTTATTTCATCTTTTTCTTTAACTGGGTTAAAAGTTTGTCACAATTAGTCGCAGCTCCATGTGTAACTAATAACTTCCGGGAACTATTGAGAGCCTCCATGAAAAGCCATTGCAGTGAAAAAACTGTTCCATGGGAGTCATCTCTTTCAATGGCTCTGATTTTAAGTTAAGCTGTTTCCTCATAATAGACTTTTCGGGGGTAGAAACGCTTAACAGGATTTTTTCACTTTATCCAGTACATAAGAAAATTTCCTTTTAACAGCAGCTACTGTACTGTTTATTACAAGTAAGGTTTGACAGAAATTTGGGCTTCCCTGGTCGTTGTTTAGGTACATTAAGCCACGTTAAGCATTTTAGGAATTCATCCTACTTTGCTCCTCCCGACCTCATTGCCAGGTGCTTTTATCTCACTTTTTCAGTCAATACCCACATTTCCCATCTTCATGACCAACAACTTTTACAACTCAATAAAAACAAATTTTTACGGTTTGATCATTTTGAACAACCATAAACAAGGCAAAAGATAGCTATTTTGAGTTTGTGATAGTGATAGTGAATTCCTATGCAGAAAAACCCTCCAGGTGTTGCCTTGTGGCCAATCAAACTAGCCTAAACTCAACAACTAAAATCATGCCACTCGTATACATCAAATACATATTTTAAAGCCAATGTTATGCATTAGACACTTCAATCAATGAAAATAATTGTATAGCAGTATTCACTGACAATATATTTACATAATCGAATCCTAAAGTCCTAAAGGAAAGGTGGTTATACTTTCTTTTTTACAGATTTTTTGTCTTGATTTAGTTTTATCATTGTTAGAATATACATTTGGTAGCGTAAATTAGTGTAATACACACATTTAGGTCAACTACTATTTATGAATATGTCACATGCTATTTTATAGAGGATTGTGTATGTGACAACATGCCTTTTGAGGTGGTTTGTGTACTTACTCATTTTGTGCATGCAAGTCTAGAGCAAATGTAATAACACAACACAATGAATCAAAAAATGACAAAACATGGAATTGTGACATTGTGTATTTTTTTTTCAAGAGTGGAATATGAGGGACATTTTAGGATTGCTGCTGGATTTCGAAGATGTAAGTTTTCTCACATATACCTAGCATCAGCCTCACTGTAAATAAATACATTTGATTTGTTTGCAAAAACGTTAAGCTTTACAAGAACATTCAGCTAGTTGTCACTGACTTCTATTCGTCTGTGATCCTCAAACCCCCACAGACGTTAATGTTTTGCTGTGTCATCATCACTTTGTTATAATTATTCATCATCAATGTTCTGTAATCTCCATTGCTATAAACAGATGCCTGCAAGCTCACAATGGACCCCATCACAGCACACAAACATCTTGTTCTGTCTGAGGAGGACACGCACGTGACACACGCAGAAGAGGAACAGTCATATCCTGATCATCCTGAGAGATTTGAGTTCTTTCCTCAGGTTCTGTGCAGAGAGAGTCTACCTACATGCTGTTCATGGGAGATTGAATGGAGTGGCAGGAGTAAGGTCTGTGTTTCAGTGTCATATAAGGCGATCAGGAGGAAAGGAAAGAGTAAGGAATGTGAGTTTGGACACAATGAACAGTCCTGGATGCTTCTGTGCGCTGAAAACAGCTTTGAGGCTTGGCATGATAATAAGAGAATTAAAATTCGTCCACCTTCATCCTCATTTCGTTCTAAAATAGTTGGTGTGTATCTGGACTGGACGGCTGGTGCTCTGTCTTTCTACAGTATGTCTGACATGCACAGACTGACACATTTACACACATTTTACTCCACATTCACTGAGCCTCTCTATGCAGGTTTTTGTCTCTATTCTGGCTCTTTAGTGGCTCTTCAGTCTGTATTAGATTAAAATGTCTTCTGTTGGAAAAAACACATGTCCACTAATATGGAGCGGTTATGAATATACTTATCTGTTTTTTTTTCACTTTATATCATTCCATGTATGCCTCTTTCGTTTTTTTCCATTTAGTTTTCACTTGGCAATGTATTTATTTCAAAACACCTTTAAGTGGAAAACATTAAATTGAGTTACAGTATTTTTAGCAAGTGACACTTTCAAGGGGCTGCACGCCCTACTCCACTGTTTTCACACAATTAAACCAAACTGAATGCTCATTTTTTCAGTTTTACCCAGTTTATTAAAAGTTTTAAGAAAATGTCTAGTTTTTTTCTTTACATTTATTTACACTCGTAGACAGGTTTATCCAAAGTGACTTACAAATAACATTTGTACAATTTTAACATTGTCAATTTAACATTTTGTTAAAACAAAATGTGTCATATGCACCAGACTTACATTTCAATATATAATATTGCAATTTATTTAACAATCCAAGCTGTCCTTGTTTGTCTTTTTTGATGCATGTGTTTTGCTTTACAAAAAACTTTAAAGGATTTTCGTAGCAATAAAGAGTGTCACATCTTTTATACAAGTGTTTAACATTTACTTGAAGTATATTTACAGTTGCAGTAATAACATATTTTTGCCCTCTTGAGAACGTTAAGTAAAACAAATAAACAATTATTAAAACGGGTCAAAGAATAAAACTGCCTAAAAATGGGCAGAACAATTATGCAGATATAAAAAATATAGTAAACATTTTTTACATATAAATGTATTTTAATAATGAAATGTATATACATTCAGCAAGTTTCTTTAGTAAGTCAATTTGAATTTTTTTGCATGATGATTTTTAATGATGCATCAGTGATTAGACTTGTACAACTGCTCAATGACTGTAGCTCAGCTATGCTATTATTCAGAATCTTTTGGTGTTCCAGCCACAATCTTCTCAATCTTCACATGCAGTCCATGACCCATCTCCACATGACAAAGAAGTCTACTGATAAAAAGACAGACTCACTGCCCACTGTCCTTCACCCTACCTTATCTGATATAACACACATAATAAAGCCAGTTTTTTCATTGTCAAATTATTAATGGAGGTGTATACAATTATTTGACAAGTGTTTTTTGGTTTTGTCAGAAAGTGCCCTTCTGCTCTTTGATTCTCTAACTCTCCAGGCTCTTTCCAATAGAATGATGCTTCCTGCTGCGAATTAATATTTATGCTGTGAATTGCCTCTGTAAACCAGAATAAATCAAGTGAATAGTATAATCAAGTATATTAGACTTGTAACCTGCTCTTTGGACGATCCAGCTCTATGCTGTTTCTTCTTTCTAGAAATGGGAGAAAAATAGTAGAATGGTTCATCATTTTTGAAAATAGAATATTCTTACTGTTGACCTTTTATTTAAAACAAATTAATATATTTTTTAATGGTTTTATGTTATGATTATTATTAGATGCTAACGTAGCTTTTTAAACTAATTGTAAAATTATTTGGTATGAAGATAGCTTCTATTGAAACAAGGTATTGAGATGTTTTGAGTGATCTTGGCCCGTATTCTAAAAACATTTTAAGGCTAAAAGTAGCTCCTAACTAGCTGATTTAGGAGGAACTATAATGGGCATGTCTGTCCTAATTTAAGATCTCCTACATTTTTGTGCTAAGAATATTTCACAAAGCGTTTTCGCACTAAAACTAGCTCCTAAACCTGTGAGATGCTAGGGATAGTGAAAAGGACTCCTAAGACCAACTCACAGAAATCCTAAAATGGCTTTAACATCGGCAGTCTACCTTGAAACGTAAACATTTTACTAACAAATAAAATTGTTATCTGTTTCTGTAAATTAACTCTTTACTTGTTGAATTAGTAAGTGTATATTTTATAATCTTCATTTGAATACGGCAATCATTGTATATTATATAATATTTTATTTGAATATGACTACATTTTTATTTCAAGATCTTATCTTAAATATGTTAACATGAGACCTCATTCCATAATATTTACAGGATTAAATGACTGACAGAGACCCATCCTCTATTAGCCAATCACATGTGGTCAGTAAATTTGCTGACCTCATCCATAGCAACAAGGTCAACCCCGACCCTTACTCTTAGATTAAGATTTCTTTTGTTCCTTTGTAAAAGTTGCTCTCAGCAGCGTTGTGAATAGGTTTTAAGTGGAAACTCTTCAGTAAAAACTTTTACTGCTGTTTAAGAGAGCTCTAAGTGTTAAGATATAATGTTTTGTGAATTCGGGCCCAGATTACTAATGGTCAGTATTTAGAAAAAGTTAATATACAGAGGTAAAAAACATGTGGCTATGTTACTTTTGAGGTCGAAAATGCACAATACTACATGCAACATTCTCCATAGATTATGTCTGAGCAGATTTGAATTTAAGGCAATACAGGTACTTGCAATATCTCTATATTCTGCTACATTATGTTTGTGTTTAGACAAAAGGCAAAACTTTAAGTCACGGATGCCAATGCCAAATGCTGGTAAGTTAGCTCTGAACTAATCATTAAAGTGGTACTGTAGTTACCTGTCAATCGTGCATATCTTTCCATTGCCTCTCTCTCCTGCACACTACAACTTCTAACTATGGAAATAAAGAAAGGGTGCAAGTTACAATCTACTCATGAAACTATTAAATTACACCAGAAAAACAAAATGTCTGTTAACGTGTCCATATAATCTATTGTAAACTAATCATTAACACTAACCTGGAAAGTACATATACATAAAAAATAGCTGCAAAACTTATTACAGAATTAAATGGTTCCCCTTGACACTCTTGTTGCTACCAAAACTGTTAATCGGCAACTCCACAGCCCTAAATCAGCCTGGGCCCTTAGAATCGTCCTAACCTTCCACCCCATTACGGCGCCCATGGATATGTGTGAAAACATGCATAAAACATACTTGTTCAAATGATTTAGACACAAGTTGGATGCTCTGAGATGATGTTTAAAAGCACAGCAATTATTAATGATAATACTCTTATGACTTCTCTCCATTAGGACTGTAGGTTGTTTTCTATTCATCAATATTAATTAAATTTATGGATGTATTTAATTCCTAGGCGGCTATATTTGAAATGTCACTCAGGCAGCCACAGTATTTCAGTTATACAACACTGCGCCCATATCTATTTGAATGGGTAAAGACCAATAGCAAAGGTCACAATAAAAAAAAACATCTGACCAGGAATTAAAATGTATACTAAATTTTGTTTGTATTTTCTTTTGATTAGCTCTTTTGTGACAACACATCACAGTTGCGTCATATTGATATAGGGAGTATATCCTAAAAAGGTTGCACTCATCTGAATCCGAGTTTATATCTGGATCAAACAGAGGTGTGTGCATTAAATTGCCAACAATCCAGGTCTTCACTTTTCAAGCTCTTCTAAACTACTGATAACAGCTATAAATTTGCATTTAACCTTCTGTTCTTCCCTGTCCAGCCTGATTTAATCTTCCTGGGTTTAATTAAATTCCTCTTTTTCCTTCACATGTCTTTCATTCTGCAAGAAGATCTCACTGCTGTTTCTTTTTATGTGTTTCCTTCCATCATCTTCTCCAGCAGCTCTGAGATTTGAGAACCATCTTCACTTCAAGCTGTTCCTCAAACATCTCTCCCCCAAATCTCCTCCATTTTCAGAATATCTTATTGATTATATGATGCAATCTAAAAAATACTAGGGTGTTTGGACCCATTGTTGGGACAAATGCAGACAAACCTGACTGCTAGGTTAAATTACTTAATAATTTTATAAATTATGTTTTTAGGGCTTTAAAAGTTACAAATTACTTGATCATTTTCTAGTTTAATTTCCCTTGGATTCAAACAACCTAGCATTTTTGTGTGTACTGTATCGGATTAATCGAATGTCAATAATTATGAATAAAATTAATGTCAAAACATTCCTGTATTTTGTCACTGTTATGTAATATTTACTGTGAAACATTTCCACTGGAGATTTTTGACTTCAATGACGTATAATGTAACTTACTTGAACTGAGTTTTTTTTGCACCATTCATGAATTAATATAAAGTTATTGATATACATTTATTCATTCATTTAGCAGACGCTTTTATCCAAAGCGACAAGTAGGAGAGCAAACATTTTGTCAACAAGCTAATCAGTATCCTGTTTGTTTACAAGGCCATGCTACTAGGAGGATTAAAGGTGGAGGAAGCAAAGGAGAGATTTTCTTTTTTGACTTAGAGAGTTATTGGTTAGTCAAATAAATGTGGACCAGAAATGTTTTGAGCAGTTTTTTTAAACTAGTGAAGGATGCTGCAGTTCGGGTGGAGGATGGTAGTTCATTCCAATAATGGGGAACCGAATATGTAAAGGTTTTTGCAAGCGATCTGGTTCCTCGCTGTGATGGAACAACCAAGCTTCATTCATTTTCAGACCGAAAATGACAGGAGGGGATGTAGACCTGGAGCAGTGAGTTAAGGTAAAGGTTATTGTTCTGAAGGCCAGTGTCAGAGATTCAAACTTGATGCGAGCGGCAACTGGCAGCCAGTGAAGTAAAATCAGGAGGGGTGTTACATGGGTTCTTTTAGGCTGTTTAAAAACGAGACGTGCAGATGCATTTGGATCATTTGCAAGGGCTTGAATGCTGGTTGGAAGGCCGGCCAGTAGAGAAATGCAGTAGTCCGGTCTTGATATGCCAGAGCTTGGACAAGCAGCTGAGAAACAGGCTCCTACAGGAACAGTCTGATTTCCTGATACCTGCAAATTTGAGAGGTTGCTGCGATGTGAGAGGTGAATTTCAGCTGAATTTCATTTTTTTCATATTTTATAGTTCTTTGTTGTTCTCCACAATTTGTTTTTGTTTCTCTCTGGTTGTTTGCGACAGTTTTTCTGGAGAAGTTTGTCTTGTTCCTGAATTTTCTTTTGTAGTTCATCTTTATCTTTAAGAAGTTCAATTTTGTCAGTCTCCAAATGTTTAGTCTTCTTGTCACTTTCTACGTCTCTCTGTCTTTTCAAAGTGATTCGATTTTTTTCCAACCCTAACTCGGAAAGATAAACAAAAATATTTGCCTTTATAATTTATGCACACCACATTATATTGTTAATAGAAAAAAAATCTATAATATACAGCTTGGTATTGTATATCATCCTATATTTACATAAAAGCAGAAGGTCTGATATGTTCAAATCCAGTAAATTAAACTGAACAACAAAAGGGACTTTAACCCTCTCTTACATGGACGTACATCGACACCAATTTTCTTTCCATGCCATAAAAAATATTAACATTTTAGTAGTAACATTTCAGAACAGTTTCAATTGTTTGTTTTGGATTGTTTTATTTAATACCTCCTCTATTAACCATTTAACAACTCTATCAATTGCATCATCATTCTTCTGACACTTCAGTAATCCTGTGTCTTCATAGAACAGACAGTCCACTGTCAGTATATCTGTCCTGTTGACACATCTGCTGCTGTCTGGTACACTTTTCTCTGGGTCAAAAGTGTGATGTAGCACCACTAGAACCTTCAGTTTAGAGGCTGTTTAAAGAAATACCGAGAATTATTTAGAGAACTTAGTCTAAAGTCTGATTAAATGTTTTACTTTCAAAAAAGTATAAAAAAAACATATTGACAATCAAAATAAATAACCTGTGCAGAATCGTTTCAGTGCTGCATCAATATCAGTTCCAGCTTGTGAAATGATAGGACAGATAACCAATCCATATCTACAGCAAAAAAAAATTCACTGCACACCTGTACTAGTTTTGGAGCTCACTTTGTCCATCCTATTTTGCTCCGATGATTCCGAGTTATTATCAGCCTGTTAACACACAGAAACTCAGTTTCAGTGTCAGGATGGAAACTTGTATTTGAAGCCACTACTAAAGTGTAACAATTTCTTCAAGCTTACCTCACTTCTCTTGTCTCTTTGATCCTGAACTTGAATTGAATCTGTGGTTTTGTGGTTAAAGCAGTCATTAGTAGTTAAATCATGACAATGCTTGTCACTAATTGACATATTCACATTTTGATTATAACTAATCAAGTATAAAGTAATTATATTTTAAGCTCTAGCTTTGTTCTTGGAGACTGACATACATTACTGCACAAAAGTTGGTAAAAGATTCAAATGGACCCATAAAAGCACAAAAGTAAAGCCTTTCAACAAGCGGTCAGTTTGTCCATCATAAGATGCACACACCTGAACAAGTTTTGGAGCTCTCTTTTTCCATCCTTGAGTTATCCTCAACTTTCAGACACAACTGTGTCGGGAGTTGTTTTGAGTCTCTGGTTTTGTATTTAATTCAGTCATTAATAGTTAAATCATGACACTAACAACTGTTTCGTGTCATCATCACTAATATTGACAAGCCATTTCGAATCATTTACACAAATGCATTATATTTTCCCATATCTTGACCTCAGAGACTGACAAACATCGAGCATTAAACGGCACAAAATCCAGATTTATGTGAAGTCAAGATTTCAATATGCATACTTTTACAAGCAGTTATTTTCTGATTGTCCTCATAATTGTACATACGTGCTATTGTACAGTCCGAAATGTACAATACCAGAAGTGTTAACCACGTGCTGTCCTTGAAAATTACGCCTTTTTTTACTTGTATAACTTACAATTTTCGTTTATCGTCACAATATGTTTTATGTACAGTTGCTTTGTTACAAATAAAATGGCAAAAGGCGCTATATAATTAAGGTATGGCTGTCAAAAGATTATAAAAATGTAATCGCATCCTTTTCGTGAACTTATGATTAATCGCACACGTATAGTGAAATTAAACATACACAATGTATTTTGTTTAACATTTTTATTTTTGTGCTGTTAATCGATTAAAACAATTAACTAACTAATCACAGCTTTGATGTTTATAAATATACTTTACATTATAATAATTTCACATTTTATCTCCAAATGAATGTAGAAATAACACATTTCTTTAACAGGATCATGTTATGAATGAAAGCCAACATTCTAATATTGTTGGCTTTGCAACTGATGTCTTTATTAAATATATATATACATTCTACTGAACAAACCCATTATTATAAGTGTGCCCTTCATCATATACAGAAAATCAAGATCTCAGACACTTTACAGTCTGTACTGCTAAATACATGAAATACAAAAGAATCCTCTTTAAATCTACAAAATCACGTTGAATTCTTCCTTTCTTTTGATATTTGATTAACATTAGTGAGATAAGTTACAGCAGCACGTTTAAGAACGCGGCCCCTTTAACAGCAGGGATTTGACTAGAAGGGATACGTCTACGTCCACTGGGCATGCGCATTTCAATACCATATTATTTTTGTCACGCTGAAAACAGTTGATTATTATTTTTTTATCGTAAAAAAGGTTCAGGGTTGGTGTAAGAGTATGTGTAAGCTAATGTAATTTATTGTAATTATATCGCGAGATTTTGCACCACGTTCGGCCGTAGCCGTATCCCTCCAGCTCTTAACAGGTCTAAGATGCGCTTCCTGTTTTCACTACTGTTTGCATTAATATTAGACTTTATTTAACTGGTTGAAGACTGCTTGATAAAATACTAGTCAACATGTGCTTTCTGGCATAATCCTGTGTGTTTTTGTAGATTCAAGCACGAAAGAGAAGTTAGTACTTGTGCGCTATCTGGCAGATTTTGACGCAGCATTTACAGTCAGAAGCTGTCAATCAATACTTGACGTGTCATTACAACCACTTCAAATCGCGCATAAATAGTTTAAAGGGCTTTATATGAATAAGAGCGTGATAATATAATGGAACGCTACACAATGATGACTGAAAAAAGCGAATGTTGCGTTGAGAAACCTGGGAGTGGTGATCGTCGATCAGCTTCACTTCACAGATCAGGTTGACAGCGCCACCCGGTCATGTAGATTAATCCTTTAGATAGAATATTAAGAAAATGAGTCCTTTCCTCTCCGAGCATGCTACAGCTTGCAAAGCCAAACCACTACGGATGATCCAGAATGCAGCGGCCAGAGTGGTCTTCAACGAACCGAAGGGGGCGCCATGGGCACGTTACTCCTCTCTTCATTACATTACATTGGACCCCTATAGTCGCTCGTATCAAATTGAAGACTCTGCTCCTGGCCTAAATACCTTCACTGAATTGGCACCCCATTTTCTTCACTCCCTTATGCGTTTTTTTTGCACTTATGCTTTTTTGCCCTTATGTCGTTCCAATTGCTTCTGTTATTTCCAGTGTTGTGTTTTACTAGTTACTAAGTAAGTAGTTGCTGTAATTGAATTACTTTTCCCATGAAAAGTAAAGTATGGGATTACTCATATTTTTTCTGAAATTTAACTACAGTTACTTTTGTTGTAATTAAACTAAACACTTGTGTAATATATGTGTGTGCAATGGTGGAATTGACATCAAAATTCATAGTCTAACTTTAAAATCTGTGCTTTAATGTATAATTCTCAAAATTGTTATACTTTGGTCAGTTAATAATACTTTATGTAGTTTTATATCATTTATTTGAATGAATTAAAAGAGCCGTTTCATGTCTATCATTGAATCACTTAACTAATCAAGGTTGATGTAGGATATAGAAAGTATTCAGTTATAAGTAATTAAATACTTTTTGGAGAGAGTCATTTGCACATCAATCTATTTACACTATTAAATATGTAATTAGTAACTAGTAATTAATTACTTCTTCATAGTAACTTACCCATCACTGGTTATTTCCCCATCTGTAAATCGCTTTGAATAAAAGCGACTGCTAAATGACTGAATGTAAATATTTTTTAAAAAATTATCGCATACGTTAATGTTGACAGCCCTAAATTAAAGTTGACTTGACTATTACTCAATTGTTTTAAGGAAACAAGATCATTCAATCAACTGTGCATTTAACTTTCAGTCTAAACACATGCCTACACTCGCACTCATGCTCCATCAACAATGTCACCAAGAATAACTATGCTAGCAACAACATATAACTTTACCAAGGGGCTATAGAAACAATCTTTATATTCTCCAGCATGTCTCTCTGACCAGGAGGAAAGCATGAGGTAACGAAGTAGACAAACTGTCAGTGTCACATCTTGTCTGATCTCCTTCAGAGAAAATCCAGAAAAAAACAGACTCCACTCACTATAAAAAAAAACAGAAAACCGGGCATATCTCACTGATTGTACAATGTGTTTGATTGATCAATTGATTGTTTGTTTATCACTGCATTATATGCTTATATACATACTGTATCATTTGTAGAGAAAGGTAAAATTGTTTTTTTGGGTGTAAATTATTTTAAGATGTTCAATCATGGCTGCTGCTCTTAAACTGACATTTTCCCACAATAAATAATCTTTCTTCAGTATCATCATTTAAATGTAAAAATACTATAAGGATAGACCAACAACTTTAAATATATAATACAATTAATATTTAAAAACATTTCATGGAATTCTTCTATTTATGTAGTCTATATTATAATATTACTCTCATTAAAATATTGGTATTTTGTGCATAATGTTCATGGCAAATGATAGTCTATGGAATATAACACCAAACTGAAAGTTATAATATAAAGGCGATCTTTAAACTTTGTTTAACTCACCAGGCAAGTGTGAAGATGGCTCCTTTTTGAGTCTCTCTATATCTCTTCTTATAGCTGTCTGAGCTTGTCTTTAAGTTTCAATTTTAGTGTATCCAGTTGTTCGTTCATCTTTAATTTGTCTCTTTCAGCTAGATAGCTCTGGGTTTCTTTAAGACAAGAGAGATGTATCTATTATATTTTTTATATACTATACTATAATACTACACATTAAACTCTAAGAGAACTATAACTCCCGTTTTACAATTTCAAGCATGGACCACAGCTCATGAATTTGTTTTGACTTTAAATTTCAGATTATGTCTTGAACAAGTATGATTAAGTAAGATTTTGTTGTACAGCCTTCAGTTACAATATAAAGTCGCTTAAAATTAAATAGAATCTGAAATTGTCGAAAAAAAAGTATTTTACAGGCTGTTTAATGAAAGCAAACATTAAAAGTGGAACTGTCAGTCACATTAAAATGTACTGTATAAGTTTACATTTATTTACATTTACATTTTATTTATTTACATTAACTTTGGATTTACATTACATTTATCCAAAGCGACTTACATTGCAATATCCTATACATTTATACTTGTGTACATTTATATTGGTGTATGCAATCCCCTGGGATTGAACCCACAACCTCGCAATGCTCTTACCACTGAGCCACAGGAAAGCACTCATTTCTTTTTAAAAAACAAAAGCAGGACACTTTTTAAAACACTTTTATAATGTAGTTACCTGCCAATAAAGCAGACATTTCCATTTTTATTCTCTCCAGCTCAGTCCATGTGCTGTCTTTCTGTGGAACTCAAGAAAGCACTATTCGCATGAAAACAGTAAACTACTCATGACTAATTCAAGTACTCATGAAAACAATAAATAACATTACTCGCTATGACTGTCGATGTGTCCGCATGAAACAATAAACAATAGTGATGAAATCGTTTTATCATTTACTTATATACAGTCCAGCATCTTTAAATGATAGCAAGAGATTCTAATTAAAATATTTGTATGTTAGATTCTTTATCTTAGGCCTGTAAGACTTACTAAGATTACAGTTACTTTATGTAAATTATGTAAATAATTATAAATGTCACATTCAATAAAAGAAGCAGTTTGAGTACAGTAAACCTGCTCTTACCTTCATGAAAGTGATGTTTGCTACTGCTGTTGCTGCTGCTGCAGCTGCTATTCCTGCTGCTGTTGCTGTTATTTCTACTCCCCTTGCCCCTATTACTTCTGACATCACAAGCAGTACTGCCAATGCTCCAACTGTTGCTTTATTTACCATGTGCTTATACCGGTACAGGATGTTTTCTGCAAGTGTTGTGACAAAGTGTGATAAATGAGCATTTAATCAACAGAATGTCAAAATTAAATATGTAAAAAAAATACATATAAAGATTGGGCAATTTGAATATAAATTATGCTGATTAAACCAATGTACCAATTTTTATTGTAATCCAAAAGATTTCAGACCATTTCATTCTTAAAGTCAAGAAAATATAAGGAAAAACTAAATGATCACTGTTTTGGTGTATAAAACTATTCACTGAAAAATATACAACTTCAAATTGTTCTCCCAACAAAGGTAATAAAGTAACTTGAACAAAGTTTTTTTTTATGTAGAAGAAGAATGTGTTATTTTGAGTATGCTGGACAAAATTAGTCTAAATGTGGTACCAACAAATATTATTTTGATAACTGTACTTAGATATCTTAGTGATTGTCCAAAGCGTCAAAAAGTTTGACCAACTCGCCAAATTGTGTAATCTCAAAAACAATTCTAGTGTTTTAAAGTTCCCAGCATGCATTGTAGAATTTTCAATTCACTAGTTAGATTATTAAAATGCTTACTATTTTAGGGTTTGCTGGCTATATTGTTTGTTTCTGTTGTCATTGTAAGTTATCTTTAGTATTTGAAGTTCCTTTTTTAACTATACAATGTTTTATGATGTTTGATGATTGTTACCATGATTGAGGCTCATGTGCTCAGTGTTTAGGTCTGAAGTAAATGGCGAAGAGAGGCCACTACAAAAATGTTTAAGGCCCAATCTCACAGACACATCTTAGTTTAAACTAGGACTATGATTTAGTTGAACTAAAATGCTTCTACAAAAATGTGTCAGAAGAATACATTACTGGTGTGTATCTTGAGAACATACCATAGCACTAACATAATTTAAAATATTTCGGGGCAAATTATGCTCAGTTATGACTGGGAAAACATTCATTTTAATCTGGGACTATCCTTAAACCTTGTCTCTGAAACAAGGCCTTAAACACAAACAGTTTAAGCAGTTGCTTAAGTAGAGTGTGTATATAATAAATCTATTAACTGGAGTGTGTATATAATAACAGAACAATTATAAATTAACGTTATATAAAACATAATCTGTTTAATCTGTCAACAAGTCCATAGTTGAGTTAACTCAGAAATTTGATTGTTGCATATTTATTTTAAATTGATTCGACAATTCTTTTCAATTGACAGTCATGTGACTTTACTCAGTTAACTGAGCTAAGAGAAATACTTGGCCAAAAGTTGAGTAAATTCAAAAAAGATGTGCAGCGAGTTGCCTTGAAATTTTAAATTAAATCAACTTTTCACTTTTTACAGTGCGAACATTATGACATCACAGTATTGCGAGTACGATTGGAAAGCTGTAGGCCTGCTAATGTCTCCTGATAAACACCAACAGATTCAGTGCTGCATTCAGTCGAATACATCTCACAGCAAAGATAAGATGTGAAAGTTGTAGTTGTGGTGTATAGCGTGATCAAACCACTCTGTTGGCTTCTGCTTTACAGTAAAGGTTAAAAAGCTTTATTTCATAATATTTATCATTTTTATAATATTTAATCAATATAATTGTATCAGTTTTAATCATTTAAATATAAATGTTCCTTAAGAATAGATTTTATCAAAATAATTGTATTATAATTATATGTTCAATTTAATTATTTATGTTCACAATTTTTTTAAGTAGATTGGTAACAATTTACGGCAAGTATCTACAGTTGTTGTTAACACATGGCTACACAACTTTTGTTTTCAAAAATGTATTAGTAAATGCTGAAATCAAGATCAATAGAAGTGTTGCTTATTTACAGTAAATGTTTCCTATGCATTAACCAATATTAACGAACAAGTGTAAAGGTATATCCTATAAATGATTAAAGTATTCTCACGTTTTTCTACTTTTACGGTTATCTCCTTTGTTCTGTCTCCACTGGTCACCTGACATACATAATCTCCAGCATCTGACCAGGTGAAGCAGTGTAGTTTTAGAGACACATTGTTGTACAGTCCTTCAGTAAACATGCTCACTTTGTTCTTGTAACCCATTCCCTCTATTAACTGTTTGTTCTTGTAAAGACAAATGCAGTCTGTATCCTTAAACCACCTGACCTCCATGTCTTTGGCACCGCTTGGTGACCCAGGTGACAGAAAACATGGTACGGAGACATCAGACCCCAGTATAACTATCTCAAGTCTTTCAAGGGTTATAAGGCGAAAATCCTCTATGAAGGAAATAAGAGAGGAGAACGTCAAATTAATTTCATCTTCGTAATTACTATTTGTTAAGAAAGCGTCTTATGTTAAACATTTAACAAACAATAAAATGTTTTGTCAATTAGTAACTCCAAAGACAATATTGTCAATGTGTTTATTATTTTTCTAAAAGACAATGACTATAGGGAATTAAATTTTCTAAAGAGGTATGTTTGAAAAGCCATACTTGATCCTTAAATCTTAAATTTTTTTAGAATCATTTTACAATTTTGATTGTGAAAAAATTAAATACTGTGCTAACTTAATAAATACGTTTCTAGTATATAATAACTTATGCTGGCACACAGTTAAAAATGAGTCCACTTATCATCTCATACACAACAAATGTTTAAAATATAAAAAGTTGTAAATTAATCCTAACCGTCGAAGGTTGGTTCATTACCAAAACATAAGACTTCAGCCAGAGTGAGCTTTTTTTAAATAATTTCACATAGTTTTGTCTAATGACAATCCACAAAGGAATATCTTGCAGGGATTCCTATTTCAAAATAGTGATAAAATTGATAAAAACATACCTTCAAAATTACTGCTGCTACTTGTAGCTCCCATTTTTTCCCTAAACAGAAACAAAACAGTAAGGCAGTCAGTGAGAAAGTTAAACTTTATCTTCATTCATATGAATATAAAATAACCTCCACCAAAGTCTGGCTACTTGTTTACTTAAATTAAACATTATGTACATCACCAAGCAATTTCAACTTGCCCCCGAGGCAGTTTTTAAATGAATTCAAAATCATTGCGTTTGAATTAAGATTTTGGTCAAATTTTTCTAATTTGATGCTATTACAACCAAGATCCAACATAGCCTATGGCGCAAGTCTGCAGTGCAGCATACCAGTTCACTGACTGCTGACATGAAAGAGCCTAAATTAGTAAAAAAAATAAGTGCAAAGAAGGTGCTATGTGTGATTTAATGATAATAATAATACATAATCTCATTCTAAAATTGAATGAGAGAAAAACTGAGGTTATGGTGTCCACCCCCTTGGACATATACTGTCCTTCAAATGTAAATCTTGGTGCTCCGGCACCTTAGTTTAAGTCACATGTGGAAAAAGCTGGCCGTGGTTTTGCCCTAAAGCTTGAAAGGCAGGTTAACCAAGTTGTTAAGTCAAGCTTTCACAAGCTTCCAACCCTGGTAAATATGTCCTTTCTTTCATTTGCAAATTTTGAAAGACTAATCCATGGTTTTATCACCACATGGGTCGTCTATTTCAACTTTAAGGGCTCTGCCCAAGCATTATGCAGTGGGGCATTCAGGGTTTCACTAAATAAAAAAGATATCAGTAACATAGTTGCTGTTTACTTCCACGAATGAAAAAATACTGACTTCCACTAATCTTACAGAGAACTAAACTCTGCTTTCTTGATTCCTTTGAATTTGAGAACTGAACATTCAAAACATATGTTTGATGGCTGTGATTTCTTTTAACTTATTCACAATCGACTTCACATCCATTTTTTCGCAGTAGTTTTGCGACCAGGGTGAGGTTAAACTAAGTCTAAAATCAAAGTTTATCTTTTCTAATCATTCCGTTGCACCACTGGAAACTAATAGAATATTAAAGTACATATGCCAGAATATTACATAAGTTTTATTTCACGTTCTTTTTGTTTTAACAAGCTCCTCTTACCTTTTGTTCCTCACACTCCTGCATTTGCTGATGACTCAGGTGAATGGATTTGAATGCTACGAAAGCCTTTCTACAAGTACAAAACATTTACTTTCATTTTCAGTCAAGTCGTTTTGAATAGCCTTGCTAATAATTAGGCTACGCTGTATTAATAGACTAATAAATTATATATATTTTTATAGATTGACAAAGTACTTAATACAGACATGTTAATGTATTACATTTGAAGAGTAATACACATCAAATACAACAAAGGTCACTGAATTAAATTGTAGGTCAATCCATATTAATTTTATTACATTTGGTCAGTCATTTGGCATGCAGGCTACTATATCACCACCAGAGGGCAACAGAGTACTTACAAATCAGCTTTTGTTCACTTGAACCTGAACTAAATAAAATAATAGTTTGTAATATTATATATATTATATTTGCACAATTACATTTTTTTTCTACGAAATATATATCAGAAATTTAAACATACACCTTTAGATATAAGCCTAGCAACATTTTTCCACAATAAGGCTAAGAACAGACCCATGCAGAACTGTACTCTATACTTTCATGCAAAAATGCTGTACAAACAAAATTTCCTACGATGGTTTGTATGTACATTATGGATGTAGGATGTAGTTGTACATTATTTGGTGTTTTTTCGGTCCTATCGATAGTGTTCCCCATGTGAACCACTGGAGTAGTGCAGCAGCTCACTTTTTTGATGAAATATGAAAGAGAAATGTGAAAATAATGTTAATAGTTTTGAGTGTTAACTTTTAGCACATTATTTAAGGGGTGTGATAAGAATAGCCACGTTCTCAAAATGAACCAAAATCTGAACTAAAATTGCTTGTATTGTCTGAATGTGTTGAAATGTATAAGAATATTTTGAGGCACAATTAGTTTTAAAAAGTTAAAATAGTGTTTAAGTTAAACTATCTTTACGCTATTTGTAACATTGAATTTTAAGTTTACTTAATAGCAAATCGCAAATGTTGCTGACATTTAATTCAAATAGTCCGCCAGTAGCAGAACTGAAGATATAGAGATATAGAAAAGGCACCTGAAGCTGATCCTGGAACAGCATGTATGAGGCACTTTGACCCAAAGCTTCTATTGAGGATGAGTGAAAGCCAGCCTTCTTTTACAGAGAGGTCACTTCCTGTGATGTCTATTTGTGTCTGTGTGTATGTGATAGAAACAGAGAGTCAGAATGGAGCATCTGGCAGAGTATCATGGGGAAATCAGTAAAAAAAGAGCGGAAGAGATCTTGGGTGAGGCAGGCAGAGACGGCAGCTATCTGATCAGAGACAGTGAACGTTTACCGAATTCATACTGCGCGTGTGTGCTGTGAGTAACATCTCAAACATCTGTGTGTAGAATCACTGTTTCTGTGTGCAGTGACTGACATCTTTATTTAGTAACTGAGAATGTCAATATACAGGTGTGGTGAATGGGTGTACACCTACAGAGTTTTCAAACAAAAGGATGGCTACTGGACGATAGAGGTATGAACAGATTCAAGAGGGGTTTAAATCTGCTAAATCTTTATTATGTTGAATGCAAAAACACACACATTTTAGATGTGAGGGGGACAGAATGTTTTATTGACTGACATATTTGTATTTTATAGGTGTATTACTTTTTTTAGAAGTGACCTGTCACACTTTTGCCTAGAGGTCACCAAAACAGCATACTTGACAAATTAGTTAAACTGGGCAATTTTAAGTGAGGAAACCACAATGAACTGAATAGCCACAACAACCCAAACTGTGTCTGTGAGAGAAGGTTGTTTTTTAAACATACTTTTGGGTGTCTCTTGAGCGGCGATACCTATAGTACATATACATTAATGTAGACATGAAATAAACCTCTATTGAATGTGGAATTAAATGTAAACAATTATGTGATCCTACAGTAACTTACAAGACGCAACATTGTTACTGTACAATCAGCTACTATTGGTCTAAAAGTATGAATAGTCAAAGCAAGAGGGTCACATGTCAATTGTTGCATGCAAACATGTTTTGAGCACAAATGTTTTGGACAAGGTTTGAGAAAAAAGTGAAAGGGGTTGTCAGTGACCTCTACTCAGAAGTTGAATGGTTCTATAGTGCAAAACTAGTGTTCTATTTTTTCTGTTAGTGGTCACTGTGTTTAAGTGTGTATATTGGTCTGTATTTATAGACACTCACCACACATCAGCTACAAATTTGCAATCTACTTCTGCTGTATGTGTTTAGTGCACTTTAGATTTCAAACGCTACAAGGAAGCGGTGAGCTGTGCAACAGCTCTGATCTGCTATTTTTAATGTTGATCAGGTGCTAACAAACATTTTCAATTAGTTCATGCTGAAACTTTACCCAAAGTATTTTACACTGAAAAAACTCTTTAAAGCAATGCAATAAAAACCAAACAGTCTTTGAATAGTTTCAGATCTCCTAAATGCAAAAGAGAATTTACTGAAACCAAGAAACTTTAAATTTTCTTCTTCACAGGGGTATAACAATCCATGTGTTATTGTAATCCATTTGAAAGTGTTAAAACAGCTGAACTGTTAATAAATTGCTGTGTATAAAACAGACCTAATAAACACTCCCTCATAACAGTGTTTCGTCACTTCTAACGACTTTTGGATTGTGAAGTAACATTTGTTTTTTAATACATATTAATGTGGAGGCTCAGAGATGACCTATTTTTGTAGGCTGACCTGGAAGTAAGCGCCACGCTGGTTCCCTCGAACAAAAGCCTATGTATTTCTCCCAAATACTTTTGGAAGATCGCAAATAATAAGCTCTGTGATTAACAATGGTTTGGGTTTAAATGAACACAACATTTGTTTCTTTTGAAGCTGAAATACAATAGGCATAAGTAAAAGGCTAACACAATGCTATAAACAGGTTACGGCCAGGCCACACATACTCCGTGTGCAGTGCGTATGCGATCGTATTTGTTAAATTAAGAAATAATGGCAGATTAAAATGCTGTGTAGTACAAATATTCTACTGTGTTTATATTGCGTAAGGAAGGTGCTTGTGTCTAGATAGTGACAAGCACATGTTCCAGAAAGTACAAGACGGAAGTGTGATGGATAACACTCAGCTAATTATTGAGGTAGAGAAATACAAAATGATTTATGACACCCAGGACTGCTTTTATAAAGACATGAATGTTAAAGAAAAGGCATGAGAGGCAGTTTTATCGGCCATTGGAATGGATGGTTAGTTATTCTGAAACTCTTTTAATAGGCTAGGATAACTTAACGTAAGCATCAAGTGTTTTTAAGCAGGCTACCACCCTGACATCAAACTTACAGATAGAATATCATTTAAATAGAACAGTCTTTTCAGCTTTTGTGTTTAGTCCTGAAAAGGTTTATAATTCTATTTCTGTGTTGTCCTACACTTAATTCAAACTTAATTCATCTACTCTACTAAACATAAAACAGAGAATCACAATGATGAAAATGGCGTGTTTCATAAATCCTTTTTAAAAACGTACATTTCTACCAATTATATATCGGAAATTCCCATACCCATTGTTGACTGAATCACACAGAAGACGCGCGGACCGCTAGAGCGCTACAAACGCAGTATGTGTGTAAGCACCAGCATAATGGATCTGTTCTGCATACGTTTTGCTCTACGCACCCCATACGTACTGCACACAGAGTATGTGTGGCCCTGCCGTTACACTTAAGGTCGCTCAATATCAACGTCACCACCACCAAGACTCCGACAACTCTTTCAAACTTTATTAAAAATGTGTTAGTCTGTGAATGAATCCGCATCTACGTTTTAAGAGATCTGTGCCCATGTTGCATTATTTGTGAGCTTTATATGCACGATGACGTCTAAAGGAAGAAGTAACTTTCAGGAATTTTTTAGCAACCGCCGTTTTTAAGACACAATAAGGCAAATCACAAGCGGGTTAATACGGATGTGTTTTATGTCACAGAATCAAACGTAAAAAAAAATGTAGAGGTTTTGTTTAGCACAGAGCTTATTTCGGGCTGTTTAACAAAAGCCCATAGAAAAAAAACTAATAGACCTTGGAGCGATGGAACCGGAAGTTGATATGCTATCTCGCTTCTGGGTTTTGCATACAAAAATACGATTTTCTCGGTTCCCTATGGTCCAAAAACGTATCTTTTATAAATGCAGAATCTTTTATCAGTTTTTCATTTTTTTCCAGACAGCTCCTGGGACAAAAGAAAGATTCTTTAGAAAAGTCAGTAATCTTATTTCTGCTTTCAAGATCCCGGACCAAGGAATCATTTGTCCGCTTCTCTATCCTGTGAATAAACCAAAACATCAACAACAACACAAAGATTAACACCTCACAACACACAATGTATAGTTTTGTATATTTTTGTAAATATCAATTCTGCATTTTTTGTTTTTTTGCCCGGAGTCCTTTCTGACCTTCATTACTCTTCTGCTTTTGTTTTGAAACTCATGAAAGCTTGTTTCCTCTTTAAAAATATCAACAATTTCTTCTGATGTCTGTTGTAAAGCCTCTTCATGAGATTTAAAGAAATTAACTTTGCTTTCTAAAGAATTGTGTGTGATGAAATTCAGAGATAACCAGATGTACACCCCTGGCTGTTGTTTTTTCAGTTTAACAGACAAAAAGGTAAATCCATTGAAAATAAAACAAAATAAAAAAAAAGTGTGTTTGTGTCCTAAACTTTGTTTACAGAATTCACTCCGTACAGTTGATATTAACATTCAGACCTTTGTCTGCTTCTAGCTGATAACTAAAAATAAAATCTCAAACCGAAGAGAGAATTAGCTTTTTAAATCTTTGTGATCCTTTAAAAAATTGCATCCTACAGAATCAGTTTATGTCTGAATCAAAACTAACTTGACACGACAAACACACACTCACCCAGACACACATCCAGAAACAAAGACAAACAGGGTTACATTTGCATTTTTATTCATAAAAAGGCCACTGCCCAAATTACTTTGTTTTTAAATAGGCATGTTTTACAAACGGCATTTATCTGTGTACATAAAGCCAATCAGCCAAATATACACCACAGGAACTTGTTTGGCCAAAGTGAGGACATTGAACTTCTTTAGTACTTTTGTGAGAGAATTTGATCATTAATCAAACTTTACTTTGTCAGTTCATCAATGATCGTGAATATGACAAAGATGCAAACTAATATAAAAAACAATAATTTCCCACCACATTTTTTTTCTTCGTGCAACGTAATCATACTTGGATTGATCATTTGCGAAACGTCTGAAACATGTTGTGCTTTGGGAGCACCTATCACGCAAATCCGTTAAATATTTGCACGTCCTAATGCATTTACCTCTTTTCAGTGCAAATATATATCTCATATTAAGGTTACAAAGCTCGATGGTACAGCATATCCACAGAATTCACAAGAAAATACATTTAGTCCTAATTCTCTTGAGTTTCATGTATAAATAGTCCATTATCTATAAACAGTCTACAGTAGTCCATTAATGATATACAGAAGTCCATATCGAGTGTCCTACACACAGAACGTCTACCCACAGTGCTGCAGACTTTTAATAGATTTGGAAAAGACCCAACTCCAAGACTAACACAAAAATAACCTTCTTCAGCAGGCGATCCTTTCATTTCCCTACGCATCTTCCTCCTCAGGTCTTCTGCTAGTTTCAACACGGATCAGAAACCGGGAAAATGACCTCTCAACGTACTGGAATACGAATCCAAAACTTGCTAGCTTTGACACTCATAGTGAAACCAAATGGCATGATGTGGGTTTCAGCAAAACAAACAATAAATCACATGAGAATAAATAAACAACAGGAGCAGCATATTGACTGTAAACTGGGACATGTTAATGTCATTGTGTGTTTGTATCCTGGAGTATGTTTACAAGAATTCACTTCGTACAGTAGGCATTAGCATTCACGTTTTTGGCTCCCGCTAGTTGATCCCCGCCCACCGACAAACAATAAATAAAATCAAAATAAATAGTTGCATCGAACTAAGGCAAGTGACTAATACAGAAACACAGGTCGAGTATGTACGATATGTCTAAGCCCATTTCATGTGATCGTTTCTAGCAGACCAGGAAGGCACAATTTCCACATACATACGATTTTTTTCTACATTTGAAAAAAGGTAACTGTACAGTTTTAGCAAAAAGAACGAATCTGTTTCCACAGCAGCGGTTTCGAACGGCCTAATTCTCTCAGCTTCTTCAACACTGATTAAGCATAAACAACACAAGATGGCGAAGAGCTCTTGCCAAGACTCCCAAACACTGCGAATCTCTCCCAGGAGTTCAGTTTCATGATAGCAATGTAAGAGACACACAGGCAGACCGGTGCGAACCGGGAGACTCCGGAAAGCTGTTCGATGTTGACAGTTCCAGAGGTCTGCGGAAATGTTCGGATCCTGGAAGGTCCTTTGAACCATTAAGATTCTGTAAGCTGTCTACGGGTAAATCCTGGAACGCGATCGGACTGTGAAAATTCGGCGAGAAACACTTAACACAGCGGCCAATGAATTCACCCTCCGGTTGCTTCGACTTGATGTTCCCCTAAAGTCAAACGATGACTGTACACGATAAAGTGAGAGAGCCAGGCATGGCTGCGTGTGTGTCTAGAAAAGTCATGGGTGGATTGTTCTCCGTGCCCTCTGGTTGGCAAGCAAGGCTTGTTCTTTAGTAAGAACGGTTAAGCCACAGTAAAACAAGAAACACTACCTTACCCGAACTTAAAAGTGCATAAACAAACACAAAGGCCTAAAAATAATACCATCATCTGTCAATTTTTAAAGGCAATAGTCTTTCGCGATTGGTTTGGTTGGGGTTCTAGAAAAAGCTGAACATATGTAGGAGCTTGGAGTGTAATAAAGGGGTGTGTAGGCATGTAAGGAGGTGTGTTTAAGTGCCGCTGTTACCTGCGACCTGTTTCCACATGTCTGATCAGGTGAATATTGAAGGGGCTGTCTGCTAGCTCGGGATGTTGTTCGATGGGTAGAGCATAGAACCCGTCGTACCCTGAGACACGCCCCTCTGCGATGAGCTCATCCTTTTCTTTCTCGGTCCAAACCAAACTTCCGCTTTCCCCTTCCAGGACCTTCTTCTGTTCCCGTAGCCACGCCCCCTGCACGGCTCTTATTCGTGCTGCCTCCAGCACCCTCGTGCGTTCTTCCTCCGGCGATGCTCCATAACGAATATTAAAGCTAAGCGCCCCCTGCTGGAGCACGATGTCGGCAAAACGGCGCATTTCCCCGCCGACCATAGCGCTGATTTGGGACACCGAAACGTTTACGCCATTCTCCAATACTCTGACTCCGCCTCCAGCTCCACCTCCTGCCACGCCCAGGTCTGCCTCCAGCGGACCCGCCTTGGTGAAATAGTGAGTGTCACGCCCTCCCACTGTGAAATGAAGGCCTCTCAGGTAAACGGCGCTGTTCAGAACAGCCGCAATCCGACGACTGTCCTCGCTTGCCACCCCGATGATCTCGGTCGCCACCACGCCATCGCGGATAGCGAATTTCACGCCTTTTCCGAAAATGGACGATAGGGCGGAGAATATAGGCCTACGCCCCTGCTGGCCTCCAATTTTGCCATTGGCCGGTGTCATGGGGAGGCGATCCAATGAGATGAAGTTTTTCAAATGCTTTTGAAGATCACACTGGATGCCGAGGACAATCTGAGAGAGGGGAATTTATGAAAAGCAAACATGAATGTTAAAATTTGATTTGTTGAGTAACTAGTGTAGATGAGAAAGAAAATGAAATGTGGAAAACATGAAAGTACCTTGCTGGTGTCCCAGGTCTGTGTGCGAAGCTGTGTAGCCATCATCTCGTAGGTTTGCTCTGTGTTCTCCACCTTTGGTTTGGGAAACCCTGGAACCACGTTATGAAGCTGGAACCCAAAGAGCTGCAGCCAGCTACTGATATCTGCACATAGAAAGATAATCTGCAGTGAAGCTGTGAGAATTCAATTTGATGTAATGTATTTGCCATAAACCCGGTCATCTTTTTTACACAGAAACTGATTACAATCTCCAGGCGATTAATTTTACAGTTGAAGATATGAATAAACTAACAAAAGCCATAAACACACAGCTAACTAGAACTATGAATGTAAATGTTAAAATAAAACCTTCTCAAACTTCAGTTAAGTTTCATAAATTGTAATAATACCATGGCTGTGTCTGAAACCGCTCCTTGTCTCCTATATAGTGCACTATATCGTCTTTCCGCCATTTTTTACTGGTGTCCGAAACCCTAGTGAACTACTCCAATCCCTAAATTCTTTCCCTCTTTTTTTACCTACAATGCACTCTGATTTTGAGTTTACATTCGATGTTTAGCAGGAGGAGAGTGACCGTTAATGCCACGAATGCACGTTTATACACTTGTGACAGTTACTGTCGTGTTTTTGAGAATAAACAGATTAAATGAATGTTATTAGCGGTGGTGCTTTATTTTAAATATATTAAATAATTGTATTTAACATATTATTATTAAAAGTAACTAAACGTGGCATAAAGTTTTGTTCTCTTTATTAAAAAAACAAAAACAAAAACATGACAAAAACGGTGAAAATTTATTTTACCATTTTATTAAGCAATTATATAGAATGTCGGCGACAGTATTATCAGACGAAGGTTCTATTACCTCAGTATCTGAAATCGTTCACTCATTTTCATTTACTTCTTCTCCATAGAGTGTACTCAAATGTCATTCACTATATAGGGAATAGTGAAGGAGTGAGCGAGGGAACGGTTTCAGACACAGCACATGTGTAATGTATTTTAATATCATATATTCTGTGTCTTTGTTTTTCATTATTATAGCTCTTTTATATAGTTATTACTGTCTATCAATGGTTCTCAAACTTTTTCATTGTAAGGCCCCTTTGTGTAGGGTGCATCGCTTTGTGCCCTTTTATGATCTTTGTGACTTATGATCTTAAACTTAGAATTTAAATTAAACCCAAAAAATATTTAGTTATACAATACTAGAACATCTATTCTTGTGGTTGGTGGCCTTATTTTGAGGTTTTCTGAATTTTGATTGCATACAATTTATGATAAATGTCTATATCAAAATTGTGAAAGCCCTTACGAATCAACAATATATTTGAACATACTGGAAAGTATAATGCAATATATTGAATGATACATTTCCATATATTGAAACTATGTTTAGATATATTTTTGTATTATTCAAAATATAAAAAAATACATACAATATTTAATAAACTGATCGATAATATATAGGAAAATATACAAATATTGATCATTCATTCCACACAACAAAAGATGTTTGTCCAATCAATTCTTCTCTAGAATAAGAATATACCTCCCCATAATACCAACAAAACATGGTACACTGTGACACAACAAAGGCCTATTTACTAATAAAAAGGAAATATTCTGGTGATATGTTCTTCCCCAACTTCCAGTTTTAATAGTAAATACATCAACACAGGAAAAAACTTCACTCATCAAGCCGGTTTATGGGGTCTTCAAAATAGTTTATGGGTTCTTCTTTTATAGTTAACTTTACTACCAGCTGTAAAAGACAACAACAGGAACTGCACATATGATTTCTGATTCTGATGAATGCCATGTCACTGAAACTATTGTCAGGTATATAGCAGGAGTCTTAAATTTGCCTGGATTCATTGACCGGAAGACTTGTACTCTTTGGTACACTTTTGTACATTAAACACGATGCTGGTAGTGTAATAGTTCACAGCTGTAGGGTCACTATTAAAGGGGTGATACGCCCGAAATGCGTGTTTTTTTTGTCTTTGCTGTATTATAAGTTGCCCATGCATGTATTAGACACGTAAAATTGCAAAAATGTAAGTGTGGCAGCAAAATATGTATTTTATCTAGAAGCGAATGCTCGCCCAGACTTGCCTGAAACGCTTCGAGCAAACACCACGGCAAATCTCTGTCAGTTCGTAACACGATTTGACTATGACCACCCAAATGTATACGTAAGTAAGATGGGAGTACCTGTCAGTACAATTGCTTTGGAACCTGATGTTCCAATATGTTAAGAGGCGTTACATTTACATGCAGTATTGGACCAATCACTACACACTAGTGAACTGGCCAATCATAGCACACCTCGCTATTCAGAGCGATGAGCTTTGTAAAATATCAGCGCGTTTCAGAGAGGCAGATCAAAGAGGAGATACAAACATACACGGTATTTGGAAAATACAACGTTTTTTAACCTTAAATCGTGAAATGCATTGAATTACATCTAAAGCAAACAATGGTATCCGTTTTAGCTGTGTCATAAGACCCCTTTAAATAAACATGACTGAGGGCCGAGGCTCTTGAGGTTATGAAGATTCCATTTTGACACCAATGTTGACTTCAAGCAAGTCACTTTCCTATTAATTTGGCCACAGTACATTGCTTTGGCTATAACTAACAAATCTCAGTTCCGTCATGTGCTATTTTTCAACGTATCATTTCCCCTTAGGGAACTGACACAAAACATAGCTCATAAACCCAAAGCATGACGATGGTTTCACCTCACTGTCAAACAGTCCCTGTTTCTCATTCTAGACAAAGTACAGTACAAGCACAACTCACTAAACTGGACAAAGCAAGTTTAAAAAGTTTTTAGAGTTGGATTCAAATTTTTAATTCAAAATGCCCCCTTAAAACAATTCCAGAGTGCATAAAGTGAACATTTCTGATGCTGTCAACCAACCAAGTGGATTAAAAATGGACACTTTATTATATGGGCTGGGATGAGGATTTAAACATTTAGACTGAACAACATGAGGGTAAATAGATAGTCCCTTTAAGACACTAAAATTACTCAAAACCTCACTCTTACCTGTTGTAAACTTGGTCACATCCTGTAGATCTCCCACCGGATAGTTGTTCTTAAATGCGTACAAATTAAACGGCTTGGGATTCACACTCAGCTCCGCCCACAATTCGTGATTTGGAGTTGTCCATCTTCCGGCCACCACATCGTAGTCGCGCCGACCGAGGTGCACCAACCGTGTGAAGGAGTCATAGAGACCACCTTGAAACCCAAAGACAAGAGGGAACGTTGGGTTTGAATCTCTGTAAACATCTCCGTACGGCGTGTACCACAGTTCTTTCACCACGTGACCCCGACTGCTGAAAACCGCCAGAGGTGTTCTGGCGTTGTCGCACGCTATGTAGAATTCCTCTCCGCTGCTCATCTCCATGGCGATGAGGTGACCCTGAAGGTCGTAGTAGAGGGAAGTGATCTCTGAACTGCTGTGGTTGTACAAATGCGTCACTCGCGTGGGTTCCATCAGATCGGCATAGAAAAACTGCAGCTGTGCCCCGTCGCTAGTGCGGCTGGCGACTCTCCTCCCGAGCCCGTCGTAGCGGTACCAAACCTTCTGTCCGCTGTCTCGGTCATAGGCGCCCAAAAGCAGTCCATTTGAACCGTAATCAAAGAGCAGGTTGCCACGGAGACGCAAGAATCCATCCTCATCGGTGCGGTATTGGATCTCTCCGAGGCGTGTTATGCGGTCGCGTAGATCGTAGCGTAGCGGTGTCAAGCGTGCGCTGTTACCGTGACTCAACAAGTTTATGTTTCCGTTGAGGTCGTAGCTGTAGCGCCACTGTGGCCGGTCATTTATGGCGACCGTTTGCAACTGTCCGTCTGCGTCATACTCATATGCGTACCTTGTGATGTTGTTGTCCACGCCAATTCGAATATCGCAGTTGGTGACACGTCCCATACTGTCATACTGCAGCGTCATCCAGTAGGCGATGGCTTTCAGAATCTCGTACTGAACTTCGATCACGTGTCCATTAGGGTTGAAGATCTTAGTGTGTTTCATGGCATGAGTAGTGATGACCTGGTTGAGATCATAATTGATGACGCTGAATTTCCCAAACTGCTCGATGCGTCCCGACACGTCCACGTAGCGGTAGAGGTCGATGGGCAGCGGCGTTTCGTTGATCATAGCCTGCATGCTGGTGACTCTGAAGTTGTTATAGCTGTAGTCGAAGCGAGCGTTAACCAATCCTTCCTCGCTGAAGCGATATATTTGTCTGCTCACCAGAGGACCTTAAACCGAGAGAGAGAGATGGAAGAGGAAAATAAACAAGACACGGAGAGAATTTAGCAGCAGAGCAGCGAGTCACACAAAGGTGAGGTAAAACATGAGTTAGCTTTGCCAGAGTGCGAGATGGGATGAACTCCCCGCTGATTGTGATTCAAGGGACTTTTACATCAGCCGAGCAGAAGGGAAAGCGAAGGAAGTGACAAAAGGAAGATTAAATGTCAACTTGTATGTTTCTTGGTGCAAGAATGCAACCACGTAAGCAGTTTCTCTGTCCAACAGCTACCTGTCTCTCTGTCTGAAGGTTTAATCATCTCACCTGTTTGTCTGTGTGAAGGTACAAACATTCTGCCAGCTTCTCTGATGACTGATTCAAGTATTTGGTGTGTTTTATAGAAAAACAATCATTTTACTTTAAATATTTTGCGTTTTGCTGGGGCGTTATGCAACGTGAAGTATCTGTGAAAATATTTACAATTTTTTTAATCCAACATAATGCAAAGAACAAAATAATCTTGAAATCTTTACTATTGGCCATTTCAAACATTCAATTTAAAGTAGAAGAGGCCAACTTCGTTTTCTTTTGCAAAAATGTCATGTCAATAAAATCATTGATTTCTGTATCTATTATAAAAAATAATTTCAGTATTTAAAAAAAAATCATTAATTACAGTATTCATCAATTAAAGCAGTCATTTCAGAATTGATCAATAAAATCATAAATGTCAGCATTTATAAAAAAAAGTATATATAGTATTTATAAAAACAATAATTTCAGTATTTATAAAAAAACGTTAATTTAGGTATTTATCAAAAAGTCATGCATTTTCAGTATTTATCAATGAAATAATTAATTTCAGTATTCATTAGTAAAGTGACGGCAGCCGCGCGGAAATAGGGGGCGACGCGCAGGCGGTAGTATTTTATTAGCGTCGGCGCCTCATCAAGATGACAAATCTCAACTTTTCAGAAAGGTCATGTGACAAGAACCAACCAGCTAATATAGACAAGCTCAACGAAAATGGAAACACAGATGATTTTTTTGGTTTTTGATGCGAAATATGAATCAGGCCAAATGCTCTCATTGGTTGAGACGCGTGATGACGTCCACCCCAAACCAGTACAGATAAACAATCCTCCCTTTTGTGACCCTTGGTTTGTCTAAATGTTTCAGAGCCAGTGAGCAACCGACTTTCGAAATAAAATTATACTTAAAAACTGTGTTAATGCATAGTAAAATAATTGTCGGCGTTAATTAATTATAACGTTTTAACTTGCCCAGCTCTAATTCCTTTTTTTCTCATTTTTATGGTTATAACTACTTCACAGACAGGGGATTTCTTTGGGCCAAACATGAAAGGACATATTTAGGTTCGCATTAGCCTAAATAAGAAAAATATTTTCCATAAATATTTAATGTAAAGATTTCAAATGTCTTTGAAAGTTTTTCTTTTTACATTTTCTGTCAAAAACTGTAAAACCATCATCATCATATCAACCATCACTAAAATAAAATTCTATAAATGAAAAGTCTGAATAGGACTCATACTGTGACATAAGACTCATGTCCCCCACCGATACTGCTAATATGTGTCTGTGTTCGTGTGAAAAAGCTGTCGATCTGTTGCTCTGTACCTGTCTGTCTGTAGCGAATGGTGCAGACGAATCCTTCGTGCATCAGGTGAATGGTTTTCACAGCACCTGTTGCCTCATCATAGGTGAAAGTAACGAGTGTTGAGTCATACAGGATCTCAGCCAGCCGGGCCACTCGGCTGTATTTGTAGATCACACGTCTCCCCGTGCCCAGGTACAGACTCTGCAGCAGACGCCCATCGTGGGAATAATCCTGCGTGAAGCTGGAGGCTGGCGAGTCTGGCGGCGTGTAGGTGTTCCGGTAGTAGCCCACAGACAGAGAGGTCTGAAGGCTGTGTCTCACCATGCTGGGGAGGGTGACAGACAGCAGACAGTCTGTCTGATCGTACTCAAACGTGTAGCGACGCTGACTGTGCAACAACAGCTGGACAGACTGAGAGAAGAAAGAGGTAATAAAAAAACCAGAAAGATGGTTTAGAGACTTTAACGTTTAGCTGTAGGCAAACTGAAAAAGATATATTGCTTAAAATAGTAACCAATTTTATGATCATTATGATATTTTTGCATTGCGATATTACTTTAATTACAAGTAGGCACATTTTTCCCAGAAATCTCATTAAGGAGTATCTTGGTGTATCATGATGTGGTTTTATTTGTAATTATTCTCAGTGTGATTCTCATTACAATCTCATGACTGTAACACACTTTTTATAGTAAAAACTACAGAAAAAGCCATTAAATCCTCAAAACTACTATAATAATAATTATTATTTAAATAATATATTATTGTATGTAATATATGTGTGAAATTTATATTTATATGCATATATATAAATACACAAACTTAAATGTATATATTTACAAAATATATATGTGTGTTTACATTTTATTTATACATATTTATACACAAATATGTAATATTATATTTAAAATAGGGCTGTCAGCGTTAATTACCTAACGCATTCAATAATTTTTTTCAGAGCAAGGCGTTAAAAACATTTAACGGCATTAATGCAATATCCGTTTTTTCTGTCATCATTGTGTAGCGTTACATTATATATCATGCTCTTATTCATATAAAGGCCTTTAAACTATTTATCCATTTTGAAATGGTTGTATTGACACGTCCAGTATATATTGACAATCTTTTTTTGCAGAACAAAAACACAGTATTATGCCAGAAAGCACATTTTGTTTAGTATATTCACAAGCATGGTTTTCAACGAGTTAAATTAAGTCTTAAATGAATGCAAAGAGTAGTGAAAATAGGAAGCACATTAGACCTGTTTAGAGTCGCAGCTCTTAAAGGGGCCGAGTTTTTAAACGTGTTGCTGTGACTCCTGTCACTAATATTAATAAGATAACAAAAGAAAAGAAAAAGAAGAAATCAATATGATTTTGTAGCTTTAATGAGGATTCTTCTGTATTTTATGTAATAGTAGTAAAGACTGTAAAGTGTTTGAGATCTTTATTTATTTTCTGTATATTTCCTACCTGCTAGAGAGAATGGCACACTTATAATAATGTATCTGATTATTAAATATTTATATATTTAATAAAGGCACAAGTTGGAAAGCCAACAATATTAGAATCTCGGCTTTCATTCATAAAATGATGCTGTTAAAGAAATGTGTTGTTTCCACATCAATTTGGAGACAAAATGTCAAATGTAAAAGTATAATTAAAAAAAAAAGCTGTGTGTGATTAGTTTGTGATTTTTTGATTATCGATTGACAGAACTAATATAAACATGTAAAATAATTGTGTATGTTTAATATCACTATACGTGTTAGATTAATAGCAGTTAATCGCATGGAAAGGGTATGATTAATCTCAAATATGAATGTATGTAAACGTTTGTCATAAATACTCATGTATGTGTGTGCATTTATATATGATAGTTGACACAGAATAAATGTCTCCAATGGTGACATCAAACATTTAGGAAAAAAACTAACATTAAAGATAAATCTGTATTATGCTATTCTATATTATAAAATAATATATTTACACTTTACAATAAGGTACTAACAGTTGGTCTATGCATAAGCTAACATGAACTAACAATGAGCAATACTTCCACAGCATTTATTAATATTAATTCCTATTAATGTCAGAATTTTTTAACACATTATTAAAATCAAATATTGTTGCAGTTAACATTAGTTAATGCACCAAGAACGAACATGAATGACATGAACTAGGATTAATAAATGCTGAAAAACTCAATTGTTCATTGTTAGCTGATGCATTTACTAATGTTAACTAATAGCACCTTATTATAAAGTGTTAACTTTAAAATATTAACAGTTTGCCTTTTTACTATTTTCGCTATGTTACATCATGGGACACATATACAGTATTTTTGTCAACGATATACATAAAGTATAAACACACACGCCACACACATATGTTAATAAACTCAAACATTATTTTGGAATCGATTAATCGCACAACACTTATTTATACAGGACATAAACTATAAATATACAACAAAAACTTTAAATAAACCTTCTCCAGAAAGGTGTAGCTCCAGATCTTCCCATTGGCCCATGTGCGGGTGATGATGCGTCCATTATCGTAATCTCTGCGCTCGGTCCAGTTGCCTCTCTGTATGCCGGTGACCAGGCCATCGTTGGAATACGACACTCGCACTTGATTATATTTACTGGGTGTCCAGAGCACCGGCCTGCCCTGGTCATCGTACTGCACACGCAGGGTGAACTTCCGATGGTCGTCATAAATCTTCCCCACTCGACTTTCCTGACTGTAGTCTACAGACAACACGTTCCTGTTGTGCGCCTGAGCACGAGAGAAGCGGGCATGAAAGAAGGGTAAAACTTATGATCTTATTATATCGGTGTACACAGAAAGCACGCTTGCAATAAAATTGGCAATAAAAGAACAAAATTTCTTTCTCGGGGGCGCGGAGGGAGACGGGGTTGCTGTTATGGCCGGCATTATTCAGCGTATACATCAGCGAATTGACAAGGAATCTGAACAGTTTGAAATTTCTGGTTTCGCTCTGCATGATTCAGAAATCTCATTTTTTCACTGCGCAGATGATAGGTTGCTCCTGCGGTCGAGTTACTGCAGAGCCTGGACCCGATATAAGCTTCCAGTGCCATAAAAATATAATGTCCTGTAGTGACGCCTGTTAGAATTTGGCTGAATATATTAGAATCACTAATTGAGCCAGCTGCCCTTTACGGCTGTGAGGTGTGGCGTCCACTAACAAATCACATATTAGGCAAATGGGAGAAACATCCAACTGAGACCTCGCACACAATATTCAGTAAAAAATATCTTACAAGCAAATGGGAACGCCTCGAATAATGTGTGCACGGCAGAATTAGGCCAATGAACATTCATTCGGCGATCCCTATATCATTATAAAACCTTGCGAAGAGAAGAGTAGAGCAAAGCAAACAGACCCCCTGACTGAGCCGGTCCTGAGCTTGACAATTAATTGTACTAACATCTACACATCTCCTGAGACCAGAACAATTCCAGGAACCTAATTAGAATCAACCAAATCACAAGCGCAACGTGATTATATCACATATTTGCTACAGCAAACAGTGTCACAAAGTAAAACGCAATTTAATCTGGCCTTAAAAATATGGCACGATGGCAGTCTACCGTTCCTGCTTCCTGAAGTAAGCATCTACAGGGACTAGTAAAAAAAGTTTCCAATATGACTTTTATACTATAAAAAATGAACAACTACAGGTCACTTTCTGCATTTTTACATCATCAAGAAAACACCATGTCCCCATAAGGTCGAAAATGACTGATATAACACAACATATGGTTTACTAGGACACACACACAAATATGGTAAAAAAATCAAAATATGTTGCTAAATCCAGCTATTTGAAGGGCAAGTAGAAATCTATTGTTGCCGGCGAAAAACAATCCTTATTGTTCAGCCCTGATATTGTTTTTCTTATTCATTATGATGTTCTTCTCATCTCTTAATTATTTATTGTGCTGTGATCTTCACAACATCCTTTGTCTGCAGATGCCCTTCAGCAGCTCTGCCAATGCAATTGTGCTGTTATTTGTAGTTCCAGCAAAGCACGCCGCAAAAGAAACGGAGGACAGAAAACGGATACAAAAAGAAAAACAGATCTGTGGAGTTCTGACACTGTGTGAGATGTAGGATGCAGTGTCTTGCGTCTATGGTGTGGTATAGTATATATAGCACAGATCAGAGAGTGTAGTGTATTATAGGGGTGGGGGGTGGTCTGCTTTTACTTTTTGCACCACAGCAAAGTCCCTTTAGGGCAAACCAGTTCACATGGAGGTCATGGAGATCTTTTAGTCATGTAAGTACAGCTTCTGTCTATCTTAATGGGGGGCAAGGTTGAAATCACTAAACTGTCTGTGTGAAGTATGTTTCAATAACACATGTAAGTAAAGTCATAAATCTTGCTCCTTTAGCTCAGATCACATCAGGTTGATGCTGCTAGAAAAAAAAACCAGGAGAGGTTTTTGCCAATACGGCAACTGGCTTCTGAATGGTGACCTCCTGGGTGTTATGATTTCTGGTATATATATGTACACATTTTACCCTTGCATGCTACAAACAGTGTCACCCCACCCTACACACCCATTCATAAGTGGTGCAGTATGTTACCCTCAATCGACGTTCATAAGCTGTGTGATTTCCTTTGGCCTGCTCGCGTCTCTGTCTCCACTCTATCAAGCTGTGAGCCGGTTCCCCCGGCAATGTGATGTTGCACCTTCCGACCGTGGGATGGACCAGGCCCGACAACGCCCCCAGCAACAGCCCCGACGACACGGTGGGTTCAGTGCTGAGAGTCACGTCCATTCCACTGGCATACGTCGCCCACAGAGATCCGTCATCTCTGACGCCATACACACTTACAGAATGAGCTTGACAGACACAGAGAGAGAAAACTGTCAATATATCTCTGTTGCATTTTCAGTAGTTGAAAAGACGTTTGCTAATTTAGATTTTAATTTTGATTAACACATATCCACACCCTCACATACACTCTCTCACCTTGTCGAAGTGTGTAGACGGTGTTATCCGCAGAATGGTTTGTGGTTATAATAAAGTTTTCTCTGTTCGAAGCGGTTGCTTCCACTTTGACAGCTTTCTCCATGTTACCGTGGAAACTGCTGACCTCTCCAGTCGGCAAGGTCATGTTGATGAGATGCCCGTCAGAGTTATACCTGCACATGAACATGTTCTCCATTAGCTTGCGTTTGTGTGAGTTTCTTTGAGAACAACAGAAAGATGACGTTAAGGTTTAGGAGCATTCAAGGGGTCGAATTATGTTTTGGATTATCTTCTTATTTTTCCCTCTGGCCAATGTATCAGTTTAGTTTACGGTTTTTGTACCCACAACAATAACATTTTAGTTTCTTAAGATCATTTCGCACCTACAGAGCTTTTTACCTGCTCTTTCACACACCAGGGGCCGGATTCACGAAACTGTTCTTAAGACAAAATCTAGGATTGGTTCTTAAGATAAATTATAGGAAGTTCTCAAACATTTCTTAAAACGTTCTCAAATATTTTCTTGAGAACATCTTCGTTTTTGTCATAAGAATAAAATAATTTGAATGCACTCGCTTGCTCATGTGGTAACTGTAGATGTTTATCTAATAACCTTGTATGTATGTATGGAACAAGCACATAGGAAACTTATATATCATATATATGTACTGTATTAGCATTAAACTGCATTTACGACCGCATAAAAGCTAATAAAGAAAGCGTTAAAAAAAAATATGTATTAAAATATATTTAAAAAAAAATATGTAACTACGGCATAATACTTGTGACCCTCTCCATTTCGAGTCACTTTGTCCCAGAAAGGGATCTAGACCTTATCATTATTATATCATAATAATATTCCTTTATGGCAAGTAAATGTCAAAATTGCGATTCTGGCTCAAAACAATAAGCCAACCAAATATATGTATTAAACATTTTACCTTTTGAGATTCAAGACAACCTTGAGGCTGTGGTAATTTTAAGATGATATTTACGACCGCTTTTGTTTTGGAGAATTTTGGCTTCTTCTTAATTTTTTGATAAGATCAATCTGACTGTCTTAAATAGTTTTTTTCCGGGGATATGTAACAATCCTAACATTTTTCTTGCATTTGAATATAAGATAAAACATGTCAGTTAAGAAGAATTTTCTTCTTAAGAATGTTTTGTGAATCCGGCCCCTTGACGTATGTAGGCCGGTTTATTATTTACACATAAAGACATAATATAGATATCTCACAATAGAACCACTGTTTTAAGCAAACAAAAGACAGTTTCATAGAGTTTTCTTTTGATGGACTGTTTAATTCACATCCAGTATTTTTAGTGTGTTTGTTTTTTCCCAAGTGTCCCCATAAGGATAGTAAACATGAAATCACCTAAACTGAAAGCTCCACAAGGAGAACAACTTAATAAACATACTAAATAAAAGAAACATAATTTGACTTCAACCCACATACATAAAGCAAGCTGCAATTTTATCAAACAGAAATGGCAATCAGATGCAAAAGTTCACTTGCATTGGTTTTGTGACCATACAACAGAAGTGAACGGGGGCCAGTGCGTTCTTCAAAATATCTTCTTTTGTTTTTTATTCGAAGAAAGTCATACAGGTTTGAAATAACAACAGGGTGAGTAAACGATGACAGTATTTTCATTTTTTGGGTGAACTATCACTCTAACTTTAAAATGGAAATATTGTACATGTTAGGTTCGGTGCAGGCTCGTTGTTTATGGAATGACTTGACAGTCGGGCAACGTTTGATGCCCAGTCTTTTCAGTAGACACAAAGCAAAAAAGTGTGTGATGCCTACTAATTTCACCCCTTTCTTTTTCAGATTTGAAAAGCCATTTAGTGTATTGCAGCCTTTGGATTCCTCACATCTATATTCTTCCCCACGGACGGCCACGTGACGCACGTAAAAAGTGAAGCGCTATCATATTTCAGGGATCGCATTATGAAATGTTTTGTTGGTTCTTCTCTCTCGCTCCATCATTTCTAGATTGAATAGCAATTAGAAACACCCAACCCCTGAGATCCTACATCTTCTCTACCCCTGTTTTATTTCCATCCAATCAATGTCAACGCTAATTTATATCATGTACTTGTGTCTGGCCACCCACACCGATGCCGAAGACAGAAAAAGCTTTTCATCTGATCAGATTGCAGGGATTTTCAAAGGCGTGCGCTTTAGATGCAAAGACATGAGGCTACCATGTCTTCGTTCACTTGAAATGTTTAATCTGCCTGAAATGGGCCGGAAGCTGCTAATCCACTCGCCTTCTGTTGGAATTTTGATGATTTTGCAAAGTTCTCATTAGAGCTCCTCTGCAATCGTATATTAAATGAGATTTTCGTTTTTTTTGCATTGCATGTGCTCAGCTCTCTTCCGCAAAGCAAGGATGTTGTGGGCGTTTGCAAGGGCACTGTTTTGCGTTCTGCTGTTATTTACTGATAGCAACAGTGACGCATGCCATAGCAAACACTAACTATAGCTGTGCATCAAAAGTAATCTATATGTATCTTTGAACATTTACATTTTGTCTCTCTCTCCTCACTGGTTGCTGCTCACATGGAGAGACTGAGCGCCTCGTACCTCCTTCCAAACACTTTTACAAATGTTCATTCCCTCCAGAAGCCTGCAGTCAGGTAGTCATCACCTTCCTTAACTTTCACTGTTTGTCGCTGGTGGAATTATCTTCCCGAGCCGTATCCGAGCAGCCGAGTCTGTTCTAAAGACACATCTCCTCTGTGAGCGCTTGACTCAATCCTGTTGATGCACTATGTCTTTCTAGCTTTTACTTTCATGAGGATTTGGGAACTTTGTTTGGCGGCGCTTTAAGCCTGATTTATACTTTGAAGAACCAAAATCAAAATGTAAGTACATTCCTTTATCATAAAAGAAGTCTATAAGGCAAGTTTGAAGTCTTTAGGATGAATCACTCATGTCGGACATTCAAGTGAGTGTTTCATGTAGGTAATGTAAGGAGTCTAAGTCAAGTGACTCTTTTCTTCTCTACTCTTTTCTTCTCTACTCTTAAAAAAAAAAAAAAAAAAAATATGAATGAATGGTTCCGTATACTGTGTTAGGTTATATGAGACTAGTCTTCTTTTTGATTGCACTTATGCTTTTGTTGTACTTATGCTGTCCTAATTGCTTCCATTATCTACCCCACTTGTAAGTCGCTTTGGATAAAAGCGTCTGCTAAATGACTAAATGTAAATGTAAGTGTTTGAGGAGTGTTAGTCAAGTATCAAATCATTTAATGTCAAGTCTTGTGCCACTCACAAAAATCTGAACTTTTAGAGAGGAATTTACTTCTTTTTAATTGGCAACAAAAGAACGTTCACCTGAAATAAATCAACTAAACAATCTGAAGGCAAGTGTCTCTTGCTCTTTCTGAATGCCCACTCAATAAGAAATGTCTGCATTCTTCTATCAGTAAATGAACAGGTAACCACATCTTTTCCCTGGTTGTTAACCATGCTATTTTTTTACTAAAATTTTTTAGGGAAAGCTCACACATCCCTTCATCATTACACAGTCATGTTATTCAAAACCTGAAAATGGCTTTTTCTACAGTGAAACACAAAAGAAATGCGAAATCAGTGGTTCTGTCCACACAATGGTAGTCAATGGGGACCGATGTTGTTTGGTTACTGACGTTCTACAAAATATCTCCCTTTGTGTTTTGCAGAAGAAAGAAAGTCATACAGGTTTGGAATAACAAGACAGTAAAATATTATAAACAAATTTTCAAGTTAAAGTCTCAGGCTTGGGTTTTCAGGGATGACAAATATATGATGTTATTTGTTTAAATTAAATCATGTATTAAATATGAATTATTGTAAAATACTATCTTAAATAGGCAGCTCATTCAGTTTTGAAACTCTGCAGGAATAAACAACAAAACAAACAAAACATCATTTATCTCAGCCCACTAAGGCGTGCAGAACAAATCTGAGAGTTTTCCCTGAACCACGCGAGGATGCAGTTTAGTGATGGAGTACAGTTTCTTCTATAGAGTACGTGCCAGCAGGGGGCAATGTCTCTCAACAGAACCAACCTGCATGTGATCTGCCTCGACACAACACCCCGAGCTGCATGAGAACGTGTAGGCTTATATGTGTGCGTGCAAGTGTGTACTTTATGTGTGTGTGTAAACACAGCGTGCGAAAGGTCACCGAGTTGATCAAACAAAAAGGAGAGAAAGAGCGCGAGCAAAAGAAGCCCCTGACATTTTCACACTAAATTAGAACTTGCAGCTCAGTCTCAAAAAATCCCTGAAAACGCCCATGCAAACAGAATGCACACACGCACGCTCGCAGGTACCCAGACTCTTTTATACTGAAATCCGAAGAGGATACAGAGTTCTTTCTTTACTGGTTTGATTAAGGCAGAGTGATTTTCACTGCAGCAGGGTATCACGCAGGGTAAGAAATCGAAGTGCTCCACAGTTCTAGACAACCTGAGGTAACGCTGTTGATCACAATCTATTAGATTATTTTCTTTATGATAAATTCTGATCAAGCGCTATTAGATTACAAAATGGTAAAGATTAATCTATGCTGGGATGGAATATTGTTTATATAAAAAAGAAACTCGCCACTATTCCCGCTAATAAAATTGGCAATCTGTGCGTGTGCATGTGTGAAAGTGTGTGTGCGTGACGGAGGGCCAAATAGACACTAAAAGAAGCGACGACAGGAGATGACACACAAAAAAACGAAGACAGATCGCGCTATAACATGCACCTATAAATCAAACAATGAAGCAAACTCTTGTGAAGACAAAAGCGATAGAGACAAGAACAGGGCATCACTTACTCGTAGACGGTGGTCCAGCCGTTTTCATTGCTGATGGTGGCGAGCAGTCCCGTGTTGCCGTAGTAACTGATCTGCGCCAGGTCGTGCGCCAAGGCAGAGATGCGTTTAAGCATTCCTGCATTGCTAATGGTCAGCCAGTACACCTGCCCGCCCGGGGCTACCAGCCACAGGGGCACGCCATTAGCATCCCGCCTTAACTGCGCTATCGTGCCCTCCCTGTTTGCAATGCTGCTCAGGTGGCCCTCAGGGGTGTACGTAAAGTTAAGCAGGTAGTCCCCCGTCACCAGGCTGCGGGTGAAGAGGTGAGTACCGTTTGGACTGAACAAGTAGAGCTCCTGGTCTGCTACCGATGTGAGCTCGTACAGACCCTCGGGAGACAGCTGCGGATGGTTAGCGGCGAGCCGGCGAATGCGCACGTTCCCGAGGTCGGCGATATATAGGGAGCCATTAGGAGAAACGACAAGAGAGGAGGGAGACTTTAGCTTGGCATCGCGAGCGTAACCTCCATCACCTATAGATCCAACAAAATAAAAACAAATTTGGTCCATTAGTCAATGGGGGTTGGGCTTTGTGCATAGGGGTCATGACCCTAATGGGGTCAGTGGCTTAGGAAAAATAATTATTGTATAACTTCAAACCAACTTTTTGTAGACAAATTGAAATGTGAATTAAATGTTGATATCTTACTAAGATAAAATGAGCAAGATAAAGTTTAGCTGACTGTATCGAATAGTCATTCTGTGTAGGATGTCAATATTATGTTGACAAAACGTCATTTGATCTTTTGAAAGAGTAAAGCATCAACAGATTCAAAAGCAATAAAATACTCAACAGTATGTTTTGTTTATCTTATGAATTTCTTTTGTTGCATAAAATGCTACCCACAATCCAGGTAAAAAAAAGAAAACTAAATATAATCTATATATATATATATATATATATACTATAACTAAGTAGTACATTTTATATATTTTAGGTTCATATTTTTTTTAAAGAAAATATTCAGAAATTTTTGTAAAAATCCTCAAAAATCTGGCACTTTTTTTTTAGACGCTGGCAGAGAAAGTGAAAATAATTCAACATGATTTATGAAGCCACCATGTAAAACACATATTTATCATGCGGGTACATGCTGTAATGCATTCTGACTTCTTTACACTATTAAACATTCTGGCTTCCCATGCTTAACATGGTCAACTTGTTAAAAAAGAAGTTGGAGGTATGAAGTAGTATTTCTGTCCTTGATACACTCCCCCAGCACTCCAACTTGAAAGTTTTTTTATAGTTCTCAATCCCTGTGTCGTCAAAGGAATACTCCTTTTATTGGCCATCCTCCCGGAAAAGAGCAGCAAGGCGAAAGAAAGAGCCCGCCCACGAGGCAACCGCCGAGCGAGACTAAATCAAGAGTATCTGCACTTAGTCAAGATGGAATGCGCTGCAGCTTGTTACTCTTGCGGTAGTGAAGTTGAGGTGTGTCTGTTTGTTCACGGCATTTCAGTGATGGATGTTATATTAGTGATGGATATAACGCTGGATTGGAGATCGTTTGAAACTGATAGATGCTGCGGTCCCAGTGCTAAAAGATACCGGACATGAACAGCCTGAGGTAAGTCAAACTAAGTCATACGTCTGTGTTTTGTTGGCAATCGGTGTGTACGCTCATAATGTACAAAACATGAAGGGATTAATGTGATGATGTGTTGTATTTCTCTTTTATAAATTTGATCAAAGTAAATACTCTTTGAAGATATGACGTATCCAACACTACTGTATAGGTACTCAACATTAAAATGAGATTGGCAGAAACAGCCTGTGATACGTGATCTTTAATGGTTTACTCCTCCTTTACAAAAAATGTTGACATCGAAAATATGCGCAGGCTCCTTTAAAGGAAGTGACCTGTCTCACCTGAGAAACACTCGCAGCTGGGGTCAATCTTACAATCACATTCACTGGTGGCCCCCGCGATTACAACCATTTCTCCATTCGTGGACACTTGCTGTACACGGCTGTGCTTCCTGTCGTCAGTTTCGGCGATGTACAGCGTCCCTTGTTGGCTGACAGCAATCGCCTTTGCCCCCTCCAGCACTGAACGTACCGCTGCTTTTCCCAGAAGCACAGGCTCGATACTGGCCATGGGGCAGTGGATGGGTCGCCCGGCAACCACGCGCACCTGCTGGGACTCGCTGACCTGAAGCACCAGGTTGTTATCAAGCACGTACAGAGAGTTATCTAATGGACTCACTGCCAGATCGGTGGGCCATTCTAAACGCACCTGTGAAAACACAAACGTATATTATTAGATTCTGACATGCTTTGGGGACGTAGATGCTACACTCGAAGCTGAAAAAGATCCACCAAATCTGGTCCAGTAAAGAATGTTTGGACTTTTTTTAAGTCTGAGTGTCACATAATGTCATGCAGCTGTCATTTTACAGATGAACAGACTTGTTTTTCATTTGCTGTCGTATCTTTTGCCCAATTTAGTTCTACGTAAAAAGCAAAAAATCCACTGGCCAATTTTCGTTTGTGAAGTACTGTATTTAATTCTTGCATTCATTTCCATGTTAATCTAAAACAGACACTACTTCATAGATACTACATTTAGCATTTATTCACTTAGCAGACACTTTTATCCAAAGTGACTCGTAAGAGCATTTGACATTTTGCCTGTATACAAATGGTATATATTGCCACATTACAAACATTGACACATACAGTACTAGACGGTAATAGGCTATCTATAAAAAATAGAAGAAATATAGTAAAATAAATATATAAAATTAGCTCTGTACACTGTAGTAGACTTTGTGAGACGTGTTTTTATTTCAAATATGCTTTATTTGTCCTAATGTTGACCCAATTGCTTTCATTGTTTACCCAACTTCTAAGTCGCTTTGGATAAAAGCGTCTGCTAAATGACTAAATGTAAATGTAGACGCTTTTATCTAAAGCGACTTACAGTGCATTCAAGATATACATTTAATACTAAACTATACATTATATAATTTCATGTCTACTTAATTTAATATAACTGCTACTGCATGTATATATTCTTTTGTAATTTCCATGAAAATGACAAAAGCAATGTATACCCTTTCTCATGATGTAAAATGACACGTATTGTGTTACAAAATGTTGGTTAAAACATCCACCTCAAATGTACAGCGAGGTAAATAAAAATGCATATGGGCTATGTGTGTGTGTCCACAGCTGCCCGACAGCCGGACAGTATTCAGTGTGAAGTGTGTCATATATCCCAGGCATGCAGGGAATTATGCAGATTTCAGAGCTTCTTTTACCCAGTGGCCTGCGGCACCTCATTTCCCTCTCTCGTTCTCTCTCTCCTCACTGTCTGATTCTTATTCACACACAACACACCCCACCGGATGAACTGTGGAGAAGCGTAGCGTGTGTGTGTGTGCATGAGTGAGAGAGAGACGTAGAGAGGAAGGAAATGAAATAGAAATCAAGAGACGGTCTGCCAAAAATTGATGCTATTCAGTAGTAGAAGGAATTGTGGCTGACTTTAAAGGGAGAGCAGTCCTGCAGTTTTAATGAGGACACACCGTGTTAAACTGCAGGGAGAGAGAGCAAGAGTGAGAGGGTAAGAGAGACGGAGAGAGAGAGAAAGAAGAAAAATAACTGTTTTAAGAGCACTTTTAAGCAAAGATGTTGAATTGCTAGGAAATGTTTAGAAAATGCTTGAAGAGTTTAGTGCTCAAAATGGAAGGTGCAGAAAAAGAAAGAAAGCCCCACGGAGAGAGGCAGAACGAGAGGCGGATAAAAGAAAAGTAAGGATGTTGCTGCAAGCCGTATAATGTAACTCAGAAGCACCAGAGAGACCTCCAGTATCAGCATTTTCTCACTCTTGAGGTGAACACCAGAAACTGTGTGTGTGGGAATCCTGTTGAGCTAAAAGAAAGGTTGAAAGAAAGAGACAGTGAAGGAGAGAGATGTCTTCCGGCTCCTGCTGTGTGGGGTGGGTATGTAGGGTTTTCTTCATCTTTAGCTTCAGTTCTGGGTCTTGTTCAGACCATTTCTATAAGTGTGTGATGGGAAAACTACACTGGCTCCTGAGACATGGGATAAAAAAGGTTACCGAAAAGAAATAATAGGACTTACAAAAAAAGAACAACATATGAACAATGTAACAAAAAATACCCACGATACACCCGTGTTACTTTGTCAAATTCATAGCAGGTACATTTTGGAGGGTCCTGATGATTAGTTTTATATTTATATAAGCTTTAATATTACTTACAAAAATATCTGACACTGGGGACACAGCTGTAAAACCTAAAAACATGTTTGAAATATATTTTTACTGTCAGTAATGTTTACTATGTATTTTTAATACGGTTGTCAAACGATTATTTGTGATTAATCGCATCCCAAAAAAAGTGATATTATGTTATATTATATTATTTAAAATGTATCTCTATGTATTGTGCATATTAGTTTTCTATCTATAAACACATACACATGTATGCTTATATTTAAGAAGAATAGAAAATATTAAAACGAAACATTTATTCTTATAATTTAAATGATTGGTAAATATAAATAAATACATGTAAATATTTCCTAAATATGTTTACATGTATGTGGTTATAAATACAAAATGAATATTGCACTGTACACATACATATATTATGTAAACAGTTTTTCTGTATGTGATTAATTGCAATTTTTTTCAAATATTCTATAGTTTATAAAAAAAAACTATATATATAATACAATTTTAATTGTATTTTATCAATTATGTCCCATGTAGAGTATTGAAAAGTGATGGTATTGAAATGACCAAATGTTAATGTGTCACTGTGAAATTGGAATTGACACAAAATTTTCTTTGGCAATTCTACATCTTTGCCTTAAAGTGCTTTTAAAACTGCTTACAAATGGTAGCATAAATAGTATACTGTAATGTTATGTTATATTTTGATCTAATGTAATGATATTAAATACATACATTAAGCATTCATGCATGTATGTTTACCTGGCTAATGTCCATTCTGGAGTCACAGCTGATTGGCTGGGAGGAGGTGAGTCCGTTTGACCCAATAATAGTTGTTATCACTCCTTTGTCATCAATCTTACGGATCGTTGATCCGTCAACAAAGTAAATGAACCCGTGCTTGTCCACCGCGATACCTGCAGGACAACAAGACACATACACCATCATTTTTCTCTCCTTCAGTTTCAATGCGTTTTATTGCCGTAACAAATAACGTTACATTTGCATCGTCAAAGCAGCAGCAGCCTACCGGCAGATGATGAGAAACAGTGTAATAAGGAGAGATCATTTATATCTCTCTCTTTCTCTGACTGTCTCAGGCAGTAATAATCTGTCTGTGATCACACTGCTCGCGTATGATCTTAAATATATGCAGATTTATTCTAAATGGCATTAGGTATGCAAAACACAACTGTATTTTTTCATCGTTCATTCGTGTTTTTTCTTCCGTTTCGTATGTCTTATTCTGTTGGAATGTCTGGAAATCACCTTGAGTTCTTCACAGCGTCTTGAGTTTGCGTTTAAAGCGTGCTGTCAACAAACATACATTATTACAATTTAATTAAAGCAGATCTTAAGCTCAAATACACCTCCAGGCCGTTATCCCTAGCACACAAACAGGAAGATGGGAAACGCCATCAGTTATTGTTATTGTTCCTTTTAAATAAGCCTGTTCCACCGATCTTTCTTTTGTATGGCTTAAATGGAGCAAATCACAAGCGCACCTTCAAAACACCGTACACACATGCACAAACACAAAGGTTATGAATGTTATTTGCGGCGTGTGGTTTAGTGATATTTTGGCTCTCCAGAGGGATTTCACTCTGAACTGAGGCTTATATAACAATCACTCTCACACACATCATAGATTGTTATGGCAAATGGCTGTGTGTGTGTGTGTGTTTGTTTGCGGCTTTTTTCTCCCTTCTCTAATTTGCTCTCTTTATTCGCTCGCTCTCTCTTTCTCTAATGAGAATCAAAGAGATAAGCAGACATATTGGTTTGTTTTCACCAAGCCGATTTATTCAGTTAAAGATGGAGTCACAAAGACACATTTAATCAGATACAGGATGTAAACGGGGAAATACCGTTGAATTCTACTGGTCTGTACATTAAAATGACTGTACATCAACACAAAAAAAAGGAAAACCATTTCTATTTTTAGAAAATATAAAAACTTGTTAAGTGTGTTTACCAAGGAGGACGTTCTTAGTGTCCTAAGAGGAAAAATAGGTTAGATTTAGCTTTTGACAAATTTGAGTTGAAAGTATTATGTAGATACACACACACATTTCAGTGCAATGACAGCTCACACTGATTACTATCGTTAAAGGTAAAAACCTCCATATGGATAAATCACCTATAATGACACACTGCGTACTTCACTAGTCGCAGCCTACTTTTCAGGCCAGCAATTTGCAAACTAAGTATGCATAATTTATAATATCTCCAAGCTTTCCAATATGAAAGAAGTTGTACATCTATAACCAAATCTATTCTGTTCTAAGGGCTTTATAAAAGTTGGTATTTTAATTACGAACCAGAAGAAATCCAGATTTTAAAACTTCTCGTTATTTCAATGTTTTTGGGGTATTGATGCCAACTTACTAATTTGTTTTCTGATTTAGCAACTTTTCATATTGCCCTGCCAACTTTTAAAAAAAAGCTATTTTTATTATATTTGTTTGCCAATACATTTATATAAAATTGTATTTTTAGTGACTTTAAAGATAAAAAGCACACACTTTTGATTTTAGTGACATTTCAAAGAAAGAAAAAAATTACACACTTTACAAGTTATAAATGTTCAATTTATTTTAGTTGCTTTTCTGAAATGAAACGAAAAGATTTTTTATAATAAATCTTTAACAATTTATTATTAAAAAACGTATGTGTGTCTTATATGTATGCATTTTTAATAGTAAATTAATTTCATTTAATTGTAATACATAGATGTAATCCCATTTGTAATCAATCAGATTTGCATAACTTTAATTTATTAATTGATTTATATTAATTATTATTAAGTAATAAAGCTAATATAAATTTGTAATTTATATGTAAACACTTTACAGTTACATTTATTTTGTCCCAGATAAGTAAAAATTACAATTCCTCATTTCATGAAATATTGTAGCGTTCATTGTAAATCAGTGTGGGTCAAATTCATGTACCATCATGAACTTCGGTTAAGATCTGAAAATGCACTCTAATCACATGACTATACATCTCAAATGACGTAAATTAGACGGCATGGGTGGAGTATCCGTTAACTCCTCCCCTTCAACTTTGCAGTTAGAAACGCAATGTTCTAAATTCTGTTTCACTCGTAAGTGTCAAAATCTTTGATAAAATCTTTTTTACAAAAAGTAAAATGATCCCAACTTTCGGTTCATAGGGACTTTATTAATATTGTAATTCATATTTTGTGTGTTGGGGAGTAACTAGTTAAATGTAACAGTGCTATATACCCAACATACGATGTCTTTTACCCACCTCAATAACAGTGGAAATGTATAACTGTTATTTTGTAGCCAGACCTTTAAGGTATATTGACTTTTAAAAATAAACCCACTCTGAGAAATATTCACTAGTGTAAAAAAGTATGACCTCCGCCCCTGATTTTCCCCCTTTTTTGGTTATTGATTCTGAAATGGTGCACAGTTCTCTGACCCAGCGATCTACTCTGTTGTCATGACAAGCACTGTACAGCCCTTCAAAAGCAATCTAAATCGCACGCTATTGACAGTATGGATCACGATGTGTCAGAAATCACACATACAGTTTATACATGAGTGAACACACCCTTTCTACCTCAGTAAGCCTGTTAACAAATGCATCTTGTTATGGGTGCTAATTACAAGGCATATTACCCACTTAATGAGCATAACAAGCTTCATTATTCCTGCTGCCGTTGGAGGGGTATATACATACCTCCCTCTGCCCTTCAAAGTGTCTGGAAGAATGACACAGAGACCCCAGGTCCAAAATCTCCATTTCTTACTCATCTGCAAGATGCCAAATCCAAGTGAAGAGTTCAAAATGATCAGAGGAGCAGATAGCCATGACACACACATACACACACATTAAAATTCAATAGCAGACTATGTAAATTTAGATTTCAGGATCACTTCTCTCTCTGACCCTTCTAGAAACAGGCAGAATAGTGAATCTCTTCATGTTCTCCTTTTTCTTTCCCTTTATTTCTCTTAAACTCGGCTTGGCATCAGACCAGACAGTCAGAAGCGTATCCTGCAGGGAGCTGTGAATTAATGTCCCCTTTTCTCCTTTTATCTCTCTCCACCCTGAATCAAAGATTTCATTGAATCATGAAGTGCAGCTCGCTTAAATTTTGGTGTTTGAGCTTCAACATCATATGTACCGACACACAGAAATGCACACATACAGTATAGATAAAAACTATAAATTGCTCAAAGGTTGCTCGTTCATATGTAATGGAGTTATCAAATTTGTCTCAGATGTATCTCATTGCTACCCCAGCTGCAAGTTATTATTATAACATCTTACATCTTGGATGGTTTTTCCTATGGATTGGAAAGCAACATATTGTCAAAGAGTGTTTTATGTATCTGTGAGCATGTGCTCCTTTAATGTAAGTATTGATTTGCATCTGATTCTAAATCCTTTAAGATGCTCATTAAACTTATTTAATGTAAGCCATTGACAAGCATACCATAGTTCAGCTACAGGTATGAGGGATTTTAGTGCCAATTCCGTTTGCCTGATAAAATCATGAAGCGGTGCAATAAATTCACTTCAATGCAGGAACTCAACTAATACAGAACTGTTTGACAAACCCAGTGTGTGGATTCGGGGTATGGAAAACCAACGAAGAAATAAACAGTTATTACAACATTATGAATTTTCTGTACTTTATTATATTTGCTTGTCAGATTGTACGCGTGACCCGCTTGAGATTTTACCAGATTTACTAAACAGGGCAAAATAGCGATAGAGCGCAGTTTAAAAAAAACGTTGATGGAAGTGGAAATTTCAGCTGGTGATTTACTAACAATGCGCACATTAAAAAACACAGACGCAATATCTCATTCCCATAATGTCCAACGCGATCAACCAAGAACAGCGCAAATTTGTACAGGGTTGAAGACATGCATTTTTGGGGCGTTATATTATGCAGCAAGCGCAAACCTTGCAACGTGATTAATTTAAATACTGTCCTCCCATAAAGCTTGCATCTGAAGAGGAAACTCTTACAAATATATATGCAATAAGTTTAGTCGCAAAAACAGCGGTGTCCATGGTTTTCAGCGCTAATTATAACACATATCACATACCTCACACTGTGCATACAAAAAGGCAATACAAAACCCAACAAACTTTATAGGTTTGCCAAGAACTTAATTTTTTTTTACTTATAACCTGAAGTGAACAGTAATTAAGAAGATATTTATGTTGCATATCATGTTGACCAGTTTACATAATCATTTTTAACTGAACGTCAATTCCCGACTCGAGATCCTTTGCGAATTCCATTCCCCTCTCTCCAACCTGTACTTTCTTGTCCTTTTCATATATACTCTCCTATCCAATAAAGGCATGAAAATGCCCCAAAATACAAAAAAAATTATATTCCTAACTTTACCCTTACACATACAGTATATGCCATCAATTGCCGTGCTCCTATTGGTTCCCTTATTAGACATCCTTTGTAGAAGAAGTCAAACATAATTTCTGGTTCAGAGTAATGGTGTCTGAAAATAAGCTTAATATAGATGCAAAATAGTATTGTTTAAAATACAGTTATATAATTGGAATAATTACATTTATCAATTTATGATTTACAGAGGCTGAAAGAGTCAATCCCACCGTATATTTTCCTGTAATTGTTTGTCAAAACCGCACCATTTCTCCCTTGAAAATACAATAACTTTTCAAAGAACCTTGTTATTTTATATTACCTTCACATTTAGCTTTTTATTTTGAGTTGTTTACTGGTTCGCTGCGTGAAGCCCTGGGCCTTTGGAGGTTGAAGCAACCTGAATGCCACACTAAAGAGATCATAGTCAAGGAAGATGCTGGTGTGCTGCAGGGATCAATACTGCATCACTCTGACTTTCTATGTGTATAAAAAGATATTGATTATAAAAACATTCTGTATATTGAGATTAATTGAATCAACAGCGAGCCAAAGTCTACTGCACAGAACTGTCAAGACTCATGTATGAATGACAAATATCAGCGTTACAGATACATTTAGCGGAATTAACAGAGAACCGTCACAGAGATGTTATAGGATTAGTTCTGTTCTTCGGAAATTCTGCTATTATTTATTCACTCTCGTGTTGTGGCAAACCTCTGCTTTCTTTCCACCGTGATGCACAACAGGAGGATTTTCTACTGGTCCTTATCCTCCATGCAATTACATTGAATGGGGATTAAAGTTTTCAAGTTTCAAAATGGTGCACGGAGAACATTATTAATATAGCGCTAGAATCTGAGATGTCTGAAGTCATGTGATAGGAGAGGCTGGAAAACACTGACTAAATTGTTAATTTTGGATTATCCATCCCTCTAACCACTTCGACCGGAACTTTGAATTAAAGATGGAGAAGAAGAATCGTTCAGTATTGTGAATTGGATTAACAGATTCAATCAATTTTCAACCCAGAAGAACAATTTGGAAAATGCTGCTTCTGTTATTCATTCACAAAGATTCACAACTCAAAAGAAAGCTTAAACTTACATTTAATTTTAGTTATTGTATGGCTATATATATATATATATATATACTGTATATATATGTTGAAAAAGGATTGGAATGCCATGAGTACATGAATTTTACATTTTGGGTAAACTATCCCTTTAATATTTTGAATTATATGACAGTTTTTGGGTGCGATCACACAGAACGTGCTTTTCATGTTTGAAAACGCGATGCTCTTTTGGTGACTCTTAGAAAAGCCACCGAAACAGCTGTCCTGTCAGTAAAGGATTATGGCCGGGCTCCGGGAAACAACCACAAGTTTCTCCTCCACGTCTCCAGGTGTTCCGAGCATCGGTAAACTTCCGTTGCCACAAGGGAAGCCCCGCCCCCTCCACTCATTGGACAATGATAAAAAGTGCACATGACCTCAAGCGCTTTTCTGCTCAGAGTTGAGCTTTTTTCAACTTCGGGTGCTCAGAGCGCTCCTCCTAAACGCGAGGCACAGCAGGCGGCAGAAACGCTCGGCGCGCATAATCAGCGCCAATTGAAAACAATTCAAAATAGGCGTGTCTCACACCAAAAGACGAGTTCTGTCTGATCAGGCCCTTATGGCTCTTTTGCGTCTGTTCCTAAGCTCGAAAGCCCCATTCAACGTAAATTGAATTAAAAAAGAGCAACCACCACAATACTTTGAAATCCTCATTTCCTGCTTTGCGGTAGAAAGAAAAGCGCACAGGTCCGGACGACGTGAGGACGAATAAATGATGACAGAGTTTTCATTTTTGGCCGAACTATCCCTTTAATCCTTTATTGCGGTGTATTTGTGTGGAGCCCCTCATAGCCTGAGAACACAGAAGGTCGGATTGCAGTTATTGAAGTGCTCAGCATTTCGGTCAGAGCCTCTTAAAGATAATAGACTTCAGTGGAAAAACTTTAACAAAGCGAGAAGGGATATTCTACACCCAGAAACACAAAGGAAGGCTTTTATCCGTCAGTTTCGTGAAAAAAAAATGCATATTGATCGTTGAAGTGTGTGTAAAAGGCTTAAATCAGTTTTAAATGCGATTTACTATAAAGACAGTGATCTGAAACTCTGCATTCGCTTCCTCTATCTAAGCAGAACAGTCCGGAATCAAAGCGCAAACACACATGCAACACACACAACACACACATTACTGCACTGGGATTCTTATGAATTCTATCCTCAGGGGTTTACAAGTAAGTGGAGGCTTTTAACTGCGACAGTTGAGTGACTGAGTTTCTGTGAGCGAGTGAATGAGTCAGTGAGAGAGAAAGACTGCACAATGAGCCTTGAAGGATAAGAGAACATACGTGTCTGTTAGCCACTCCCCCATCTGTCCATCAGGTTGACTGACAGATTTAAAGAGACACTGGCGGTGATGGATAGGCGGGACTAACAGCCGCTCCGCCTGATTTAGCAAAGAGGGAAGACATCTACCATTCGTGGTTCTGAAAAATGCCACTATTTTTCTCTTTCCGTCTCCAATAACCACTCTCACCTATCTCTCTTGTCACATTCTCTCTATGTGACTTCAGAAACTATGGCTTTTTCCAAAATGCGCAAAACCTCAAATCCGCTTAGCTGCGTGCACGTCAGCCCATTAGAACGAAAAGGAGGAGAGCTTTCAGGTCCCCAACCGCTTGGAGGCGGGGGGCAAGAGAGATAGATTGCTGCCACCACCGATCGCCAGAGGTCAGATAAATCCTTTCCTCAAAAATGGCTTGGTTTATGATGCTTCAAGAGATTTTTTTTCACCATTTACTCATTCTCTTGTCATTCCCAACCTGTATGACTTTCTTTCTTCCGCGGAACACAGAAGTAGATATTTTGAAGAATGTCGCTAACCAAACACCCATTGGCCCCCACTGACTTCCAACGTATGGAGACATTCCTCAAAATATCTTCTTTTGTGTTCCACAGAAAAACACTTTCTGATCTTGAATGACATGAGGGTTAATAAATGATGACAGATATGAGTTGTGTGAACTCTCCCTTTAAGTCATTCACAGGATGTTGGCCACGCATTCTGAACACACGATCAGATTTCACCGTTTGCAAAATGACAGTGCAAACAGTCAGTCCTAAAGATTGTATTTCTAAAACAAATCAAAGCTGTGTGAAAACAGCAAGTGCCCATATGTGCGTGTCGGAGTCTTACCCCTAGGGTTGCTGAGAGCCGCTTCAGTGGCTTTGCCTCCGTCTCCACACTGGTTCGGATGGAAGGGTGTGCACTGCTCCCCGCTGCCAGCCACCACCTCCACGTTCCTGCTGAGATCCTTGGGCTCAGTAAGAGTCTTTAGGCGGTACAGCTTCCCGCTGCTGGTGTCCGACAGGTAGAGCGACTCGCGCACGGGATCCATAGACAGGTAATACTTATGAGCAGGACTGGAGCTGTGGAGGGAGAGTCTGTATGACAAGGCTTGGCAACACATACTGGCAACTTCCTTGTGCTGAAAACACTCTATAGTCTAAATCCATACAAAAAATGAACCACACATACAAGGTTGGAGTAAAAACCTTCCAGGTGTCAGTGCCTTTCACACATCTCAATCATTCTGTACTCAAATCCTGATCAAACCTCCACCCCTCCGGCGCATTAGACCCCCGACAGTCCATAATCTTCTCTTCCTGCTTTCTGCTATTCTGTCCTGCCTTTAGAGCAAATCTACCTTGCTGCCTGTTTTTCATTTTTCCTGAGGCGGAACAAAACTAGAGTCTTCCCAAAAGAGTCCCGCCAAAAATATGCGAGTGCTTTTGTCTTCTGACATCAGAACAATGTTATTGGCAATTGTTTACAAAAAGGCGTGTGTCGCACTCGCTCAGACGGAGCACAACAAATCCTCTGGTGCATCACCTGTGGCTTATGAGTCGTGCTGGGCTTGGAAAAATATGAGTCAACTGCTCTGACATTTAGTACCGTATCGTTTTGGTAGGGGCTAGATATAGCTTTGGTTACCGATTACCAAGGTCATGAGATGTGCAAAATCTGTATCTTTAGACTGTGAATAAAACGTACAAAATGCAAATTCATGAATGTAAATGGGCTTATGAAGGTGATGCAGGTTCAAGAACTTTAAGATCACATTCACCATCTGTAAGTGCACTTATATCCCACATACTCTTCAGCGTATATCCAATAAGTGGCAAAAGTCCCACCCCAAACTCTCTGTGTTTACAGACGGATTGAGGAAATGGAAATGTTAATACAGCATGTTTTTTGAATCCGTTTAATCAGACCTCGGTTTGATCTGAAGCTTTATCTCCAAAAGTCGGCTGAAGGTAGGATTTCCCCCTTGCTGTGGGATGTAATACTGTGCGCAAACACGCGCACACAGACAAAGATAAAGGATTACAGTTTGCTTGTCTGTGTAGTCTGTGGGGCAGAGGTCTATACCGCACTCTAACTTCCTCTCTGCGGGGGGCGCCGTTTTTAAATTCACATGAAACGCGGAAGATCTAGCCGATAAGAGGGAGACTGCGGTGCGACGCTGACGGCGCTTTGCTGAGAAAAGCCGTGAGTGTTCAATCCATCGACCGGAAAAACACCTCGGATGGATTCCTGACCACACGCCAAAGATTACAAGTAATGGTAGCCACCGTGTGACACACGCACACACATTCACACATGAATTCAGACAATAGTACAAACGCAGAGGTAAATAAACATGAATGGTGAAAAAAGTAAAAAACTGTGATTTTAAAAACAAAGTATTGATTCGAATTTCAAAGAAATAAAAACAAGCAAATTATGAAATAAAGAATGTGAAAAGGGCAATTTAAAGGAGTAGTTCACCCAAAAATGAATATTCTGTCATCATTTACTCACCTTTTGGCATCTCAAACCTGCATGACTTTCTTTCTTCCGCAGAACACAAAAGAAGATATTTTGAATAATGCGTTAACAGCGCCCCATTCACTTGCATTGGTTACAAAGGAACTGAATCCGTTACAAACATTTTTCACACAATATATTTTTTGTATCCTGAAGAAGACAAAAGTCATACAGGTTTGATAAATGATGACAGAATTTTCATTTTGAAGGTGAACTACTCCTTTTAATCATTAGAGAAAATGCAAGTGAAGTTTAAGGAATCAGGGAACTGTTTTTAATCATATCACTCAAATACTCGTTGCATTAATTACAAAATGCTCAAATTTATTAGAAGATAAAGAACAGTTTTTGTCTTACTAACAGACTAAATTTAGAAAGATTAGACCGCATCTCAACAACGAAACCGGTCCAAGTTTACAGTACCTGAATTCCCTGTTCTGTAGCCTTTAGAAATATTTGTGTTTGGAGAACTAAAGTGATGCAACCTTGATGAGTAATGTTGCAATACGCTGAATACATTATCATTCTTTTAATGGAAAAAAGTTCTTTAAAAAGATCTGATTCAAATCACTTGTTCACAGCGACTTACTAAAGGGACTGCTGTCTTTAACCGTGTTCTTTTGCATTTCACACACTTGAGACCTGAGTCACATTAAACCTTTACTTCCTCCAAGGTTGATGCATGAATGGATAGGGATTCTAAATAAAAACGATGAATTCTAGCCTGGATACAACAGTGTATTGACAAATGACAGATTCTGATGGTATAGATGGTATAGATTCTGAAAAGGGACATACCTGTGTCTTATGTCACGATTTCTGGATGTGCAGGATGACAAAAGTGAACAATAAAAATATAAGTTAACATTGTGCATATTTAGGTATGAAAGCATTTTTGTCATTGTAAAGGTGCTGCAAGTACATTTTTACTGACAAATTACCATCAAAATTGTCTTTGTGGCAGCACTAGACTCTACAAACAGCAAAAAATATTTTTTAGCCAATCAGAAGACATTGAGGCCTATCAATCATTTTGTGCATGTACATTACAGCCCATATATGGAAATCAGGAGGTTGAGCCAGTCGGGCCATTCAAGTTAATACTATGTTCAGCTTCATAAGCAGTTGTCAATCATTAGTTTGCTATGTAAGATGGCAAATTTGTTAACATTGCACATGACAATTTTGACGCCACTGAGATGACACTTCTGCTTCATCTTTGTGTAGGGTGGGGTTTTGGGATGAGGGGTGTTTCTAATGCAGGACATTTTCTAATATTTCATAAAGATAAAATGATTCACTAGCACGCACTAAAGTCACACAAGGAAACTGTATTGATTCGTGATCAGAACCACCTTGAATCCATTAACTGAAAACAAAAATAAAACGTACATTAAATAGAAAATATTGTGTAAAAAATCTGTGTAATACACATAAAACGAAGACATTTCTTAAATGCATATCAATTGTTAGCCGACCTGAGCTCTAAGATGCTGATGGTGAATCCGTTGGACAGAATCCTGCGGATGTAGTTAAAATCGCCAACGTACACGCTTCCATCAGAACCGCAGGCGAGAGCGATAGGTGCAAACAATTTCTGCTCGGCGGCCGGGCCGTTGCAGTTTGGACACGGGATCGCACGGACCGCCCCTGTGCCCATCACTGTTGAGATGACAAGGGGCTGCTGGGAAATAAACACATTCTCTCCATTACCTTTATGAAGGATACCTGCAGGAGAGAAAAAGAGCGAGTATTAGATTGAAGCTTTTATTTATTGATAATGAAATGTGGCTGTGCTAAAGGACCTTGTAGAAACATAAACCGAGGAAAGAAATGACACAACCCGGCATCTAGCGAGCCCACGGGAACAACAATGATTCACTGATCGGGAAGAAGGATGTTAGATTTAAATGCGCTGGGCTTTTATCTTGTTGTTGACACTTTGAAGGTCATGGGTTCTAAGCCTATTTTTTAGACTGCATTTCAGTCAGCAATTCAGTAAATAAAAGGTTGTGATACAATGATCGTGAAGCTATAACATTTATGTGGATAGATTTGATCTTTGACCACAGTCACCAAAACGAGGTTGAGTTTAGGAGGGAAGTGGACAAAATAATGTTACGTTACCCAGTACAGTTCTTGAAAAATGTAATGTGTGTGTGAGATGTAATGACTCACCACTCTCCAGGTTAAGGATGTGGTGTTGATTCAGTGTCCATCCCCCCAGGTTGGATGGCATCAGCTCAAAGCCCTGCAGCTGAGCGGCTCTCTTCTCCCAAAGCACAACGTCTGGACAGGATTCATACTCGTATCCAACAGAGACTGTTATTAATCCACACACAAACACACACACAAAAGAGAAGAAATTACTTTATGGCTTTTAGAAACTATTAGGCATCACTACCATCAAAGTCCAAAGCAGGCAAACCATAATCGGATAAACAAACATATATTTAATTATAAAATCATTTCAGAGTAAAAGATTTTTCTTTAAACAACTGCAAGAAGTGCACAGTATGGCCAGTAATTACTCTCATTAAGCGAGTAAACCCCAGCAGATTAGCAATTTGCGTAATAGGACAATTGCGCTACATTAGAAAATATTTCAACATTATTCATCATTTAAAAGTATTTTGCTTATAAAATAAGGAACAAACAAGGACACTATATAATCATATGTAAATACAGGGTTACGTTTTTTAACCAAATTAATGGTGACCTTTACATTCTTTGTGATTACCGTATAAAGATCATACAGTACAAACGCATTGGAAAAACCCGAAAGCATCTTTGAGGTCTGAATGCACCTCAATGTGAGATCAGAAAGAAGCTTGATGTGATATATGAATGCGGCACAGTGTGGGATGTGAATGTGAGATCTGAATGCGGCTCAATGCTATATAGACTGATGTTATCATGCCGGCTCATTGTTTTAGCCTGTACAAGGCACACAATCACTTCTTGATGATCATTTCCAGGACTCCTTGAATCCTTTCTATGAGTGCGAGAACCTTTACCGTGTTGTTCAATGGGAGTTTCAGGATCTGAACACTTGTGAGAAGCGAGCAGAACGGCTTCTGTATATGCTGGTAAATGATTTGTGCTTCAGTTACAGTAGTGTTGTCGTGATGTTACAGTGAATTTAATTAGGTCATTTAAAATAGCAACGCTTGAGCTGTAGCCAACAAAAATATGGTTAAAGTAATGATATTAATTATTAACTGATATTATATTTGCCTATTCGCAGGGCAGAGATCATGAGTCATGCAAAAATTTGTATTAGTATGTAACTATCTTATTACGTCAAAATGTGGCAACCACTACATGAATGTGCAGATACATTCATTTCTAAAACGATAAACAACATTTACATCACACATTTCTTTATTATGGCAGTCAAATGTTATTGGTTAATTCGTTTAAATTACCACTTGAAAAACAGTGTTTATTTCAATCCTAATGCCCAGCATTGACTGATTTTTCTGGCTCTCTGCAGTGTCTGATTGCTGTCATAGTGATGGATCTCAATGTAATGGATAGAGAGAGACAAGAGACTGGAAACAATATAGTCAAATAAACATTCAAATGAAACCTCAGCCAGTGTATGGTATAATAACGTACTGTAGATTAAATTTCATGACTGCTCATGTGCAATCTGTATAATTGTGTGAAAGGTACGGCTGTGTTACACGAATAATTGACCTATCGCTAAGCCCCTTCCCTCAAATGCAGATGAGCCAATGCCAGCTGAGCATCAGTTGCACGGGGAACTGAACTCTGAGAAGCATTGTAGAATCCGAAGCTCTTATAGTTTTGACCTACATCTGTAAACCCTCACTTCCAAATTAATCTTGTTATCTACCATATTTATTGTAAAATCTTCATTTGTCCCTCCATGATATATTTAAGTCCCAATAGAATGTTCCCCAACGAGAGTGTGTGCAAAATGTGCGAAAAACCTCTTGGGACAATGCTTTCAAATTGACACAGCTCCATGTGTTTGTCCGAGTTATCTTAGGGGGGCAGGGCTTAAAATCGGAGCACTATCCACTATAAAGTCTTCTTCATATTTTCACACGAGCCATTGCAGCACTCACACAACACTCCGGAGACATGTATACTTCACACTCAATTCTTGTTACATTTTAAGTGCCGAAGAATTATGATTATCTCAGTATCCTCATTTTTTTAAAGGTCCAGTGTATTAAATTTAGGGCCATCTAATGGTGACGTTTTGAAGTGCAACCGATGCCTCACTCCACCCCTCACCCCTCCCTTTTGAAGCACTACTGGCTGACACAGGACTAAGATGTTGTAATGTTTTCGCTTCTTTGCAGAAGGAGAAAACTTATTTAGGAAATGCGCGTTATAGAGCAGTTTGTCCGTCTAGGGCAGGGGTTCTCAACCTTTTAGACTCCAGGCCCCCCCACTGTATTCAATAATATCAAATGCCACTCTCCCGCTCACAAAACTCAACATTTCTACCCAGTAAAATATTTCAGAGCTAAACATTAACTGGAAAGACTTTATTCAATATGAAAATGGACAAATGATAAAAAATATCTTAACTTTAAGTTGTTTTTAAATGTATTGCAATGCTATGCCTAATTTTAAATTCTAAGTCATCTTGAGAGGAAATCAGCTGGTGCCCCCTTTTGGGCCACATTCCCCCGTTAAGAACAACTGGTTTAGGGCTACAGTAGAAAAGGGACCCGTGGCCAATGTAAATAGAAAAAGCTCGTTATGATGTCATTTAAACATAACGATTCATTATGTAAAAGCTTTATACACTGCTGAAGACATAGTCATGTACTGTATATTATATTGCATTTCGGTCAATAGACCCTTCAAAAAATACAAACTGGCCATTTAGAACATATTTTATCAAAAAAATACTGCACTCTCTCTCGCTCTCTCTCTCTCTATCTATCTCTCTTTCACCAACAACACACACATACAAACGCACGCACACACACATACCGAAATGTCTGTTTTTTTCCACCCGTGGGGGAAAAAATAGGCAAAATGATTTTTATACTGTACTAACTGCATATTTTATCCCCTACCCCTAAGCCTAAAGATAATAGAAAACTCATAGCATTTTTAGATTTAAGAAAATATTGTTCTGTACGATTTATAAGCTTTTTTGCCCATGGAGACCTCAATTTTGGTCCCCACGGTGACACAAATCCCCAAGTCCCCACCGGGAAATAAAAACATGGCCACAACACACACACAAACCCTCACCCTGTGTCTGCACCAGCCCTGTGACCTGCTGTCCATAGATGTCGGTCTTATTCCAGGAGAAAACGTATATGAGATTTGGAGCTGCAGGAAATGATTTGAGAAGCTGTCGACCCTGGACTGCCACAGACAGATGGACTTTGGCCAGGCCCGGCGGGAGGGTGGAGTGGGTCAGAACCACCCTCAGGAGAGAGCGATAGCCCGGAGCTCTGGAAGAGAGGTAGCTTAACTTCAGAATTGTACCGGGGATAACCACCTCCTCTTGGACCGCCTAGAGAGAGAAAGAGAGAGAAATGCAGGAAAAAAAACGCGGATGATTTAGAAAAAGGAGGGGGGAAGTGTGAAAGCAGATTGTGAGAGAAATTAATTGTACTTTCATTTACAGTTTGCACTTTCGAAAAGAACAAAAACACAGCCAATGACGGCTTTAATGTTGCCAAATAAACAGCTCATGAACAATAATACGCGGTTTGCTTTGAAACTGAGCGAGCTGTCTCTCTATATACCGCTAATATTGGCAGCTACCTCCCAAGGAAGCAACCCAAACATAGGCAGACAATCTCTTAATGGTTTTGTGTGACAAACAGTAAAACATAGTGGACACACACACACAAGGCAAGAACAAAAACGTATAAAATACTGTTTATATTCGCTCATTCACTCGACTCATGGATGAACACTTTCACTGAGCTCACTGCAATCCATTCTGGGATTGCATTTAAACAAGCTCAATTAAGGACACATAGTGGAATCCCGTAGGACAACAAGATTTCTCCGTTTACACTCCAGAAAAGCCCACCGCGTCTGGAGTGTGTCTAAAATGCCAGAAAATGGGCGCTTAACTGGGCAGCTTCCAGTATTTTGGAACTAAGATAGTCCTTCTTGAAGAAATGGAGAATGCATCCTGTGTTTGTTGAGAAAAGATGCGGCAAGTACCTGCAACTCAGGTACGACACTCCCTCTGTCTTCGCAGTCGGCGGCGAATCGCGGCAGAGGGGCAGAGAGAACGATGGCGTGTGGGCTAATCAGGTTTTTCAGGTCACAGACAGGCAGTTTGGATTCAGTTCGTTCCATAAACACACGGTCCAGGACGATGAACTGGTTCCAGGGAAGCCAGACAGATCGAATCTGGGACAAAAATGGGGCTCGTTGGAACAATAGAGTGACAGAGATTCCGCCCATTGCCAGAAGATCGAAGCTAGAGGAAACACACACAAACACAAACACATTTAGAAAAGATTTACACATTGATATTACTTTTAAAAACAAATAAAAAACAATGAAAATACGCAATATATTTATATTATAAATAGAAACTAATAGCATATACATATAGTGTCTATGTCAGGGGTGCTCAAGTCTGTTTTACCTGCCGTCCTGTCGGCTAAGCGTGTATCCATATTCAGGGTTATGCTGGAATGTGACGTTCACGCCGACTAGAGGAGTTCCGTCGGAGGCCAAAACCTGACCTCGAATTACACACACTCGACTACACATAGGAGAGAGGTGAGGGAGAGCAAGCAGGATAGAGTGAGAACAAGGATCCAACAGGAGAGATCGAAGCAGTCTCTTTTCAGTAATCAGAGAAAGATACAATATATGCCTGAATCGATAGCAAACTTCCTCAAGCTAGATGGCAAAAATCATTTAGGGAGATTATTTCGGGAGCCAGGCACACTGTTCACAGCAGTTAGCTGTCTATCATTTTATTAGAGTCCTATTTACCGTTCATTAAACGTTGGTTTATTTGTGTATAGATACAGTAACACACTCTGCTTTAGTGCCATACGTTATTGTTTACTGTATCAGGGTCTGTCAATTGATCTTGTGCATTTAGTGTGATCAATTACTAAAGAAATAATAATGAGATAAATGGTGCCCTCTGACCCATATGTATTAAGGTATTTTACTACCATCAATTCAACAACAGACAGCATGTGTTCAAAAACAATAATCCGATATTAACACGATAAAACAATACTCGGATTAAGAATGGACCATCTAAACAGAGCTTTTTGGTTAGTTTAATCCGTCTAAACTCAATCGTAGTAAAAACAAATCAAATTAATTTAGTTTTTTAGTTAACTATGTTAGTCGCATTATCGATGAATAGTATAGACATGTACACGCCATAATCGCACTAATACCAGCGCGTAGGAACTTTGGCGGTACTTTGCGACAGATTACACACGTTCGGCAGTGAACAGCCATTTTGTTTAACAGCAAACAATATGGCTACAAGCAAGAAAGCACATTTTTGGTTCGAATGCGAAAAAAGATGCCAACAATTCTAGAAAATAATTGAAACAGCCAAACTAAATGCAGTACCATGGCAAAGACGAACTGTTTGTTGATACATGAAAGTATGGATGGAATGTCAAACGGGACGTAATGACATATGCCATTAATCGAACTATGTAGTGTAACGTGTAAAATGGGAACATGAAAGGTATATTCTTAAAGCAACACATGTTAACACGTTTATCGTAATATTAGTTTACTCAGAATAAGGCAAATAATTTGATAACTGATGTCCATGTAAACGTGGTCACTGAGATGGAGCGTAACAGAATAAAAATAAATGACAGATTTGCTCATGTACTTAAAAACAACGAAATGGAGCGTTACAGAATTAACAGCAAGAGGAGACACAGCAACCAAAGACGTGTAAGCATAGATCAACAACTGAAAAATATGTAAAACTTTAAAATGAACACAAAATATGGACCTAAACCTGACAATCATGACAATAAAGCTAGAATTTAAGGTCCTGTGTATGAAATTTAGCAGCATCTAGCGGTGAGGTCACGTATTGCAACCACCCCCCCTTTCGAAGCACTACGGTGGCTGACACAACACTAAGATGTCTTCACGTTTTTGCTTCTTGTGCTCTGTTTACGGCTACTGTGGAAACGGGTGTTTGTTTGTTCACTGCATTTGGGTGATGAATGATTTATAAACAGTGGACATAACGCTGGATTTGCAGATTGCTTGAAACTGATACATGAAGCCATCCCAGTGCTAAAAGATTCCGGACATGAACCGCATGCGGTGAGGAAACTGATGTCGGTGTTTTGTTGACAATGTGCTTTAGTTCAGCCTACCCCTCCCCCCTGCACGCACCGTACGATTTTGGAAGTAATCGTACAGCTGTATCAATCTTTTATAAATGTGATCAAATTAAATACTCTTCGAAGATACGACCTATGCAATAATACTCTATAGGTACTCAAGATTAATATGAGATCGGCAGAAACCCGTATGTAAGGGCCGCATTAACTGTGTGTGTGTGTTTTTTATCACCTGCTATCAAAAGGCAAGTCTCCCGGCAGTATATGTGTGCAGTCCCGTCCGATAAGGAACCGCACGCGGTCAAAAAACTGACGCAAAGGGCGTGGCTCGAAAGTGGCAGGGCTCTGCTGAATGATGTCACGGGGGTCAGGTGACCCTTGGCACAGCGGGGCGCTCAAACACACCTGCTGACCGCAACAGTCCGGGTCGACACAGTCCATGAGACCGTCTGAAACACACAAACACGCACACGCTTAACATGCAGAGACATGTAGTCTTGATGTAGTTTGCCCTTGCTCTGTGTGTGCCTGTAAAAGTGTGATCTCATTTGTTAGCTCCATTAAAGGGGACCTGTGTTTTTAACCTCCCAGAGGAGAACGTTTCGGCGAGAATAACCCAGAAACCTCATATACGTTCACACACTCATACGCAAACACACCCCTTGAAATGTAAGGATTGTGTTATCATTTGACAGATTTAGTTTAGCATTCACCCACATAAATAATGTCACCCTTGAAACAGTACATGTGTGTATGTGTTCTTAAACGTAAAGCATCATTCATCCTACGCGTGTCTGTCATCTTTTACCGTTGTCATTATCTTTACTGTCATTGCACTCGGTTTCCATGACGATGTTACAGCCTGGCCCGCTCCATCCCGCCTGGCAGACACAATGCCAACCGCTCTGCTCCAGCGTACAGCGTCCATTTCCGTTACACAGACCTGGACAAGCGTCTGAGAGGGAGTGAGATTGAACATAATTGAGATTTTTTCCTTTTCAAACCTTGAATAAAACAGTTTAAATAAAGACATCACAAAGTCACCATTCATACCTCCATTCTCTCTATCAGACACACGTATACATTTTTGTTCCTACCTTTATCAAAGAGATCCAGGTAATGTGCAGCTGAAAGAAATGAACGGGAAAGAATAAAGAGGAGAAATTACATTGCAGACATACTTTAGAGAATATCTGGCCTGGGTCTGTTTTTAAGTGTCCCTGTCATTTACTGCCTTAAGCGTATATGTGTCCCCTGAGTTTCACAGACTGTTCTCATCATGAGCTTTACAATTAAAGACTGTGCTGTGGCTTAGAGGAGGGAGAGAGAGAAATAGAGAGGAAGGGAGAGAGAGAGAGAGAGAGAGGGAGAGAGAGAGAGAGAGAGAGAGAGAAAGAAAGAGGGGCAAGAAACAGGCAGAAAGGAAAAGACATGTTTAGTTTACACATAATCTACAGTACAAGATGAAAACAGATGCGTTCATTTGGGTTCGGCGTTAGTTCATTTACATGTTTTATAAAAAATGAATGTCGGTTGTCGATAGACTGCTGTAAAATGGCTGAATCTGCAAAGAAACATCAAGACGTAATATTTACAATGTCTGAAGCATGGTTTCAAAAGCCTGCCAGTCAAAACAAAGTTGCTCTTTATGCTAACACGCTAATCAACCTTGACAACTGTAAGACTTTTGACAAAATGTTGAGTAAACATCAAGAATGAAACGGTGCCAAAAACGGGGATTAAGGCTATTCACATCAAGAAAAACATCGCAAAGTAAAATTAATCTGTTGTGAGCAGCATATTTTTGTCGCTCTCCATAAAATGTTTGTATGCCTGAATGAGCTCAGGATTGCCCACCGGACACATGTAAAATAAATTAAGATTCAATCCAAACAAAAGTATTCACGAATAAAATAAATATTTCCTTTGAAACCATCCCTATGACGGAGGGTGGCTAACATGACATGAATCTGTATATTCATTTATATCACAGGACTATTTCACTCCAACCTGTATATGCCTCTGTGCTCTTTGGAACACAAAATAATATATTTTGAGAAATGTCTCAATGGAGGTCAATGGAGGCTATTGTCTTTTGGTTACCAACGTTCTTCAAAATATCTTCTTTTGCGTCCTGCACAAGAAAGTTTTACAGGTTTAGGCAGGTAAATGATTTTAAAAAGTTAATTTTCTCAAAAATCTTACAGGAATAATTCACAGCAAAATTACAATTTTAATTAAAATAAAAATTTCACAGAACAAAGAAATGTGTACAGATTTGTAACATTTACGTTTTTGGGCGGTGTATCCATTTACCACAAAAAAGGTCCATGAGAATACATTCATAACCGATATAAATACATACCAATAGTGCAGTGTTCTCCCTCCCAACCCGGCTGACAGACACACTGCCCATCCCTGCACTCTCCATGCTCTTCGCAGATTGGATGACATGCCTGTCTGTCACAGGTGGGCCCCTCCCACCCATCCTCGCACTGGCACCGCCCAGCAACGCAGACGCTGTGGGCACTGCAGGGGAGAGGGCACATCTCTAGAATAAATGAGAGAGCAAGAAAAACAGAGAGAGTCATCTATCACCATCTACTCTTGACTTCACCACCATCCACTCTGACGTAAAAATCAAAAGCAAGAATCCTACAAGAATGGATCTCTTTAATTGTGATGAACGATTGTAACATCCTCTCTGTATGTCCTGCCTGTATCGATGGGCTGCTTTATTACAATCTAACTCTTTAGGGAACCAAAAGTCCAAGCGATACGATGTTCTTTTGAATTCAGATGGAGTTTATCACGGTTTAATGACAAAAACGATATCCCTGAACCACGGGGATATCTCTGCTCTCTGGCCCTCAGACAGGATGACTCTGTCTTCACACTTACTTACAGGATTAGTGACGGGTCAAAGCGAGACGACAGTTTTTCATATCTTAAAAGTTGCTTAAAACCAGCTGCCACATTTTTCCTCTGTAACCGCAATACTGAGCGCTCGGTTTGGACAGCTCCTTTTCTTTCGGAAGAGTGTCTCGTAACGCTCAAAACAAATTATCTTTGCTGTTCCATAAAGCACGTCGGACAAGATTTCTCCTTCTCAATGACACACGGGATATAAATGTCTGGAAATGACAGGAAGGCCATTAAGCCAAAATGTTTATTAATACAGACATTATCAACTTAACCGCTCTGCTGCGGAAATGGGCAGTTTCCAGCTGTAATATTCATGCATTTTGATAAATATTGCATTTTGATCATGTAATATTTAATAAATGCTTTCCTATTCTAGCCGGTGGCCCATACGCCGTGTTACAAAATCCTGTAGTCGTATCTCTGCAATAAAACAGTATTCTTATTTAAACATCATCGTAGTTAACCAGAAAATGTGGAAACTGGTGTATATATATATATATATATATATATGACGCATTTCCGCACTATCCTCCCCATTTATAAAACACCCTTAACAAAATTCTACAGTCCTGCAGCTTTCATTTACAAGATCAATCCGACAATAAGAACCAATCTGTTTTCTGAAGATTTCTCCCTATTAAAGAAAGTACTTTCTTTTTTTTGCAATATATATCACATTACAATTAATGGCTGATCTATACTATTGCACCTAGAACCCTGTTTTACTCTCTCAGAGAAGAGAGGAACTACATATGGAGTTTTTGGGGTCAATATTAACTGAATCAATCTAAAACTAGAAACTTTTGATTCGTTAAATGACGAAAAAGCACTATCGAGACTACGTAGAATTATGAGTGGGGAGTGGCTTTGTGCATATGTAACACGGCCTCAGAATGCATAAAGAGAATAAAAAACAGCTTTCTTGTAAAAGTGAAAGGTTTATTCGAAAACATTACTCATAAGACTATGATACGCCTTGAGATATCCATCGTCTCGAACATCCACAGACTCTACATTGCAAACAGAAAATGCGTCAGGCTGTGGTCCGTTGGTTTGTTTAGACGATCTGAACTTTTTCTGACATATATAGCAAGCAGGGAACATCAGTGTGTTGTGTGCAAACACTATTTTGCTGCTGTTGTGTTTGACAGCTAAAGCCATAGTACACACAAGAGGTCAGTGCAAACCTGAATTTCTACTCATTCTTTCATTATAACGGTCTCCAAGAGCTGGTTTGTGTCCATGTGCAGTATTTGGAGGGCAGAGTTTTGAAAAATGAGGAATGACCACTTAAGAAATTCTAGATTTTGCTAAAGGCACCTTTAACTGAATTACATTACAAATATATGAATAAATAAAATCAAGCACTGATATAACCCAAACGTGGGACAGTTCAACCAAAAATAGAAAACTGTCATCTTTTTATCATGATCATGTCGTATAAAACAGAGAAATGTCTCAGTGGATTTGGGTCCACACAATGGCAGTCAATGGTGCATTAGATTGGTCACCAGCAAAATATCTTCTTTTGTGTTCTGCTGAAGAAGGGCATACATGTTTGGAATGACATGAGGGTGAGTAAATGATGACAGAATTGTAATTTAGGCGTAAACTACTATCCTTTCAACTCAAGAACCAATGTATAACAGGACTTAAGTGAATATGCCGGGAAAGAAAACTAGAACATGAAGACTTAACATTTAAATGATGCATTAGGAAGACCCTATAAGCCAAAGGTATTCAAGCTATACATTTTATCACTATTTGCAGTGAAAATCTAACTCATTCTTGAACAACCATTCAACAGACATAAGACTCAAGCAAACACCCATCAAACCTATCACAGAACATTAGTATGTGTTAATGATAACTCACCCACAGAGCAGTCGTCTCCGGACCAGCCCTTTTCACACACGCACACCCCTGTCTGAGCTTGGTACGACCCGTGACCTGAACATTGTTCTTTACAGGCAGGAAGTGGTGTCTCGCAGCTCTCACCTCCCCAGCCTGCGGAACACACACACTCGCCCCGCACACACACACCTCGACCTGAGCACAACGGGTCTGCGCAATCCACTACAGACACACACAAGAAAATAAAAGACATGCTCAATAAAATGATGACATCATTCACTAGCCCTATAGTTATAATAAGCTTCATGTTCATTACCATATATTTTAAAGGCATATTTCACCCAAAAATAATATTCAATATTCTTATCATATTCAACTTGTATGACTTAAAAAAGATATTTTGAAGAATGTCGGTAACCAAAAGCGTTGGTCCCCATTCACTTCTATTGTGTGGACACAAAGCCAAGTCAATGGGGATCGACGGTTCCCTCTTACCAATGTTCTTCAAAAAGTCATACATGTTGAAAATGACAAGAGGGTGAATTTTGGGTTAACTACCCTTTCAAGATGATCTTTCACATCTGTGCCGCTGTCAGATATTTAAGAGGTCGCAGACGGTGAACACATTTTGCTTTTCCAAACTAATTCATTTATTAATCCAAGAGATTTGTTTTAGAAGAAGAATCTTAAAACGCAGAAGAATACAAAATAATGGATGAATTACGTTAACATGTATTCTATCAGTTCTGCAGCGTGCTTGGACCTAATACTAAAACTCAGTGACACGCTAAATTCAGTGGGTATGCATACTAAAAAAGACTCTGAAAAAAACACGCAGCTTTCAATTACACAAGCAACAATGTTCGGTGTGTGTGTGTAGATGGAGAAGGTGCTTGATGGAAAAGCTAATTTGGTGGATGGATCTACATGGGATTAAATTGAGTCTCTCTCTCACACGCTCTCTGTCTCTCTCTCTATCACTGAAATTGCGGCAATGAATTTTCAGCTTAATGGTTAGAGGAGAAAGTGTGTTTAAAATCCAATTACAGAACATTCATCATAAACAAGCTGTGGAGATGGACTAGGAGCTCGACACACTAGCACTTACGCTTAGTGATGGTCGTCTTGTAGATAATGGCTATTTCTGCTTGTAACTTTATCTTTCTATCTATAGGCGAATGAAGCACATCACCAAACTATTTTTTTTAATGAAAGATTTACGTGTGTACAATGTTTGGTGTTTCTAATCGTTTCATCTAAACCTTTTTTATAGGAGTTTTGTGTGTGTGATGGAAAAGGGTTTCTGAACCAATGTGTCAAATGCCAGGCATTTACAGAAACATTAAATATCTGAGGACGCAAGTGTTTCTTTTCTAAGTCTTGGTGTGTGAAACTCGTACCTTGCTCACAGTTATCACCCTTGAACGCAGGAGCACAAACACAGACTCCGCTGACACATTCTCCGTTGTTGGAACAGGTGGGATCGATACACTGGCCTTCCTCCACCTCACACTCCGCCCCCTTCCAGCCAGTGTGACACACGCATACGCCTTTTTCATAATCTCCATTACCACTACACAGTACTGGACAAGAGTCTGAAACACACAAACATACATCATGCCGACAGATCTTATGTTTGTTAGTTACGTTGTGAAACTATAAGACTGAATTAATATTGCACGTGTTACGTTTGTTAATCTGTGTATTATCGTGTGACCGTGATGCGTATTATTTTGCAAATGTAATTGTTTTGTATCACTTTATGATCATCTGTTTGTTATTATGCTGTATACCTTTGGAACAATCTGGGCCCAGGAAGCCGGTGAAACAATGACAGTGTCCGGCGACACACTCTCCATTCCCATTACAGTTAGTGGAACAACCGTCTAATGTTTCTGAACAAACAAACACATTTACATTCATTTAAAAATATCAATGACACTGCTGTCATATGCGGATCTATAGCTAACCTTTTCCTAAACCAAAAAAACCTGCAATCATTATGCAGTCCTTATGTTCATGTTAAAAGGAAAAACCATTAAAATCAATTAAAATGGAAATAATGAAATAAGCTTTAACAGCTGCGCTCTCCAGCACGGCCTTACCTATGGGGGTGCTGTACACCACCACCTGTTCCATCTTGCGGCCGTCATTGTAGAAGGCCAGGTACCAGGTGCCAACGTCTAGGTATTCCACAAAGCCCGTCTCCTGCAGGGCAGACATGAGCAGACTACGTGGTGGAGAGTTCGGGATTTTGGCAGTCCGGGAATCTTGCTTTATCAGCTGTCTCCCGTCCAGTAACTTCACAAAGTCAAACTAGAGAAAAGGAGAGCATTAGATACTTTGTGTATCTAATCTAATTTGTGTTAGCAAAAGAGCCGATAGTTGGCTCGTCTCCAGTGTAACACATCTTAACAACTCGTCTGCAATGCAAAACTGACTCGTTCTTCCGATAATTCATCACTTTTCTTTATCGCTTTATATTTTCGATTATAATTTCATTTTGGTGCACTTTTTTGACATGGCAGCAACTGTACCTGTATTGGAAAAGCATCTGCACTGTCTCATAGCAGCGTGCAGTGATGAATTGTGAGAATTTAAAGTTATAATAATAATAATAATTCATTACATTTATATAGCGCTTTTCTGCCTGGGCACTCAAAGTGCTTTTACATGAAAAGGGGGTCTCTCCTCAACCACCACCAATGTGCAGAATCCACCTGGATGATGCGACGGCAGCCAGATTGCGCTAGAATATCCACACACCAGCTTTAAAGCAATACTCCAGTATGAACTTAGAAAGTAGCAAGTTTAATACTGCAATTCATTAACGTTTGCTTTTCTATCGACATCGCCATCATGTTTTAAACATCGCAGCTTACTTTTTTAAGTTCATCAAACCAAGGTTATTTTAGTTTACTTAAATAAAAACTTTGAAAACATTTCTCTTCATTGATATCGTATTACATATTGACCTAAAACGTATTGGAAAAACTTAAACAGAAATAATATACTGAAGTTAGTTCAAAATTAGCCGAAAATTATAATAATAAACAAAAAATAAAATTATACTAAATTAAACTAAATTCTTAAATAGCAACATAAAAATGAACAAAAAATAATAAAATGACAAAAGTATATAACAAAATTGCAAAAACCCAAATTAACATAAAAAAATAAATAAACGAAACGCTTCTTACGAAACCTAACCCGACAGCTCAAATTATAAATCATTATTATAAGCATATCATTGTGAAAATGTAATGCCATATCAGCAACAAAGGCTATATTTATGGCTCATAAATAATATTATCTATTATATTGATACCTACAATACCAAAACACTATGAATATAAAACATAAAAAAACGCCCACAACCTTGCAAAAAATAAGATAATAGAGTATATATAAAATGTAACATTTTCCCAGGAAAGGTATTTTAAAACATGTCCATTAATGAAATTTCTGTGAAAGTTGTATTTTAAAAGACAGCTTTGAACCATCGTATTTATGTACTTGCTAAATAAGAGATTTTTATTTATTCATAATGAATAAAGGCTACAGATTACAGCTGAAACAAGATAGTAATTATGTAATGATAACTACACATCTAATGAAGCCAAAGAATGAGCCCAAATGTGTAGACGTCTAAAGATAAAAAATATCTTTCTCTTCGTAATTTCACCTCCCATTGTGACGCCGTTACCCATCAAAGCTGCCTAAACTAGAAGTGTTCACCTGTGCGCACTGCGACATGATAAAAACAAGCTTCCAGTTCGAGCAAACACAGCCAGACACCCTTAAAATCGCACAAATCTGGACCCTCTGCAGATATGAAATATGTTTGCATCCAGGAGTTTACAGCACACCATCTGCGTCTGTTCGAGTCCGTATATCTGCATTCAGTGCCTGTCTCATCAACCCCACACTACCGTGTCAATGTAACCGGAAAGCATCCATCTCCAAGGAAACTGGAAAAGATATGCACGTACTGTGTGTCTGTGTCTGTCTGAATTTTGTGGGGTGGGGGGATGCTGGTGTTTAGACAGAGCTGTTACAAACATCAGAAACATCAATGAGCTGCGTTCTCCAAGGCACTACAGAACCCTCTGGCTATAATGAGTCCCTCTCCACCCCCGAAGTCACTCTGGAAACTGTGGAGCCGCTGAAGCCCCATCGACTGTAATGACTCTTATTCTGACAGGCAGGAGCCAGCAGGGCAGCAGTCGCACCAGAGCCCCACTGCTTTTAATGACAGCCGGAGAAACCGAGGAACGATCGCCGGAGCCGCATCGGAGTTGACAGTGTCTGTGCAGTAGCGATCTGTCAGGAACACATACACGCCGAAGCAGACTCGCACGTAAACATCTCTATTCCAATGCGCGCGAGAAAAAACACACAATGGAAGCCTTTTCATTACGCTGGAACAATTAAGCACCCTTCTTGCTTTGCCTACGCCTACGTTTGTGAGCGCATATGCAAATGAGGCGCAAACGAGATGCCTTAAATTGAATTACACCGGGCTCTAATTTCTAGAGCAAAGTGAACAGTTAATCTTCGAAGATATCCTGAATAATGAGATGTAATTAGCATGTTGGGGTCGTCTGAAGCACCTCATTAGATACGCTGCCGATCCTCCTCTTCATCTGCCAGTCATAACAATATGCATTTAGACAACTTTTACCAACAACACCAATCACGACACCATCTGAGACTCACACATACAGAAGTACCTTTACACACGAATAAAGGGCTGGTTTACCACACTAAGTTGAATCTATGCACATTATACAGTATATAATATAGCACTGGCTATTTGCGCTAAGTGTAAATAGCGATAGATGCTACTTACACTAAGTTTAAATAGCAGGTGGTTCTGTTTGAAATAAGTGAAAATAGCAGTATTTCTTAGCGATATGCTACTAACAATGACCAAAAATAGCTGTATTTTCTTTGGATTAAGTAGAAATAGTAGTTAGATGCTATTGGAACGTCTAAATAGTGGCAGATAACGTTACTATTTGCACCTCAGTATTGTTGTCAATCATTATATTTTAAAAAATTATTCAAAAGAAACTTACTGAGACATTAAAGCCCTTCCCCTAACCTTACCCTAAACCTAAACTTTATGTAAAAAATGAGTGCAGGGTTTAAGACATGCTTTTCAGCACAAATTTTCAATGTGTCTCTTTAGTAAATACTGAAAGTCTGGGTTTTTTTACGCCAAGAGAGGCATTTGCGCTGCTGCAAACTATTGGTGAATCTGTTCCTTATTATCCTAACCATTACCCTATCCAACCAACAATAACCTGAACTTAACAGCCTACTAATAGTCCAATGAGTAAGTTGACATATTGATTAAAATCAATGCGTTTGTAGTTTTGTAATGAAATAAACAAATATGTTTGCACACTTAATTTTATTTTTTATTTACAACACTGATTTCAAACCTTTCAGCATACAACTACAGCTCAAAAGGTTTGAAACAATTCCCTCAAGTGATCCTAAACTTCTGAACAGTAGTGTATATTTGTAAGATCATCTCATGGGATGCAATGGTTTTTATGTGATATTTATCATATTTTATAATCCTAAATCTAACATGAAATATCAGCATACCTAAGGCAAAACATGATTTGGCTTACGTATAATCATTTTCAAAGGGTTCAAGAGACCTTACGTGTACTGTGTCTGTTTTTGACATTTTTTGGTATATTTGTGAGAGCATTTTAAAAAATGTGGCCCTAACAAGAACAGCTATAAACATAAATACATACACATACTTATAAGGCTATATTATTATGTAAGGGATTACAGTAGCCGTGTAATAAGCAGTATAATTTACAAGCAGCCGGTTGTTATCACAGAAATAAGCACCGACAGTGTGATCAGGACCCCACACGAAGTGGAGGGGCTTATTTCGCAATAACAGCCGGCTGCTTGTACATTATATTTTTTATTACACGGCTACTTGGCACATGAGAAAAAAACTGGAAGGAAAATGTGAATTTGAAATATTTGATTAGCTAATTTTACCGGATGCCTTCCGCGAGGAAAAGCCGTTTAGTTTTGGTTTTAAAGTAAGAAACAGCAGTCAAATTGGTTTAATCATTTCTTAATATAATATTGTATATGTTATTTAAATACATACTTATAATTATTTTTTGTGTAATATTAAACTGCCCCTGATTTGCAGCATCCGGGTTACAGGGTTTTATTAGTTTTGAGCGGTTGTTATTAGAAAATATCAACCCTTGGAATGTCACGAATGGCCAATCAAAATAAAGCATTCAAAGGAGCCATGTAATAAGAACTCACATATCAGATTTTATCACTGACTAACATGAGAATTTTTATATTATTCTTTACACTTATTGCTCCCCGTAAACTTAACCCTTAAATAGTGAGGACCACTTTAAATGTATCCACATGCTCGTTTAATTCCAAATCGAAATAAATCTGACCTTACTAGTAAAGCCAAACCTGAACACAAGTGCATGCACAATAACATTTTCAAATACAAGTTAATAAATATTTAAAGAATATAACCAGTCATGTGAATCTCTCTGTGTTGTTACCTGTGTATGAGTAGGTGGTATATTCCTCCTGCCGTAGATGCCCAGCAGGGCGTCCCGTGTGAGCGAGATGTTGAACTTGACATACTCAGGGTGGTGAACCGTGATGTGAAACCTCCAGAAGAGTCCAGGAGGAATGGCCTGTACCAGCTGTGTTCCGACGGCCACCTCTCCTCTCTCTATCACCCTGCCTCGCTGAATCACCTCTTTATCTGTCAAGAGAAACAAACGAACAAGATAACATTTGTTTTCTTTGACTTGTTCAGCTCTATTGTACCTCCAACAAACATACTTTTGTTAAATCTCTAAACTCACACAAATCTAAAAAACAACAAACATACTTTTGTTAAATCTCTAAACTCACACAAATCTAAAAAACAACAAATTATATAGTTTAATGTAGCATATACAATATTTTATACAGTATAATAATCATTAAGCGAACACTTTTTTGTACATATAAGAAGGATTTTAACTGGTCACTCTTTTCCATTTAAATCACAATAAATATACACAGAGACTTTCAAGCATTAAACAGACTGCACAAGCACTAAAAAAGCATTACAGACGACTCATACGGTATATTAAAGTATTACTATATTTATCAGATCCCATAGAAAATTTAAGCCAATTGACAGCATGTAAATCATGTCAGAACATCCACTTCGTTTGAACCAATTCTTCATTTTTTATACAGATTTTGGTTGTTGGTTAGACTGAAAATGACGCAACCAGGCTTGGGATCTCTGACGGACAGCCACGGAAAGGTTGTAGATGTAAAAAGTAAAAGAACTGTGCCTCCGGGCTGTTAGATGAATTTCACTTGTGATTCTATCAACACAGACGCCTCTGCGTCGTCTATAGTGTCAGAAAGAATCATGTATTTTTTACAGGTTCAGTCGATGTGAATCACAAGCGATCGTCTACAGGACTCTTTGAAGAGCTTTGCTGACTGGAGTCAAATTCGGGTGATGGCAACGATGAAACGACACCTGGTGCAGCAACACGCAACTTCAGTGCGCCAAATCCCCGCTAGACTTACATTAACATTCGCAGAACAAACACACCTGTGCATTGATGTCAACTGAAGCTTTGCAGACTTGTGGTCAAAGATCTAGGCTAGAAAACAAAAGAATGCTGGCTTAAAGTCTCTGAACTATCATCATTGTGCCCTTGAGTAAGTCACTTATCACCTGGAGGAACATCCTTGAAACATGAAGACATGAGGATGGCGGAAAAGAGACAAATAAGGTACAATAGGGCTAAATTTCCCCAATAGACCACTTCAGTAAACGTAAAAAACACTGCTGGTCCAGAAGAACTTCCTGTTTCTTTATATCTTTACGATTTAGTAAGATTTAAAAATAAAATAGATAAAAATGAAACAGGAAGTGCTTGCATCTGGTGGTCTATAGGGTAAAAGTTTACAACTAGTCTATAGAGTAAATGGTCCGAAAGTATAAAATGTACTTTTATTCTTAAAATAACATTGATTTTGACTATTTTAACTTTTTTATTTTTAAGTAAAAAATATTGTCTTTAAACACATACGCATCAACAAATTATTTAGAATTATTAAATAATTGAATTACTTAGAATAAATTCGATTAGATTTTAACCACGACACTGATGTAAAAAAAGATGAGAGGGCATTAAGAATGCGGCAAAATTTATTACCATAAGCCGTACAAACACATTTATAAAGCAATTTTTATTGAAGTACGTACTACGTAAATGACCACTTCATAAAACGTTGTACCAATTTTCCGCTAATTACTTTTGGCATTCCGGCCTAGTTAAAGTGTCGATAAATAACGATTTTTACTCTTTTATGTTATTAAATGGCAAATGCAGCCCTTTCTTTTATTTAAACCTCATCAAACAGGCCTCAAAACGGTTAGAAACGCATCTCACCCTTTTTTTTAAATGGCCCAAAGATCTCTGGGATCATCGGGGAGAGCGTAATTTACCGTCGTTTACCGCCATTAATTAAATGCTAATCAAACTCAGATAATGAAGACGCTCGCACGTTCTTAGCTCTCGCTGTATGCGAAGACTTGACATCTATGCAACTGTGTATGAATTATTGAGCTGGTGAGACACTAGATGGAATTCTTATGTTAGAGGACTTGAATAACACACACACCTTGCTGCGTCGTGTTGAATCCCGGCAGGTGGACGGGAGTGAAGGTGAAATCGGCTCCAGGTAGAGGCTGGTCATCTTTACTCATCCCATTCTCATAGAGCTCTCCTTCATCCCTCTTTAGATGCCACGGCAAACCTAATAGGTGAACGACTGTGGATAGATAGACGGAGAGAAAGTGCGAGAGAGAGAGAGAGTCAGACTACAAAAAATGTTCTGACATTTACATCAGTATAATTAGAAGACGTGTTGTCTGGCAAATTTTATTCTGATATTGCATAATAAAACAGATGAATGAAACCTGTCACAGACGTAATTACGCATTCATTTTACACTGAAAATGGGATTAGAGTGTTGTATTAGATCATTCTGTAACACATTATTCTTCCATCGCTCATCTCCAGTTCACATATATCAACATGTATGCCCGCACACTCACACGTTTATTTTCGTTTCCCATCATCCCCTTATCTCTTCAGTGTGTGTGGAAGGCTGCAGAGGATTCGCATCAATCGCTCAGGTGGCATTTTATGATCTCCCAGCAGTGAAAGGCCTTTGGCGCATGATAATGACCTCATCCTAATTACAGCCAATAAAAAGGACAAACTCTCATTCTGCTCACCTCAGGGCCCCAGATACCAACTATCTCATCACACAGCCCCCCTCTCCCTCTGTCATGTGTGTGTGGGATTTCAGTCGATCAGGGAAATGAGGTGGGAAGATATACTGACGATGAGTCCTAGAACGGCGAGTGAAAATCAGGTTATTCTCCCAGCTAGTTTCTATCTCTCATTCCCTCCCATTCCTCAGGCACAAAGGCAGTCGCGTGTGGGTCTGCACGCGCGTGCACATCGGGCTCTGCCGTGAGAAGGCGTCTTTACGAGCCATAAAGAGGGATTGGTGTCTCAGCAGGGAGCTGGATCTACACGATCCCCTCCTTTATCTCTTCCTCTTCGCCCTTTCTCCATCTCTTTATCACGCACACACAATGGCTGTCATTGGCTAAATAACAGATCACCCTAAATGCTCAGGTTCAGCTTCAACACAGAGTCCAGACTTTAGTCGAGGAATGGATACGTAAAGTATTGCTTTATGGCTCTGTACTGACACCTAGCAAGGCAACATTTTATACCGCTCTGTAAGGCAGGCAACTCAATTACGATAACACACTTTAGTCAGATTTGAAGACAAAATGTAATGTGCCCTTGCAGAGAAATGAAAAATGTATCCGAAATTTAGAGAGAAATGTGTTTTAAAAATATGTTTATTTCAACTAATACTGACACATACAGAAAAGATAAAAAACACGGATTCAAAATTATTGAAAATATTTCTCCTATAGACATCAATCAAATTAAATGGAACTCATATAGAAACGTGAATCTCCCGCATCTCAGCTACAAGATAAAAGACATAGAATCTCACAAGTGTCTCAATTAAAGCTCTTAACAATGACACAAACTGTGGTCAGATTTGAAAATTCTGCAGTCAAAAGTCAATATTATTGAAGATTTCAACATCAAGTCAAAATTTTCTCATCAAATTCAAATTACCCAAATCCAGTTAACACACCCATTCTTTCAACATTTATTTCAGTGTTCAATAATATTAATATATGAACAGTTTTCTCATTTGTTTCTATTTCAAGTTGAGTGTCTGGGACTAAATTGAAACTTTAATTTGAAACTAAAATGATACACTGCGATGACTTTCTTACTTAGTATTTTTTGTCTTGTTTTCCAGTACAAATGTTTTACGACCAAAAATATTATTTTTTTAGTGTATTTGTGCCAAAAAAAGGGAAAACAAATCTGCCAATGGGGTAAGAAACATAATCTTGAATTTAGTGACTAAGAAAAAGGTCATCCGTAATTTATTTTTGTTTGTTTTAAGATAATATTCATTGATATTTAGTCTTTTTTGTCTTAAAACAAGACTTATTTTCTTAGGTCATTTTGCTCATCAAGAAAATGTATCTTGATTTAATTTTTTTTTCGAACATTTGTACTGGCAAACAAGTCCCAACTAAAAAAGTATTTTTTTGCAGTGTATATTCAAACAACTGAGATCTCCGTCAAATCTCTTGAGCTATAAAATCTTTAAAGCAATCAAATGTTGGTTATTTTCTTCTGGTTGTTGATAAAAGTAATTTAAAGTAAAATATTTTAGAAACTATTTGTTTGCTATATATATTGTAAAGCTTACAGGGGAATCAGAAAGTAATTAAGCAATTAAATGAAACGTTCATCAAAGAATACGAGTTCTGTAATCATTTACTCAACCTCAAGTTCATCCAACCCGGTATACATTTATTCGCTATGTTTTACACAAAAGAATAAAGAAAGTTAACAGTAAACAGTTCTGGGACACGATTGACTACAATAGCAGATTTTTTTTCTAATATTGTAGTCAATAGTGCTGCAGAACAGTCTTGTTACAAACATTCTTCCAAAATATTTTTTGTGTGTTCAGCAGTACAACAAACTTTTTTAACTTGAGGGTGAGTGAATGATAACAAAAATATCATTTTGGGATGAAATACTCATTTAAAGGTGTCTCCTAAATTCTAAAACGGTATCAAATCCAATATACTGTATCTGTAAGATTACAAATGCAAAACAATGCCACAAATGCCACGTGTTGCAGAAACGTCATTGAAATATTATAAAATGTAATGCTGCATTCAATTAAAAAAATAAAATGACATAAAAAATAATAGATTTAAAAAGTACTTTTGAAGTCCTCAGCAGGTTTAAGAAGAGAACCAGTGTTTTCGTTTCACTAAAATATGATTAGATCTTCAGACAGCACAAAAGACAGGAAGAGAATGAGATTGACAGAGAGGAGAAATTGATAGACGAGCCAAACAGATCGATGACATCACAAAGCTTTTTATCGGTGTGTGCAACCACGATCCGCGGCGTGTGTATGTGCGCGCGGGATCACAAAGCGCTTTAAGGGTGTGCATCTAGAAGGTCTCATAAATTCCACGGAGGCCACATTTCTCTACCCCGCAGGACGTTTCTCAGAGCCTTGAACGGCAAACATCGATCCCTTAAAACCTCTAACCTCTCCGCTAGTTCTCTCTTTACAACCGCTAATGAAGAGAAACATCTCTCTCTCTCCCCTTCTCTCTCTCCCCCATTTGTCTCGCTGACCCTTTGCCTCCTCGTTTCCTCTCTCTCTCTCTTTCGACAAGATGGACCGCTGGGAAGGATTCAGCTCTCTTGAAAGGGAGCGAGAATAGAAAGCGGGCAGGACGCCATTCATCAAGGCTTTTGTTAAATCAACAGATTTAAACATGATTTGTGGAGTCCAGGATAGCCGGAAACATATAACATTGGCTACAGGATTTGTTGTGCACGCGTGTGCGCACGAGAGAGAGGCGGACAAAGGGTAGAGGGTCACTAAAGGAAAAGCATTTCACCGGGAAGGACTGAAAGCTGTACGATATAGACAAAAGTCCCACATACATCAAAGCTGGCTTTAACCTTGTGGCTGAATAGCGGACTGCTCGGAGACTGAGAAATGGTTAAGCTCTCTGAGTTTACTGTCACGCCACGGTTTGTTAATATCCCCGCTTCGGAAGCCAAGCTAAAAGAAATGGATTCGATTATTGTGTGTCCTGGGTATCGGTCAATGAGAACAATGATCTTTTCTGGCCTGGCCGTTGTGGCGTAGAGTCAAGAGGCTTGAGCAACGGATACAGGCCTGAAAAAACTAAATTAAAGGAGGTACCGTAACAGGCTGACGTTTTTCAAATCCAGCTGCTATTCTGAAATGATGAGAACGTTGTTTAGATGAGAGATGCTGCAGTCTAGCGGTTTGGGTTAAATTAATAGAGCAGTTATGAGGTTGACAGGAAGTGGGAAGGGCTTAGAAGGAAAGACAGGAGAGGAGAGGCCCGATGAATTGACTGCCGTTGGTTGAAATTATGTAAAAATGCTTCTCACGAACGTTCGGCGAGGTCGTATTTCCAGAGGACGGCATCGTTGCCTGACCTCGCCACTTTCCCGACTGAGATAACTGCTTGACTTTAATGAAGACGGAAGACGAATGTTTTCTCTTTTAGGGAGAAGATAAGCCTTTCTCTTCGAGGGAAGAGACGATAAACCCTCCCTTTTAGGGAGGGGAGAAGATAAGCACCTCCTCTTTCCAGGGAATCACTTTAAGGAGGTATATGATTGCCAGCATAAAACTGTCATTTTCTTGATATTTATAGAAAACGTAATATATTGGGATGACAGAATAAAGAAAAACCTGCAAGGAATGGACAGACTATGATGGCTGTTGACACAGTGAGTATATTTTTGTGTTTATAAATGCAAAATTAAAACACACAGTACACAGACATATGTTATGTAAACACAAACTTTTATTCTGGATGCGATTAATCGTTTGACATCCCTAAATATCATCTGAAATGGAAAATTGTGTGTTTGTGTTAGTGTGTGTGTGTGTGTGTGTGATTGAATATACAGACAGCAATAAATAAATGATGAAACTGAATAAAACTAAATAATAAAATATAAAAGAAAAGAAAATATAAAAGAAAAATACAAAATCGTATGTTTGAAAAACAAAATATAAATAGCACTGCTGTCAGATAATATTGGCGATTTAAATAATATATAAAAATGTTATCTAACTAACACTTATGAAAATGTCTGACATTCCTATTCAGACAGACTGTGGCGGTACCTGAGTGCTTATCGTATTTTAAACCTCTTCAGCCTTGTTTCCAGATTTGAGAGCACTTTTTTGGATTTGTCATCCAGTGTGTTTGTGTGATTACTGATTTTAAGCACAACACTCATGACTCCAGACTGAGCAACAGCTGCCAAACAATGAGAATAATGCGATTGCAGTAATAGAATGGATTTTGTACACCACAGTACAAGTGGCAACAGACTCTTCTGCTAACAAAAAGTGATGGTTTTACCAGGACTGGTGAAAGCTTTGTGTTTAATGATCCGAGACAGAAACCTAAAGGTTGAAACCCGAGGTGAGGACAAACTAAAGCACTGAGGTGATCCTGAACTCTGGGTTTCTCCAGCAGGACTGTTTGTGCACGCAGAGCATCTCTTTGGCTCAGAGACGCCTGCTACATAACAAATGACTGTTGCCGATAAAAGTCGAGTGTGAATTGGCAAGTGCAAATGAACTGAAATTAATCTTCCAGCGCATACATTCATCTATTTCCACACGCAACATGCAGAAAAAAGCAGAGAAAAACGAAACAATTCATTAAAAGTGAAGTGAAGAATTTTTTAACAGTATGTTAAAATACCGCTAAATATGCAGGGACAGCAAAAAAAAGCCGTTTAGGTTGTTTTTTAAACAGTATCAAAATGTGCTACATGAACGCTAAAAGCAACCATAAGTAAAGCACTTGAGTGGGGACAAGTGGTGTGTTCAGTTTTTTCGATGCTATTCAAAAAGAAAATACGTAGCTCTGTATACTGTGGTAGGCTTTGTGAGACCAGCTTTATTACACTTATGCTTTTTTCATTGTCCTTATGTTGTGCAAATTGCTTCCATTGTTAACCCTATTTGTAAGTAGTTTTGTATAAAAGCGTCTGCTAAATGACTAAATGTAAATGTAGTCAAGAAGAAATTACACAATGCACCTTTAAATAAATTTTCCTTATAAGAAAACTCAAGTTGAACAACTTGTCATTTCTAAATTAAACCGCTGCAACGTTCTCTTTGCCAATGTATCTCCATTAGCAACCAAACCTCTAAGGCACGTCTGGCCTTCAATGAACCCAGGAGAGCGGGCTTTACTCTACATTGTCTCCTCTGGATACCAGTTGCGGCCCACATCAAGTCACAAGGACTGAAGCTTGAGTAAAAAACAGTCCACCTGCATCCATCAACCTCCATTCACTTCTACATTTTCCCCCAAATTCTCTTTAGTTATTAGCTCGGTTACTAGCCTGACCACCTATTAAGAATTTTAGGGAATTAAAATGCTCCCAAAGCAGAAGCTGTTTTAAGAAAATAGGCAGCTTATTATACCATCTAAAATCCCTCGATCATCATGTGCATTTATCATGGAGGCGGAATCCCAGAATGCATTTTGATGAGCGCACTGAAAAAGCACAGTCAAGAGAAATGCTTTTATTAATAGTCTTAATCTAATTCAAAATACAATATTACATCCATTTTGTGAATTGTGCTTTTTATGTTTATTAGAATATCTGTTTTAGATGAGCAATATGATAACTCCAAACGCGCATTCAAATCAACTATGAGTCAAGTCTTATGTCCACTTCACGTGATGAGCACTATATCTATGACAAGATTACTGTCTATGAAGACAGCTCCTGAAATCGCTCACTTTTGAGATTCTGTGAAGGTTATTATGCCAGAGTGCTGCTGCCTTTGTAGACAGTACAAAGCAAAACAGCTATACAATTAACCTATTTAATATATATTTACTTTATAAAACTGTGGGTTGAAAGACATCGAACCTCCATGATGGAAAGATCATTCCAAATCCATAAAACAAATGAATCCCTCTCTACCTTCCCCAAAACTCTCACAACTGTAAAGTCACTTTCTTTTATTACTATTCACCCACACCGCTGTACTCATGTGTATTGTGCACTTTTAAAAGCAATTCCCGAATTCTGCATGGTGACACAAGTCGTGCACCTGTCTCCCTTGAATGAATAGCTTTTGTTGTATTCCTCATTTGCATTTGCTTCGGATAAAAGTGTCTGCTAAATTAGTTGATAAAAAACGTCACATCTCAATTCAATAATGGATCAAATGGATCCCCCTGCCAAGTGTTAAACATACGTGTCTTCTCTAAATTGTCATCTGGATCTCACCAATGTCTCACCCTGTGCTCGGATTTGCCTTAGAGTCTGCGAAAAGATTTTTCACAAATCATGCGAGATACAGTATATCTAAATTGTATTTTAGAGAGACAAGCAAAGATTTTTTTTATAAACAACTGAAATCCTCATCAGATCTCCCGAGCAATGAAAGAGCATCCTGCGAGCAATAAAAAAATCTTCAGAAATCTTTCAAAATTCAGAGGGAAATGCGTCTTGTTTTGTGTGAACATCTGCTTGTTAGATGAAATGCATAAAAGGCGTAAGGTATAAAAAAATCTGCAATAAATCTGACTGTTGAGATCCGAAAACATCCCAAAGCAGAAAAAAACATCGGACGTGATGCTTTAAAGCATAGATAAACCTCTGCTTTGTGTATGAAAGCCCTCTCGCGGGACAAACTAGCATGTTAATAAATTTGTCCTGAATGAGCTGTAACCAAAGACCTTAAGACAGCTTTCCCCCTCAGGCCTGGTTAATTGCCTTTATTGCAGACCTCAGAAACATTTACTGGATCTGCATACATCGCTGTCATTTCTCAGTGTTGCCAAAGAGAAAACTGTATACAAATACAAAGGCGTGTGTTTTCAGGACACGTCTCTCTATCCATCAGCCGAAAACAGCCTAATGCATAGCCGTAGGGTGTGTTTTCATCTTTTGGAAATAAACGCGGTAACGCACACAGACACGCACTTTGATTTCTTTCCTTTCAAGACACATGGCTTGAAGCGGCTTTGTTGAGTCAAGGCTTGCGGGCTTTGTGAAGTTTTTGCATTTATCTGGTTTTGATCATGAAAAGACACATTATGATCCATAAATACGCATTCATTTTCACCTTCGTATGAAGCAAACTCTTCTTCCCAACCTCAGAAATCCTATCCGAGTGTATACGTGTAAAAATGTGCACGTGTGCGCATACGTTTCACGTCCGTGGATGTATGTGTCAGTTAAACAAAACATGAGGATCAGCATGTGTGCATAAAATTGAAATGAATAATACAGTATGGCATGCCAGATTCACCAGAGAAAATCACACCCGTGTTCTCAACCATATGTCTAGTGTTTTCTGTTTCCATGCGTTTTTATTGCATGCCGGACACGTAAAAAAAGACGTTTCCAATAAATAAGGTTTTACGGTTCATCTCTCCAACCCCAAAAGCCCATCTATTACACACACTAAAGAGTAAAATTAGGAAATATTTAATCCAATCTGGCATATCCTTCTGCAGGATGTTAAAAACCAGCAGCTTAAATTACTTATACGTCCAGTGTGGGATTTTTTGGGGGGATCTATTGAAAGAACTCCAATATAATATATATATTCCGTCTGAATTGACACGATTTAGCAACAATCCCATGTGTACTCCTTAAAAGAGGGGTAAGGGGGAGTGCCATATATATATTTTGCCTTTAGTTTTCCTCACCATTCTCATATTATTTATCTCCATTTTCAGTATAATTAAAACTTGTCTGTTGTCCCTGGATATTTAGTCCTGACATTTTTGGCTACGCTGGATAAAAGTTCATCTCTCGGAAACCATCTTCCTTCCCTGGATTCTGTCAGCTATCTGGGTCATAGCACACATACACAACCATACCCCCCAATTCCATTTATTCTCTACAACAATACACACACACAGACAACAACTTTAAGATCCATTCACACACCCCAAAAACTGTTATTATCGGTCATCATATAACAATGTTTAGAAATATAAGACCATAATATCTAGAAGCTCTCTCTTTAAAACAAACACACACTCACTCACTCAGAGCCTTTGATACATTTTCATCAACAATTATTGATTGCCGCTCTCTTTCTGTCCCTGCCGAGTCCTTGAATCAATTAGGACACAACAAAAACACACACACACATTCACACCCCACTTAATGTCTTCATAGCGTGTGGAAGTCTGAAAGCTAATGTGTGCTTGTTAAAGTAAAAATTGTAGTGGCCAGACGATACTGGCTCATTTGGTTCATTAAATTAATTATACACACAGACCAATTAAATGCTTCTTTTGGAGACCCAAAGTCTAGTAAAACCTCTGACCTTAATCCAAACCGTGAACTTGATCCCCATTATAAAATCCGTCCATGTTTCGGGAGGATTCCAATTTGATCTAATTACACTTGACCCAACGAAATACATCTCCACCCTTTACGTGTTTGATATTATTACTAATTTGATAAATCTTTCAGCTGTCACCACAGTAAAGTCAATTCAGTGACATTTAACAAGCTGTACCATTATTAATATAGAAAATACAACTCAAGCTTTTTGTCATAGGTGATGACGATAACCAAGAACTGACTCTGCAGTTTTGATCACTGATCTTTATGTACTAGCCCAGTTACTCTTTGTTTGGTCTTAGTAGGGATGTGCGCTACGACTAATTTGATAGTCGTTTAAACTAAACTTAAGTCTAAAACTGAGAGTTGCCTAGAAGGCGATCCAAAAACTTTGTGTATAGGGCCTATGTAACACATTTTAAAGACTAAAGATTGTAGGTTATTAATCAAACTGTTCATTTCAATATTCAACAGCTATATGTGTTCCACTTTTCTTACGTTATGATCGTTCATATTTCTGCATTTGCTGATGCGCCAACCCTGACTGGATCGTTTTAGCGCCTGCAAGAAGCGACGCGATCAGCAAATGTTTGCTTTGGCTGGTCTGTGCCTGGGCTTAAAATATGTCGCCTATACAACCTTATAAAATCCATTTTATTTTCTCCTTTAAGTCTGTTTTTTCGGACTCTAAAAGTTCAATTACATTTTAGTAATCAAATTAAATTAAACTTAGGTAAAAGTATATCTATAACAATGTAATCATGATTTTTTTTATATTTCACAACAATTAATTAAAAGCTTAAAAACTAATTTTTCATTATTTGTTTTTTTAATTATGTCGCAATTTAAGTAGCCTACAAGTTATAATAAGGGTAGGCCAAATGCCTATCAACGAACAAGATAGCTTACATTATATCATGTTTTTATTACTGTAGTAGAGTAGGCGGGGCGAGACCGTGGTTCGAGTCCGGTGAGTAATTGTGAATTAGCGCCAGCTGTGCGCACACCGGCCTTGAATCACGTAGGAGATGGGAGCATATAAAAGGAACGAGCGACCGGACCGTTGAAGAGAGAGGACCGGGCCCGAATTTATGTTATGTTTGTATTTGTATTATGTTTTGTTCGCCGGCGGTCGTCCGTGAGGGGCCGCCGGCTGTTATATTACTTTATTAAATGTTTAAATGTTTGCCGGTTCCCGCCTCCTTCCTTCCATTTTATGGAGATATGTTACAATTACTTATAAAGCAAAGCAATGTGTGCAATGTGTGAGCAATATGCTCAGATGAAAGTCGGCTCAATGTTTGTGAACAATAACTCCATTTTAGGAATCTGGCCACCACTGCAATCGGCACAAAGAAAACGCATGCTAGATCTGACCTAAAATTAAAACATGTTGTTCCTGATCCTGATACACTTGAAAGACTATTAATAATTCTTTTTTTCAAACATATTTTTTAAGAATGTTATTAAAATATTTTTAAACAAAACATTAAAATCAAAGTCATATTATAACATTTTGTGTGTTTGACTGATGTTTTCAATGTCGACTATAAGAGCTGTACAGTTTAAACGACTAGTCGATAAGTCTCACACATCCTTACTTTTTAGGCAAAAAGGTCAAAAGTCTTAAATTCTTTACTCAGACATTCATAGCAAAAAATATGAAAAAGTCAGCAGATTATCTTTGGGCAAATCCTCAAGTTGTTCTGTAGCTGGTCCTAACCTTTACAATATCCTAACAATAAATCTCAAACAACAATGGAACGGGATATTGACGATAATACCCAAGGACCAATGAAAGCAGACCTCAGGGCAGCCACACATACAGTTACCTTTTGTAGTTAACGTGTTTTATGGGCCCCTTTCTTCTCATCTGTGACACCTTTACTCGACACGACTCAAGTTTTTGTTCGGCAAGTACAGATAATGTAGATTCATTCCTTCATTACTTCTTTACAATCTTCTTTATCTTTATTCGTTTATCTGCTTCCCTTCATTTGCCCAGAAAATTAAGCGAGAACACATTTAGATTGTTAGATAAGAATGAAAGCCGAGAGACAATGCGACGTATTGGATCTGTTTGGACAGGGTGCCACTAATAATAGGTGGAAATAGGGCCCTCAGATCATTAACTGCACATCTCTAAGACACACACACAAACAAACAGTAAACAATTTTTCCGATATTATTAAAATTATAGGACGGGCTAACAGATTCTACTTAAAATAGAATATAGCAGCAATATAGCAGCATCTAGTGGTGAGGTTGCGAATTGCAACCAACGGCTCATTCCACCCCACCCTTTTGAAGCACTACGGCGGCTGATACAGGTCAAAGATGTTGACGCGTTTTTGCTTCATTCCTGAAGGAGATAACATATTTGTACGTTTGTCCGTTAAAGGCTGACAGAAATAGCTAATTCTTTAAGGTAATAAGGTTTTTCTTTATACACCTCTGAAGACACAGTTATGCATATTATATTGCAGTTCTGTCAATACATCCTCCAAAATACACACGTTGGACCTTTAAGTGTAAGCTGATACCCCAAAATGTGTTAACACTGGTCTTGATAAAATAACCAATGAAAAACTGATATTGTTCTAGAAACCTTTTTTATTTCTCTTCGGTTCTCGAATTGGCACGGAAATGATAATGTCTATTGTAACACAAACTAACAAGTTGTTCTGCGAAAAGTCGTAATTCCAATTTGAACGTGTTCAGAACAGATATACGCATTGTAAAACAGAAATGAACACCGTGGACGTCAGACTATGAAAAATCATTAGAAAGAGTATGGGAATTGAGCAGGTCCTCGTTTCATTAATGAGAAAAAACACTCGCAGACACATGATTAGTGTTTAAGAGCCTGCCGCGTGAACTTCTGACCAGAAACTTTATTAACTGCAGCCTTTCAAGCGTTAATGGATGAAACCTTTTACCCTAATGTTTTTCTGTAAAACACATCATTTTTTAGCGGGATTTGCCCGTAAGATGGAGAAAGCCTTCGAAAATTAAGTCGGTACGCCGAGTGGCATAAGCACCTCTTTCTCACACACACACACACACACGGCGACTTGGCTAAACAAAACTTTAACACCATTAACCTCTGAACGGCCTTGTGGGATATTTACTCTTTCATCTCTCGTTCCCCCTCATCCCTCGTTCATAAATATTCATCCCTCTAATAGAGTTTTTCACAGTGTGAGTTCTGCTAATTCCATATGACCCCAACCAGCATGACAGCGCACACGGACGGAGAGAGAGAGAGACACATGGAGATAAGACACTCACCGATGATGTAGGTAAGCAGCAGGGCGAGAGTCAGCGTAATTGCGCTGGCGCTCAGAGCCGTACATTTCCAGTTACAGCATCGGTACGGTTTGCTGAAGGAGAAGAGGGGTCTGGAGAGGGTGGTTCTGGGTAGAGGCCGTGGAGGCGGGGAATACACCGTGCTGGATGTCAAAGGGTAGTTTTGACTGGCTGCGTTGAAAATGGCCGATGAGCCCGAGCCGTGTTTGAACAGGAAGTGCCTGTAAACAGAAAGCGACATTCATTTTTGTCAACTTGTTTATCAAATTTATTCAAACACAGACAGGTGAGAGAGAGAAAGAGAGAGAGAAAGAGAGAGAGAGAGAGAAGGTGTGAGAAAAATACAGAGGTGTAATCTGACTGTGTGATCACTCTTATTTGCTTCGGTTCCTAATTGGAGTCATTTGCTCTCACGTGTGTTTAATTACAGATATTTAACACCAGAGATTAATGAGCCAGTATTAATAGATAACATCCCTTAGATTAATTATGATATTAATTACACCGAGGAGTCCATTCTTGAGTAATTAAAAGGTGCCTACTTAAAAACAATTTACTCGCACATACACTCAAGTCAGTTGCAACCTGGATGAACAGTTTTGGTGAAACGGGATATTTAACAAAAAACGTCAACAAGAAATTGATTGGAACTTGAAATATGGGGATTTCATTTTCAAATGGATCCAGACCTGAGTGCAAGTTTTCACTTGTGGAAGTCACATTAACTATTTTAAGGAGGTTTAAAGGGATAGTTCACCCCAAAATCATCCTCTTGAAATTCAAACCTCTACGACTTTCTTTGTTCTGCGGAACACAAAAGAAGATATTTTTAAGAATGTTGGTTGGTAACTGAACAACAGCGGTACCCGTTCGCTTCTATTGTATGGACACTAATCCAATGTCAATGGGTACCGCAGTTGTTCGGTATTCTTCAGAAGAAAGAAACGTTTAAAATGATAATAGGGCGAGTAAATAATGACAGGATTTCCATTTTTGGGTGGACTTTCCCTCTAACGTTTCATAATGGCATTTCTTTATTTTCTAAATGACATATTGTCATTTGTTGTTATCGCTGAAACCTTTGTTATTTTATTTCCAATAATTATTGTGTTAACCATCGCCAAGACTTATTCATTACCAATAACGGGACTTAAACAAATGTGTAATTAGCTATTTGGCTATTGTTCAACATTACCACACAGCTGCTCAAATATATTCATTCATTCGAATAAAAGCATCTGCTAAATGATCAAATGCTAAAGCTCAAAGCGCTTGGTTACTTGAAATATCAAAGTTTGGTTTTTATGACCTTTAAATACACATGACACACACACATGCGGACACACGGCCCTGTGGCCATGTCATAAACAAGACAGACAGATAAGACGGATAGCCAAGGGGAGACCGGTTACAGCTTTTAGGTTAAAAGCCCAAAGGCGACACAAGCAAGACCTTCAAATTCCCAAGATACACATGTATTCTCCACGATAATTGATCTCTTTGCCACATCAGCGAGTCTGGATTTACAGGGTGACGGAAAATAACTGGGCAAATGTGTGCATAAGTCTTCTAAAGACACAAAGAGTCAATCAATAAAAAGCCCTAAAATCATTGAAAGGTAGATCAGTCTAAACACATTTACATCTTCATATGCTGATAAGGCGAAAAACATGATGGCATCGATATGGATTGAAGACAACAGGGAAAACTAAACTTGTACGTGCACAAACCACACAAGTTTGTTTTTCCATTATGGTGGAGACTTCCCATTGACTCGTATTGTTGAGTACAGTAGATTTTTTCTATTAATAAACCAAAAAATCACTTTATTACCTACAGAATGCTTTAATGAGTTAAAATGAGTTAATCTCTTTAGTTAACGCTTCAGTATATATGTATATGAAACGTACATTTATTAATAAAATCATATTTAAATCACACACTCCCCAACTAATGCATCTTTATGAGCAAAATAAGTGGATGCATGTAAAGAAAAAGTCAGAGCAGACGAAGTACTTTCAGTTAAGCACAAGAGGCGATGAGGAATCTGCGCAGATATTACAGGGATGCAGAACAAAGCCTTAAAAGGAGCGTTTAAATGAGCATGCAATGGTAAAATGAGGCTTGAGACTCAGAGAAAAATTACAGTGTATCTCAGCCATTAAAAAAAGGAGAAAGTCAATTTCACACTTAGACATGCAGAACTAATCCTATCTTTATTTACTGTAGAATAAATAAATATCAATTAACATTCGGCAAAACAAAGAGAAAGAGCAAAACGAAGGGAGAAGAAACACAGACGAGGAGACAAAGAAAAGAGCAGGTGAGAACACACAGGAGATTACAGTTTTTTCAATCAGATTTTTGTATTACTAAAATATTACTTTCAACACATCTGATTATTTTTTCTTTTTTTAGCAAACACACGAAAAACTATGAAATGTGGCATTTCTACAAAATAAATATAATACAGTGTTAAAATGAAACTGATTTATATAACTTTATTTAAAAATATGATGTATTTTTTTCACAAAAAAATTATAACTGCAGAAACAGGTCAATATGACATAAAAGATGCCCTGCATTTTTCAGACCTCAAAAGGGCAAAGAAAACAAGTTCACATTCACTTTAAAGAAATACATAATATTTGTACATGTGTTTAGGGACGTCTAAAATAAATGTTTTATGTGATAACCTCAAGTTGTCATGTGTCTACTGTCAGTCTTTCACATTGCTTTTAATGTCACTCCTGAGGTTTGAAATACGTTGATTAAAGGTTCTATAATCAAAAATAAATATATGTTTTAATAAAATTATATAAATCAGTTTAATTTTAACACTGTTCTTTAGTTTTTTTGCAGAAATGCCACATTTAGCAGTTATTCATGTGTTTGATTAAAAAATCAACACGCACATTTTCAGACATGTTGAAAGTATTGCGCTAGAATATTTATTTTGAGACAGCAGAAATCTGGTTTAAAACCTGTTATCTCATGTGTTTTCTCCTCAAATAAAGTTTTCTACGGCTGTATATACCAATATTTGCATTGTATTTATTTGCAAGAAAGATGCATAAGTTAAGTTTTTGAACAACACAAATGAAAGCGTTAAAAACAAAAAGACAATAAATATTGTTCTAAAAAATTACATATAAAAAGATATATTAAAATTATATATTTCCTATAAAAGTATAATATACTGTACATTTAGTGCATGGCAGCTGATTCGGCGATTGTCCAGAATGATATGCTGATGGGGATGATTCTCCTCTGTGCATTAATGTTACTCTATCGATCCAGATTTAATTGAGAAAGTTCATTTGAGAGAGAGCAACATGTCAGCAAGTATAGACATCACCGTGACAATGACACGTTCCCAATACAGCGGCAATGCCATCCCGCGTGTTTTCAAAACTGGCCAGAATCAACCCTTTAACCTGAGGCCTTTCCCGGGGCTGTTGGCTTGATATTCAAACCACTCTACAAAATTGGTAAATCTGCTTTTCTTTAACCTTTAAATCTCGATACAACATCTGAACGGGTGACATGCACTCTTACAAGCCGAGATAAGTGGGCATTTAAAAACCATAAGCAAGCGTGTTTAGGCCGCTCCGCTCGTGCGGTTTGCAACTTTTAGGAACTTCATTCTTCTTTAAATGGCAAAAATTGATATTTGGAAAAACATGATTTAAAGCTGATGGAAAAAATACATAAGGTCTAAATTACCCAGGATTTCTTTAATAGCCACCTGCACAAACATTCCATTGCTGCCTGCTGCTTGTGTTGAGTTTCTAAAGGTCCTGCAGTGCTCACTGCTCAGCATAGTTCAGAGGACTTTAAATCAGCTATTAGGTGTTGTGTGGAGAGTCATGTAGCTTTTATTTAATCACAATGTGTCAAGGAACCAAAAACACTTGTCCAATACAGCAAATCTTTATCAAACAATAAAACAATAATAAATCTCTACATGTATGTGACAGCTATCAGCGGTTGGGCAGGCATGCGGCTGTTTGTTTTATTTATTTTGGCAATTTTTTTTAAGTGGAAATAAAAAGTGGCCGCTTAAACCAAATTCACCTTGCTGGAAATCTAGATCACGCAGGCTGATATATGCACACACACAGCTTTCATTCTACCAATATCTTTGGGTTTTGTGTGTATAAGACAATCGCCTCCATCAGACAGCTTCGTTTCCACCAAAGCATACCTGTCTATCCTTCATCATTTATTTACTCTTCCATTTCTCTCTTTTAGAAGAGTAGGTCATCCCACAAGCTTCATCATCATCATCTTCATCATCATCCACCCAACTCATGCATATTCTTAGTTTTTCCTCAAAAACACATGGCTAGCCATTTGTATGCAGCATTCTATTATCCAGCTATTAAACTAAAATAGTTTTGCTTATGAAAGTTACTTAAACAGAACAAAATGTCGCCACAAGAATAGTGAGTTCACCTACATTCAGCTTACTAGACGTATTAAATAATGCACTTTTGAAAAGCTAAAAATGCAGAAAGATTTATCTGAGATTTACATTAAAGGTACAGTTCACCCAAGAAAATTCTGTAGGAATATAAGGAAAAAAATACTCTTTATGTATTTCTATGTTTTGTTGAACACAAAAGAAGATTTGAAACAACTAAAGGGTAAGTCAATTATTTTGGGGTGAACTGTGGACAAAGTCCCCACAATATTCAAGAAACAATGTGTGTGAACACGTTTGACTTTACAAACAGTAAAACTTCAAAAAGTGAATTTTAAGACATTTGACATTTAGGGTGGTCCCTACAGCCTCATAAACCTCAAGTTTTTTTAATTAAATTTTAGACGTAGAAAATGTAATTACCCTGGTTTGAAAACAATAGAAGTCAATACGATGTCCTCCCTAACAAAGTGAAACAAACCATGTGTATGTGATTGCGTCCTACCTGGTCTCTAGTGGAATGTTGCTGTTCAGTGCCCAGGTATTGTGCGCCTGCCCATTGTCATCCTGACCAGCTTTACCTCCGGAGTCCAGTGGCTGGCATCGAGCGGGCAGCGTGCTCCTCTGTACCAACTCTGGAAGGGGAGCCGGTGCAGGCCGGGCACAGGTGCAGGCGTGGGGCGGTGGAGGAGGAGGCGGCAGGGGTCGAAAAGAAAACTGGGCCACGGGGCTGGAAGGGAGATCTTAAATGAGAGAGATAATAAAGGAAGCAAAGAAAAAAATATTTTAATTGTAATATTTAATGATCATCTTCAAAGTGTCCATTTCCTGGAAGAGAAAACAATCCTTTATACAATACTTTTTACTCTGTTTCTATTGCAACCTTTCTTTTCTTGTCAGAGCACAGAGTGCCTTGTTAGTCACTTTAAGCCTGAATATATTCATAGAAATTCTTTATGCTTTATATTTTGCCCTTAAATAAACAGACATGTAATAAACTATGTTTCGCTTCGTGCCACAACGCCCTTAGCTGTTATAAAATGCACTATAACCCACTGTTTCTTGGGGCTTATTGATTTTATAAAAGACAAATCCATATGCGTAGCAAATTTTCGTAAATAAAGTGATATTTTATAACGGCTTAGAACTCTGCTCAACCAATCAGAATCAAGGACAAGAAATGACTGTTTTACAATCAGTGTTTACAATAACGTGTAAATAAATAAAGCACTATAAACAAGACCAACACTTAATTTAATTTGTGATCATGTGTTATAATTCATAATACTTGATAAAGGTGTACCCATGAAATTAAAGCTGAAATAAGACATTCATTCAGAGAGAAGGAAAACTATATATATGATAAATAACCTTTAACAAGATCAAAGACTTTTCCCTAGAGTGGTAATACATCCCTGTTGCTGAATGATTCACCTTCTTTGAATTGCTTTCTACAACACCAAAAAAAGTCATCTTTGTCAACCCTGTTACAGAAGTGATGAAAGAAAAGGCACAAACAAACACTCTTCTTTTATTCATGGCAAATACAATTATGCTTACTGATAGAAAAACACAAAATCGTACAATTTCTTAAATGTGTTTAAACTGTATTCAGCCATGTCTCAAGCATTCATAACAGGGTTGAATACACATACAAATAAGAGTAACACAACATTGATGTAGACCTGAGGTTTACATACATCGTTTACATACCTATATGGTAAAGGGATATATAACTAAAACCATAATATTATGTATTTACACTGTACAACTTTGCTGTAGTTACGCAGCAGGTTTGGAAGTGACTTACTGTAGATTTAATTGAAGCTTAATATTAAGTGAATATCAAGAAATTACTTTAATCAAAAACATTTTGACTTTTAAGATTCAAAATGAGCAAGAGACTGGAATTAGTACAGCAACACTGCAAAAAAGCATTTTGGTCTTGTTTTCTAGTAAAAACAATTAAAACTTCTTACATAACGATACATTAACATAACAAGAAAAGTGACCTCATATATTTAGTCTTGTTCTATGAAAGAAAAATATATAAACTAGGTAAGTAAATGCTTAAAACTAAATTGTAAATCTTCAGTAAGTTACCGTCAAACCTGCTGCGAAATTACAGCAAAGTGTTACACCGTCTCTAAACATCGTTCTTTGTGAACAGAACAAAGAAATGTATACAGATTTGGAACAACTTGAGGTTGAGTAATACATATCAGAATTATTCCTTAAAGCTTTTAACCAGCTTTCCTGTAGCTCAGTGGTAAGAGCATGACGCTAACAACGCCAAAGTCATGAGTTCGATCCCAGGGGATTGCACATACTCAGAAAGAAATTTATAGGATAATGCAATCTAAGTCGCTATGGAAAAAAAGCGTCTGGCAAATGCATAAATGTAAATGTAAAACTACACCAAGCTGAATGGACTGCAAAAGCATTCAAACGCATCAGGACTGAACCCCAGCGAGAGACACTGCAAGATCACAGAAACTCCGTCTGATCTTCCAGCACTTGCACGCTCTATGTTTTTCAGTAATTTTCTTCTCTCTCTCATTTAAAACAAAGCTTACAGGCTCATACCTACAGCTAAACCCAACAATCTGGAAAAAGCACCATACACACACACATGCACAAAAGCGCCTGATCCATCCCTACTAATTCCATTAGACTCTGATCGAGGTTATCTGTTTGAGTGAAGAAGCGATCCTCTCTCTATATTATTTTCATCTTTTCTTTCTCTATCTTCACTTTATGCCTTTCATCTAATCTTCTCTAAAAGCCAAAATTACTTCCTAATCTGAGAACACTTTCTATTTGGAGATTTGGAGAACACACACGTACACAAAAACCCACATGTGCACACAAAGCCTTCAATTTTAATCTCCGTGAATGGACAGAGCAGTCGGACAAATTCAATTAGGAAAGCTCTCTCTTAAACCTCTGGAATTGCATTACTCCTTCGCTCTCTTCATCACCTCGGAAACTAGATAAAATACTCAGGAATTAACACTCTTTAAAAACTATTTTTACACTATCAAATGGAACGCTCCAATGGAAAAAAGCTGATGTGATTGTGGCCACAAAACCTTGGAGGGAGATCTTTGGGAACGGCGACACACAATCCCTACGCTCGCTCGCTCGCACACAAAACAAAACCTAGCGTGCATTGCATTGGATTTAGATTCACCTTGCAAAAATACCTCTCCTTCTGAAATCACTTCTCCATTATCTAATGCACTTAAAAATACATTGTATTTCACTTGACTGCGGAGTTGAGAGCGAACAGCATTGATTTAGATTGGGTTTGCTGATTCAATTAGGCTGTCTCTGATCTATGAGAATGTATGATGTTTTAGACAGTGTAAATGCACAATGGTTTGAATGGGAATAGACCTCTGAAGATAATTTAATCAAAGCACCATCACTCATCGATCCAGCGGCGAATAAAAAACACAGACATTTTCCTTTCCGATAGATTAGCGCGTGCAGGTGCATTCACCTGTCTATCTATCCATATGCTTATAGAAATGTTAGATATTGCAATGGGGAAATGTTATAGCCAATAAACAATATAGTAGATAGTATAAATCAGCAACACTTTGTAAAGATTATTTTACTAAATACTAAAATAGTAACACTTCATAACAAGGTGCTATTAGTAAACATTAGTAAATGCATTAGCGAATATTAGCTAACAATTAGGGCTGTGCAATTAATAAAAAATGAATCATAATTGTTAACTTTGGCCTTCAACAATTACAAAAACGAACAATATAACAATTATTGTGCCGCATTCCATTTTTTCTTGTGGTATATATCCACCGGATTATATATATTTATATATTTTATGTAAAAGCATATAAATCGCACCCCTTTCCACGTGGTTCAACTGTGCTATTCTTTGCATTTATATATATTTTTCAGTTGAATTCACAGTTTAAAAGAGTTTCAGATTTTTTTCTCGTTTTCTATGTTGTTCTTAAAGGTAATGAGTAATCGTATTAAATAAACGGGATCTCAATATTGGCCAAAATAATATGGATTATGATTTTTGCCGTACTAACAATGAACAATTTCGTTTACATTTATTAATCGTTGTCAATGTAAGTTCATGTCAATACAGTTTTTCTTGTTAGTTCATGGTGCATTAACTAATGTCAACAGTGATAACGTTTGATTTTAATAATCTAGTAGTAAGTGCTGAAATGAACATCAATTATTATTAATAAATGATGTGTAAGTATTGTTCAATGATAACTCATGGTAGCTAATGCATTAACTAATTGTTAACAAATAACACCTTATTGTAAAGTGTTACCACTAAAATCAATGGCTTTAAATCAATATAATTATATCACATCATAACATGAATGCTTCTTTTAATGCTACTATACGGCTAAAAAAACATGCCGTGCTTACAAATGAAGAAAAGTCCTCATTTTAACACCGATCTGATCAAATGTTAAGGATATTACAAAGGTGCGTGTTTGTAATGACACATTTGAAAAAAAAGACTACAAAAATAATACATATACAACTGTAAACACATAAAGGTCCAGTGTACGAAATGTAGCGACAACTAGCGATGATGTTGCAAAATTCCAACCGACAGCTCCCCCCGTTTCGCGGTTCTACAGTGCCTGAAACAGAACTAGGATGTCAACACGTTTTCGCTTCTTTGCCGAAGGAGATAACGTATTTACGAAATGTTCTCTGTAGAGCCGCGCCGGATCTGGTGTAGATACGGTGTAAGGAAATTAAAACATAACGCTCCATTATGTAAGGTCTTAATACACCCCTGAACACATAATGATGTTTTATTAACAAAGTTCGGGAGGAGCACGTGCAGATAACTAACCCGGCTGGCTTGCTATGATCAATATAACTCGGCTTGTTTCCTATAACCAATCTCACCAATCATCCTTTTAGTGCGGTGGAAAAAAACCTACAAATAGACAAGACGCCTTACCCTCTCTACATTTTCGCAGCATCCCTCCTCCACCCTAACTCCTCACCATCAGCCCGTTTTTAGCGCAGTATAACGGGGGGGGCAAACCAAGTCCGGGCACATACTGGGCCCGGGGCCCTCTCTCCAGACAAGGGGCGGGCACTCTCAGTTCGGAGGAACTACCAACCCCTCTCAGAACGCCATACTATCCGTCCCATATCATCTGAACTTATTATCAGCGAAGCAAACTCATGAAGTAATGTATTAGATAGCATTTCTGTCAATAGATCCCCCCAAAAATACACACAGCACCTTTAAAGCCCTCAGATTAACAATGTTATACCATTTAATGTGAAAGTTATAACATTGTTTAGTATAGTGTCAACGACTTTCTCAGCTAATAGAAGGATGGAATTGAATTATTTCACCTAAAAACATTTACATTTACAAATACATTTTTAGTAACCTTTATGAAAGGTGGTCTTTTCACCATGTTATATTAAATACAGGACAGCCATCTTTACCTCACAGTATATACAGTACATCACAAAAACATATCGCAGGCACACATAAAGCACTTCGCATAAATTACATTTTGAATATATATGGAGATTTTAGGAGATCTTACAGTATCGATGTAAGATTGTACGTGTGTCTCTCACCCATTTCTAAAAACCTCTCAAGACACTTTATGGCATACACATCAACACCAAAACTGATCCAAAAAACACACACACAGCATAGGCATATAAACACTAACGCATGAGATCAAACACACACACGCTCACTCATGAATGCACACAGTAAAGGACCATTAACCTGGCTGGTCTCCATGGCAACAGAGCTTGGCCCTCATAATCCAGTGCAGAAACCTTTGACTGAAAGAGGCATGCATGCAAACACACACACACATCCATACACTTAAATGTGTGCCACTGATCGCACCGAAGATGAATACTAACTAGATGTGATTTCTACCTTTTTCTGCCTCTCTCTCTCTCTCTCTCTCTCTCTCTCTACTCTGTCTTTCTTAGTATGCATTGCTCTCTCCATACAGAGATAAAAACCGGATCAACTTATCAAAAAAATTATGAAGTTTGCATGTGTATGTGTTAGAGAGAGAGAGAGAGAGGGAGGGAGGGAGAGGGTGGAAACCTTATAGCCATAAAACCGTTATTAAATATCCTTCTTACTACAAAATTACTTTAGGAAAATCAATCTGTTTCACTTATGGAAATGTACAGTTCCATCTTGCCCACAGCCGTCTCCTCGGATACATGACACCCTCCACTGCCGCCAATACATCCTCAAATCTTCATCTGTCAGAGAGGAGACCTTATTATGACACCTGCTCGATAGATCCGAGGCAAATTCTGACAAACATCCCTCACCTCACTTTACGTGCAACAGGATGGATCGTTTGTTTGCAATTATTCTTCCATTTAAAACTCCTTCCTATGGCTTATTCCCAACATCCAGACATATATTTGAAGTAATATGTTAGTTGACTTTAGACATATATTTTTTGACTATTTGTTATTTTAACAGCAGAAGTCACTATTGGATTCTGAAGACAGAGCTTTAGTTCCGCACGTTCAATAAATATATGTCTTGTATATAAAATGCAATTTTATTTGTTGTTGACATCAGAGTGCAAATAAAACCACCATGACTATAAAAAGTTATGTTCCGATTTTAAATGATTTTAGGGATCTGGCCCCGTATCTCAAATGGTCTCGCAGATATTACCGGAGATGTTTCTAATATAGGAAGGTTAATGATAATAAAATTTGTGATATACCCAACATACCCAAACATTGCTGATTTGATTTTTTTCTTAATATCGCATTTTATATTTCCTATTTTTATATATTTTAACCTATATTTTCGCAGTTGGTAGACCAAATCTACTTGCATTCTGTAATAATACTTTAATATCCTATATTTGTATTTTTTGACCAGTACTTTGCGCATCCTTCTATTTACTGCAAAGCTGCTTTGACACAATGCAATATTGTGTAAAACGCTTCAGAAATAAATCTGAATTAAATTGAAAATGTCAATTTCTAATATAAATGGTCGTTTCTGCCCAACCGACCTTTTGTTCTGACCTCTTTTAAGAGCCGTAATTTCCAGTCGTATTTCCAGCCTCTATTATGAGGATTAAAAAACGTCAATAAAAGATTGTAAAAGAAGTCAGATAGATTATTTTGCATTATCTCTTTTTCTCAGTCAGACTCAACGGGGACACTTTTCAAGGGCGCACCGCTGGTTTTAACTGAGCTTTCATCTTTGTTTACCCTTACCAGCTGGTCTTTTTCACACACCATAAAACCCACACAAACACACATGCGCACACAACACACGTCTTACAAATTCAGGACCTCCCGGGAGAAATTATGATTGCTTTTGTCAAAGTAAATTCTCTTAGATAAAAAAAATCGGTTTAATTATTTTCAGATTGATTGACACCACTGATCTGCGCACACCGGCAAAAATGTCACACTTGCTGCTCTGGCATATTAGCGACTCGAGGAAAACTGCTAAACAAAGAAACATCTGCTGTGAATCCCAACGCAGAGCTACTGCGATAGTTTTCGGCGCCACATCTGCTGCCATGACTCATGCGGCAGAGCCTCTGCGATGGTCTTTGATTCTAGCTTCGCTGCTGTGACTCATGCTGCGAAACCTCAAGGATATTCTCCCACTCCACTGCCGCGACTCTGCCTGCGCACCGGCTCTGTGATTACGTCTGCCCCGCTTCTGCCTGTTGCATCATGCTCACTTAGCCGCCCTCTTCCAATTGTGCTTAGATTTCATCTGCCGTTTCATTTGTCCCTGCGGGCTGACGTCGGGCACCTGGAGCAGGAGGCCCCGCTGATGTCCTCTATCCCACAATAAAACTTTACAGCTGGACATCCCTCCTGTTTGATTTACATCAGCCTTCTCTTTTATCCGTCTCTGCTTCCTTTTTTTCTTGTTTTTCCTTCCTTAACCGTTGCCACCGTTTGTCCTTGTCTTATCAAAAAGCATGTGCGCTCCAATTATAGGCAGATCCCTTATTGAAAAACAATCCGAGGCTCAGGAGAGTAAATAAACGAAAGAAAGAATCAAACAGGGACAATGTGTGTGTCTATAAATTTCAGCCTAGATTCATTGCTCTGTTTTATAGCCCTCTATTCATTGAGCTTATCAGATACGACACAGTCTATTTACAACAGGCTTTATCACGCGCACACGTGCCCACGCGGTCTACAGTAAATCTTCTGCGGGTTATTCAGGCGATTGCCGTATGTAAAACTTGAAGAGAAACAAAAAAGCTTGTTAAAGGAGTACCTCACTTTCAAAATAAATTTTCATGATAATTTATCTCGCCCCATGTCATCCAAGATGTTTATGTCTTTGTTTAATTAGTCGAAAAGAAATTAAGGTTTTTGATGAAAATATTTTCTCCACATAGTGCACTTGAATGGACTCCAAACGGTTGAAGGTCAAATGGACAGTTTCAGTGCAGCTTCAAAGGGCTTTAAACGATACCAGACGATGAATAAAGGTCTTATTTAGTGAAAAGATCTGTCATTAAAAAAAAAAAAATGTATATGCTTTATAAACACAAATGCTCAACTAGCTCTGTTCTGCGATGCGCGTTCATGACTTCACGTAATATGTAATTACGTTGAAAACTTGCACGTTGAACTTGTAAACACTGACTCGGTACTTCAACCTACGTCAAGCGTGACCTTTTAAACCTAATTACGTATTACGTGAAATCATGAACGCGCATCGCAGAACAGAGCACGCCCTTTGAAGCTGCACTGAAACTGTAATTTTGACCTTCAACCGTTTGGAGTCAATTGAAGTCCACTGTATGGAGAAATATCCTGGAATGTTTTCATCAAAAACCTTCTTTTCGACGTGAGAAACAAATACATAAACATCTCGGATGACACGGGGGTGAAAATGATTTTGAAAGTGAACTACTCCTTTAAACTCACCTTCCCATGACTTCCACTATTCTCGCCTGTGTATATCTTGGTGCGCGCTTTCGCATATACACACCGGTCTGTCCAGCCTTTGGTCCACAAGCTAATCCATTAATTAGTTGCATGACTAACTCACCAACCTCGGGAGGCATCAATCAAACACAAACACACACATGCACACGTGGCCGGACGCAAACACCCAGAGGGATGAAAAATGAGAGGTGAAAAATGTATGTGGGAACACGCAGATCGATTCGCGGGGCTATTTACACATCTGCTTGAAAGAGACGAGTGTGTGTATGTGTGTGCGTGTGTTTGTGCGCTGTCCCGCAGTCATATTAAGTATTCCAAACAAACCATTGCAATCCCCTCCACCCACCCCATGAGATTTCCCATGGTGCTTGCGGGCAGACGTTTCCCCCCCCGGTTGAAGGACAGAATGTTGAGTGTGTGAGGATGGACAGGGAAGAATAGATAGGGTGATTAATTTCTCTCCTCTGTAAGGCAGATGTGAGAGGGTTTAGCTCATCCTCAGAGAGAAACTAACAGATGTGAACACACTGTACATAAGCAAGGAAGCCCTCACTTGTTGCACGCGGAGCGCTACTGATTCTTGACATATGCACCGTTACCCTGGTGACCTACATCTCGTTACCCAGGTAACATCTTTTCTGGGTTAGCGCTTCTCATCTCAGATGCTGTTTGTTTCGCGCCGCTTTATAAATCAGGTCCTTGGTGGCACTACAAAAACGCCACCTCAGAAATATCATCTGGGTACCTACAGAGTGAGTAATTCCCTATAAGTAGTGTCGGAAAACGAAGCCAGTGGCAGTTACCAATTCGAGCCGTCAGTTGTGAGACATACATATGCATCAGGTCTACCGCGGTGTCAAAACGGCATCACGATGACATCCAACAGGGCGACCCAGAAGAGTAGCGGAGAGAAATCTATGTGTGTGTGCGGTATCGGCGGTTAAAGTAACACACAATGATGACAGGACATTTAACGAGCTGACAGAAAAAAGACAAGCGTTAAAAAGACTGTCGCGCTAACAAAGACAGGAGGGATGCGCGCGTACACACTAACATACAAATGCACGCCGGGAGTTTTTCTGAACCTGAAAAGACAATCAAGTAAAAAAAGGCACTTTTACGTAATTGACAGAAGACAGACGGCGTGACTGAAAGAGGTGGTCTGGTTATTTCGTGTGATTTCCCTGTGACGAAAATGACCTTTAATGATTTGAAAGGAAGGAATCATGCAAATGGATAAAAATGCTTAAAAAAAAGTGAAATTACATGAAATCGCTCCATAATAACATAGAAAATCTGCATTTTCTGCGACTAAAATGGTTTTGATGGAAACTGATTTCTTTCTGGAGAGGTTTCTTTTTTTCAGGCGAGTTATGAAAGCAGGAAATAAAAGCATGCCGTCAAAGTGTTCTTATGCGCATTTTGCATATTTAAAACATTAAGATGCAAAACCGTTGAAGATGAGTCACTTGAGCTTGTCGAGCGAAGAAAATAGTTTACCAGTGTGTTGTGTAAAAGGTACATATGAAAGGAGTATTTTTAGATAATCCAAACTTCCTATAAGACGGTTCTTAAAAACCCAGGTTACACATTTTCTTTTACATTTATGCAGGCACTTTTATCCAAAGCGACTTACATTGCAATGTCCTATACATGTATACATGGGTATGTGCAATCCCCTGGGATCGAACCCATAACCTTGCATTGTTAACGCAATTCTCTTACCACTGAGCTACAGGAAAGCTTTTACGTTACAATCAAACATTCGACACTAAACACACACACACACACAGTATAAAAAGGTAAACACACACACGCAGTCACACACACTAATGTATTGGAGTGTAAATCTTATTAACAGCAGTGTAGTGTGAGCTAAAAAATGCACTTGATGATGAAAAAATGATGATGTAGTGCTCCATATTCCAACTTTAACACACAATTGCACATGTACATCAATTCTAAATAATTGATAAATGATTTACTTTGGTGCACATGAATACGTCTCTTTAATGCAAATGTTTTACTATGAACTTTGCTGATATTATAACATTAACAATAAAGTGAAGTTGATCAAATGAAAAATAAAACAGATTAAGAAATTAATCAGGAATATTGTTTGTTTCGCTCTGTTTATTTCTAAAAAAATATTCTTGCAGGCTGATGACACCAACTTGGTGAGATGTGCACACAACAGAGTTTAAATCTGTCCTTATAATAGCCTACATACAGTAAAAACACAGAATTATCAAAACAAAATGTGTTTGTTTTGATTTCAAAGATTTTACACTATCAGTCAAATGTTGGTGTATGCTTAAATGTCACAGAAATATAATTGTGCAAATACTTTCAATATAAAAAGTTTTTCAAATGGATGGCTTTGAATGAATAATAAAAAATGAGCACCCAATAAGAGCTCAGAATAGATGGGAACTTTAACATGTTTAAACATCATGATAAAATGCCAATAGAATATTTCTGCTAATTTTAGGCAGAAGATGACTACATTGAAGATGCTAATACAATATGTTACAAGTTTTATTTTACTGTTTAGATTTTTTAGGCGCAACATAGGCCTAATTCTCATTGTTGCCTTTATGATATTCCACAATTTTGATGAGTTTACAATTTTTCTCAAATGTGGGAGTGAATGCTCAAAAACGTTTGACCGGTAGTGTATATGTACTGTTATCTATTGCCATTTCAAAATAAAAAACTAGAATGTGCGCAAAGGGCTGGGTGATATATCAAATATTACATATTATCGAGATAATATCAATAAAATCTAAAAAAATCACTGAAAATATAAAATCACAGAATATTGTATTGTGTATTTTTGAAAAATTAGGATTATTGTGCCAAAAACGGCACCAGAAGGAAATTGCACTCCCCCTTTACATCTCACAAGTAGCGCAAAGTGTAACTCATCATTATCAAAATGCAACAACAAGCGACAGGTGTGGAGACGGGGGTGGATGATGAATCAGAACCACAAAAAATGTACAATCTGTAATATTGGGATGGTATCAGAAAACTGATTCTAAACAAAATACATTTGTAAGGTTTGCAGGTCAAAGAGACGTCAAAGGTTGTGGTCTCTTTCTTCACCTCAGGCACCAAAATGTTGTCGCTAGGTCTTTAAATTATTTTTTATTATTCTACAGCTTTAGCCAAAAAATTAAATAATTTAAAAATATCTTAATATTAGATATTACCTATATGACCCAGCCTTTCGTACTCACATTTTGATACAAGAATAACCTGACACACTGTGTGATTCCGCTTTCCCCTCTAAAATAACACGTCAGCCAAATACTTATTCCTGACATTAATTAATCAAACCATCAATCAATTAACACAATAGGATTAACAAGCCTAGGGAAGGGATTTACACATGAATATATAATGACTCTCTCTCCCTCTTGCTGGCTTTCTATCGAAAGCTGGGGTGGGTGTTCTCAAGACAAGCATGCGGAGGCTGTACGCTGGGATCGTCGAAATTTCTTTAATGCTAATGCCTGCTTTTCCTTCTTTTTATTTGCTTTCTACTCATCTGACGCTAAATATTAATACACTTTATTTCAGCAGTGAGTGGCACGCTGTGCCCTGCCAAGCACCTCGTAGATGTTATTCATGGAATCTGTCCCTGTGGGGAGATGCCACCTCTCCTCCCTGGTAACAGTTTGGGCTTGTGCTGTGGGCAGGTTTCGCGAGAGGACGTGGCCTCAGAACATGGATTTTGCATCAATTATGAAATTCACTGGGAGGACTTTTGAATTGAAGAAATGTTAACGCAATATCCGACAATATCAAACCCAGCCTGGCATTATTAGAGATGAAGCTGCTACGAGGCCGGGGTGATTTTGGAAAGGAGAGCAGTCAGAATGATTCATCTTCAGGCAGTAATTGCAGAAGGGCTTCCTTCAAACTTTTAACATTTTCAGGATATCAATGAAAATTGAGGCTTCTTGTAGGAGGGCACGTATGCAAAATAACAAAGATTTTACAAATACATGAGACCTGTTATACTCCCGTGTATTTAACAAATTCACAAAAACTAATAGACAGCTACTTCTTGCTTTATACCTTATTACCTTAACCCACTGAGCACAGCATGAGCTGAGATCTTTCATTATCATTTCATCCCAGAATATTTATATGATATGTAATAGAGAAGCATCATTATATCAGGTAATAATCGGTATCGGTCGATAAAAGCAATTTTTCACACTATCTGCCGATGGTAGGGCCATATGATTTCCGCGATGCGGAAAACACAGAAGGAATCGAAAATCAGAAAATTGCGCTGAACAGCTAATAAAATTCAATTTCTGCGTTAAATAACATAGTGATTCAGATGTGGTTTCATTTTGTAATCTACCTGTTCTGCGTGTCTCCGAATGAATGATTCGAGCGGTTTCATGTATTGCACGCCTGACATTTCTGTTTCCAGCATCTCATAAGATGAGAATGAGAACAGATCTCATTCAGAACTACTCTGAGAGTTTATTTCATGAGTATCAAAATAAAAGTCCAGTTAACTTAAATTAACTATGACTCACCCACATGAATAAACAATAGTATGTTATATTATTTCCTTTATTAAAGTAAATGTACTAGTAAAAACATTTAAGAAGGTGAAAAAAAAAAGTAAATGCACTGGAGAGATGCTGGGTTATACAAACATAGTTGTGCATTTCTTATTTCTTTATGGATTTTTTCCTGTAAGGATCAAAAACAATTTATTTTTCATGTGGGCAAAAATATTACTGATGTATCGTAAAAGAATTCAGAAAATGTTAACGGAAGAAACATTTCATAGGGCCCTACGATAGTTTAAAAACAGCCAATGGTCAGGGCCGATATGTGTAGGATGTAGTATTGGTGCATATCTAATATTAGCCTATTAGATTAAATAAACAAGAGTTGCCTAGAAAAAGGTTGACGTTTCCATCATCCTAAAAACAGATCTGACAAAGTTAAGTCAACATTCACTTGGTGTGGCAAGTGTGCACAGTATGTGTTAGGAACGTCTATCACATAGGGGGCATAAATAAGGCAGATACAATTCTTGAGTCGGCCATGTTGCACACTGAAGTTACATCATCCTGCAAGCATTGGCATATTCCATCCAGTGCAAAATCTGACACACGGAAACCTCCTCACGTGTCAACTGCCGATTATGACCTAAAGGAAGCACGCTTAATATTAGCAGATTTTCCGAACACAAGTCACGCGCCCTGGTTGTTCCTTTGCTGTCATTAGTATAGATCTCTAATATCTCCTGTTGCACCATTAAGGATGGTGAAAGAGAAATGATGATGATATTTAGAATAGTATCACCATTAGGGAATGCTCTGTTACATGCTTCATAACACCCTCAGGCTACATTTGCTAATGTTCAACAGCACAATGGTATTAGCAGTTACCAATAGGCGCGGTTTCATGAAACGCAAAGATAAAGGGCCTTTAGGAAAATGATGTTGGAGTTTGAAACGCACACGGGTGGGTGTGCCTGTGTTTGTGTGTGTTCCAGAAAAGACCACCTTGCCAAGCATCTGCTGTGGAATGAAGCCAGAGTAAAATCTGGGCCATGTTGAATCTCTCTCTCTCTCTCTCTCTCTCTCTCTCTCTCTCCCTTCTTCAAGTTTCAGCTGTATGTAGCAGGCACTGGCTGTGTTTTCTGTGATCAAAACAAAGGAAACACATGTTCTGTCTATCTTTCTGTCAAAGAAAGATATTCTCCGTCAGACGTCTCTTCCAAGTCAAGTGACAGACGGAGAGAGAGAAACGGAGAGAGGCCAAAGAAGAGAAGAAAGCGTGTGTGGTAAGCAGATAAGAAAGATTATGAAAGAAATTACAAGAAAGATTTCGAAAATTTTGCATGCAAATGTAAAAATTCTTGATTTGGTATAAAATATAAAGAATTTAGGGTAGTTAAGCTACCCTACTATATACAGCCACTCAACATTTCCATTTCAAATTTTCTTTAATCAGATGTATTGTGGCCATTCCAAAATTGAGGTTATCACATATATATATAAAATACAGTTTTAGTTTTTAATGCATTTTTATGGTAAATCTAGGAGAAATATTGTTAGTAGTTCACAGAATGAAACAAAACATATACTGTACCTATAAATAGTAATTTCTGAAAAACTGAAAATAATTTTAAAATGGTCTAATTTTTCTGTGGCTGTATAGACACAGTATATCTATAGAGTCAATTACTGTATAACTGAAGAGATTATTTCCAAAATGAGATAACTCCGTTATTTTTTTTATATCAATCAAACTGCAGTTGGTTTGTTTTGATTTTAGCCAAAATTACAAAAAAAAATACAGCTAACTAACATGATTTCCCCCCCAAAAATGATGAGTTATCTCATGTTGGAAACAAACTCTTCACCTTTTCCTGTATTTGAGATGGATACTTCAATCAGGACTAAAAAACGTTTTTACAATTTTTCCTTGATCACAAAATATTTTCATTTTTTAGCGGAGGTGGAGACCTGGCATACCTAAATCGACAACTTCTGACTCTTAAAACAAACAACAGAGCGACGCATACGTAAGCGTGAAGTGACTTGCCAAAGATGAGTTCTCAAGAGTGGAATAATATGAAGGGTTTTTCAAGAAAACAGGTACAGTGAAGTGCTAAAAAGAAAAGAGCGAGAAAATGAAGGAAATTAAAGTGTGACTGAAGAGAGAAGAAGAGGGCAAAGAGGGAGAGGGAGAGAGAGAGAGGGGAAGAGAGAGTGAGAGAGAGAGAGGCTCTACAGACCATTACACAAGAGCTGCATTAAGAAGGAAAACAAATGTAAAGACTTTCACACATACATATCCACACAAACACTACACGCCCGCTACATAATTGCATCACTTGTCTTACCAGTGTGGTCACAACCTTATTATTTACAATGTACAATACGGTCCTAAGTAACTTACATCCAAAAAAAGCGTTCTAATTTGCTTATGCATTCGAACAAATTGGGTGTGCACTTAGCGAATGATGTAGAAATCATTGTGTATATACACCATCTGCAAATAGTATCAAACTTGTGAGAGTATCACACTTACCGTGTTATAAAACCAAATGCTCACTTGCTGCTCTTTCTAAATAACTATTTCAAGCATGCATTTATATGATTTCGATTTGTCTTTTATGCCAAAAATCATCTCCAAAGATCAAGATATTTTGTACATTTCCAACTGTATATATATCAAATCTTTTGTGAGTGGATGCAGCAAAATCGCAAACAAAAATGGACGGAAACACACCAAAAAGCATCGCTCGCTGCTGCCCACTCCTTTAGAATTACCCACTCAAGAATGGTATTTCACGCATATTCATTATTTCAAATGTAGACGCGTGGCAGGCGCACGTAAATGGGGGCGACACGGTCACGATGCTCATCCGGTGCGCAAATTTTTCTATATTTTTTTGCACCCTAAGATTTTTCATTTTCAAATGGTTAAAGTATATCTCGGGCAAAATTTGGTCCAATCCGTACAAATCATGCTTCAATGGAGCTTGTTTATGAATAAATTTATTCATCTTTCAGATTATGTATACATTTTGATGTAAAGAAACAGACCCTTGTGACTGGTTTTGTGGTCCAGGGTCACATATATTAATGTCATTTACAGACTAGCCTTGGAGCTGTCTTGACTGTACAGTCTGTAAGTCGACCACTTAATTCCTCTGCGTACGTGTGCATAGCTGGTATGACAATAAACTTGACTTGACTTTAGAGAGAAAGAAAGAGAGAGAGAGGTAGAGCGGCCCCAAGAGCTGACAACTTGCCTAACAATGAAAAACTCCCACCTATTAGGGCTGTGCAGTAGCAGCTAGATTTGACCTGCCATTGTGAATAATATGCATCGTCTCTTCCTCTCGCTTTAACTTGACTCACATTCACTCTTATGTATAACTCACATTTACCATTGTTGCAATTTCTTGTAACGTTATTATTATTGTGGTATGTTATTTATTATTACTGCATTCATTCATATTATATTGCATGTATTTATTACCGTTATTATTGTGCCTTTTCCCCCTAATTATGCATTTTTGCACTTGTCTGTATCATAACTAGTACTTTGGTGAAACAAATACGCCATTTTTTGTCATGCCAATAAAACACATTGTAACACTAAAACATTGAAAGGCAGAGAGAGATAAAGAGAAAGTGAGTGAGGGTGCGAGAGAGAGCGAGAAGGAGCCTCAGGGAGCCTAAAAATGCAAATGTAAAAAGTACAAACTGTACAGGTAGCAGATGCTGAGTGAGAAACGATAGAATAATAGAAAGCGAGAGAGGGAGAGAGTGACAGAGTGAGAGTCGGAGATAACTAAGCGGCGCTTGAATAGAAATGGACAGAATGCAGAGCAGAGGAATGAGGTGAAGAGGAACGCAGATAAACAGATTGTGCGAGCGAAGAAGAGACTGTTTTTAAAATGGGTATCTTAAGAACGCTCTCACATATGCGATGGGGTTAAAAAAAGTTTGTGTTGGAAATTTGTGTTTCGGAATTCAATTTAAACTGGAAAACAAACCAAAAGTTTTCTAATTTCCAAAATGAAAAAGATAAAAAAGTCACTAGTTGCAAAATATTTAAGCATCTGATATTGTTTCTAGGTCACTATAATATGAAGTTCTTATTATTAATTCAATTGTGAAGTCTAACTGAACACAAATATGTCATCTGTAATTTATATACGACTCTTTCTTCTATGGAACACAAAAGAAGATATTTTGAGAAATGTCTTAAAATGTGTTTTGTGTTCATACGGAAGTCAATGTTTAGTTATCAACGTTCTTCAAACTATCTTCTGTTGTGTTTGGCAGAAGAAAGTCATACAAGTTTAAAATGACATGAAGGTTAGGTCATCATCAAAATCATGTTTAATTTTTTTATTTTTAAATGCCACATACACTTAAAGTAGTTTTAATAAATATGTTAATTCTAAAAAAACTATTTACAATATAAAAATACCTAGACAAAGAAAAATGTAATATACTGATAAGTGAATCTGAATATCTAATGTCCCACAATGCAGTGCTTACTGTAATAAATAAACCCAGCACACTGCGGTGAAAAATGTCACGTGAATTCAAAGCAATTGTTTTACACTCACTATACATGTGACAGAGGTTGAGGGGGAAAAATCCCCTTGTCCCTCCTCCCACCCTTATTACATTTCATCATTTTAAAAATGACAGGAGCAATTTTAAAACGTCTCATCGTGGCACCCTTCAACACACAGAAACTCCCACGCACGAGGAAGAGGAGTTCAATGGAGATTGTCTCAGAGTCCTCGCTCGAGATGAAAACAGCAGAAACCTCATTAAAACTGACACTAAATGAGACTTCAGGTAAATGCGTCGGCTTTGTAAACATCACACAAATTACACGGGGACCAAAGCCTTATTTCTAAAATAGTTTGCACCCTCATATCTCCTGGATAATAATAATGTTCTCGGCAGCAAATATGCTCCGCGTGAAAGTTTGCACAGCGAGCACGTTAAAAAAGATCATTACAAGTGCTAGATGATTAAAGACTGCGTCATTAGCAAAGATATCATTAAAACAGAGAGGACGGGCCGGTACGAGCCACATGTGTTCAATTATTGGTCTGAAGAGGTGCGGCACTACAAACAGACTCGCTTAGGGTTCAAGTCAATCTTGTGTTTTTAATCATTAAAGCTTCTGTTGAGCTCAGACAACCCTGGAGGCTGGAAAAACAGCTATCAAACTTTTACAATTCCACTTTTTCTCAAGGAGGTAATAAAGTCCTGATGTATATGTGTGAGAAATTGCATAAACCGTGGCCGGGCACCCCGGAGCAAATAAATGCCTGAGTATAACATGTTTGGACAGCTCGGACGCCATCTGATTGGACGAATTATGTGTTGCGGCTAAGAGGCGTCTCGTCTTCCACCTTCGCTGTGTATAAATACGCCTTCCTCTCGAGTGAGCCTCGCCAAATGAGAAATCTGCTTAGCGCAACCATTATCGCACAATAAATCATCTATTCTGTGTTTTTGGTTTATTAGATTGAGACGAGTCTATAAAACTAAAAGATAAAAAACTGAAATTTCCCTAACGTCAAAAGTGGAAAGGCATGGCGCTTTCAAACAGCGAGCCGATGATGATAGTCAAAAATTTGATTAGAAACAATTTTCATTTTTAAATCATTCTGCTTGCTCTTTTTTTTATTAGACTCGCTGGTAATTGTGTTACAAGCCCAGATGCTTAACTATAAGTACGCCACCATTTGTTATATTCTAAAATCCTTTTAATGGTTCTCAGACTTTAGCCCACTCATAAATCTCTGTGTGCCCAAGAGATTATTCTCCAAACTTGAGCGTTAGATTGTCTGCAGCAGGTCTCATCACTGCTCAAAAATGCCTACAAGGAAGATGTGATCCTGTTATTAAGCCCCTAAAAGACTCAAATGGCTGCTTCATTTTTTACACATCTAACATGTTTTATTAGTATTTTATTAATGTGCCTTTGACTTTAGCCGGTGTGGAGAAAGAGCTCTAAACAGAGATTTTACAGCTTAGTGTCGTCTTATAACCTACATCATCTCATCCGCTGCTTTTATGAGTGGTTTTGGGGCAAGTGACCCAGAACGTTCAGAGAGCGAAAAAAATGAACCATTTTCGGCTTATTTGGAGGCAGTATAGATTAATAATGTCAGTACGGTCAGATGGACCAGCTTAGACTTTCTTCTCAGCTATAGAGAAAAAATTATCAACATTTTATGCTGCATATTTTACACGTTTTTGACTGTCAAAAAGGTTCCAGGTGTTAAAATCTTCTGAAAGATGTTAGGGAGCTCTTATAAACTTGATCAGACTCATGAATATTAATTAGGTGAGGAAGCATTTGTAACTGATTTACTTAAAGGTCCAGTGCCACCTAGCGGTGATGCTGCGAATTGCAACCAGCGGCTCATTCCACGCCTCCTTTTCGAAGCACTACGATGGCTGACACAGGACTAAGATGTCGTCACGTTTTCACTTATTTGTCAAAGGAGATAACGTTTAAATGAAACGCTATCTGTAGAGCAGTTTGTCCATTTAGGGCTACTGTAGAAACAACATGGTGAATTCCATGTAAGGGGACAGATGGAGCTCATTCCAAGATCTACGCTTCATTCTGTAAGGTCTTTATACACCTCGGAAGACATAGTTGTGTTTATTATATTGGATTCTGCAAATAGATCATCCACAAAAATTACACATTGGACCTTTAAAGAGAGGTAAGGACCGAAAGAGTCTGAAATTTGCGTTCAAAATTTCGCAGCCGATTGACAAAGTTCTATAAGTTAACAGGGCTTCTGTTGTTTTCTATACACATCTAATATTGCGCATGATTATGACAACAAAGCAACTGTCGCCTTTAAAACACGGACCCAGAACCAACCGAGAATTTATTGCCCATCTCCCACAGGAGTGGAAAACCTCATGTCCTCTTTCCCTTCATCCACTCATCTTTCTCACGCTCGACTCCCATCTGCCTCGTTTGCTTCAAAACCGACGGAATGGGAATGACAGCTCTGATGCCTGAACTTTAAATGACAGAGATGAAATTAATTCATAGGTGAAAATCCATCATTTCAGATCCGGAATCTTTGCCACCTACAAGCATAAAGAATTAATAGAGTAATCTTACTGCGAGGCAGTGCGAGAGAGAGAGAGAGAGAGAGAGAGGAGGGAGAGAGAGAGGAAGGAAGGAAGAGATGCAGAGAGGGGGAGGTCATTTTATTCTAATTTGTACCTCTGACAATTTCCTGTCAGAGGATAAAGAAACACAAATAAATAAATAAACGAACAAAAAAACGGATGGAACAAATAAAAGAGTATTTCAGTCTGAATAGGAAATGAGGGCCCGTTCCACTGCTATTAAATGAGAAGATGAAGGGAGGGAGATAGAAAAATACAAATAGAAAGACAAGTTAGATTAGATATTTTTTCTATCTCAGTCTTTTCTGTATTCATATGAGTTTGTGGGAGTCATAATTCAATTCAGGGGGAGGTGTGACTGTGGCGTGGGGGGCATGGCTACGTGGGCAGAGTGTAGATACACATATTCTGCTGAGTTGTGTGGCAGAAAAAAATGCCTTTTTATAGTGCAGTGAAAAATAATGCCCTTTAAAAATACATATAACACACACGGGCGTGCCTGTAATCCAGCAAGTTTAAAATGATAGTTCACCTAAAGATGAAAATCTTTTTGTCGTTTACTCATCCTCATATCATTCCAGTCCCGTATCACTTTCTTTCTTCTGCAGAACACAACAGAAGATATTTTAAAGAACGTTGGTAAGCTAACAACATTGGCTTCCATTGTGTGGACACGAAACCACCGTTTCTCAAAATATCTTCCTTTGTGTTTCACGGAAGGGTTCGATGTCAAATGCATTTCCACACTCCTGTCTTGAAGAATGACGCTTACACAGTGGAATCTATTTCACACACACATCATGTGAAGTGTGTTAAATGGCTGCTCCCTCATGCTCAATTTGTACAGCAGATATATAGTTTTTCAATTCCCGCCGACAGTCATTGGATTAATTGTATTACCGTCTGATCATCGTACATCCTGTTTTCACCGCTGCGCGTCTGTCTCAATTCCATCACCTTTGACTTTCAGCATAATCTCATTTTACCTTTTCAGGATTTAGTAAATTAAAAACCTTTAGTATGATAATACATTTACTGCGGCTGTGTAATCTGCAGTCCGCCATTGTTTGAAGAACAAACTGCGGCATTTATCGACTCAGGTGGTGTCACGCCGACTGAACTATGAAAGTCGGTGCCTGGGCGTCGGGTCTGGGGGACGAGAATGTCTCCCGACAGGAAAATGCTCTTTTAGCACCTGCGATGGCTGCGGTGACCGCCGATCTCAGGAGACAGAGAAACACAGGAGATTTTAAAGAGCAGTCAGGAATCGATACTCCAAAGTGGCATGTGGCCGTCACAGGCCATTGTAATTAAGATAAGGGTCATGTTGCACAGAAATGTATTAAGAGCGTCGGTGTGTCTTGCTCTCATTTTTATGAATGACATTTTTCTAGCTTGTTGTTCTTTAAGCAAAAACTTAAAATATAAATATAATAAAAGTTAAGTAATGCCTCAAAGATAACAGACATGGACACACAGCCACAGAGCTCCAGTCGTGATCAGTGGGGTCTTACACGCAGCTACCTCATTGTTTTGCCTCAATGAACACAAACATCCACAATGTGTAACTGGCATTATGTTCTCTGTATGAACAGTAACCTTATATTTTAGAGACAGAGTTTCGTATCAGTTCAGTAAAGAAGCTCTTGTTACTAAAAGAACCTCTGAACCGACTCCAAATGTTAAAATGTTTAAGTGAAGAAGGCTCACTTCTCTTACCTGAACACACACGCGCACAGACAATAGAGTCTGGGCTTAATGCCTCTGCCCAGCCTTTATAATTAATTTTAATTTGGATCTATTGAATCAAGAGAAATAAATTAGATCGCTGGACACAAAGATGGTCCCTATACATCATCCATCTTTATATGAGAGAGAAAAGAGAGAGAGAGAGACAGCGAGCACTTTCACTGCTTCCTCAGAAGGATGCAAAACACATTGTACCTAGAGATCTTTATGGTCCTTTGAGTCGAGATGACACAAAGTTTTGTCAAGATTTTCATCACACTCTCCTAAGGGACCACACTTCCTAGCATTTCATTTATATCTAGGAATCCATTTCTAATGTTTGTCAAGATTCCCTGCACTTTCACTGCATTTAGTTTTACAAGACTCCTCTTTGAGATGCTTGCATTTTTTTGCGCCTACTGTACATTTATGAACAGAGAAACCTCTTTTAAGATGGGAAAAACAAATATATTTATAATATACAATATACAAATTATGTTTATAATGTTGTTAATTCCTGCACCGATCCGTCTGTCAATCTCCCGTTCCATCCTTCCCTCACTCGAGAACAAGACCCCCAGATACTTGAACTCCTCCACTTGAGGCAGGAACTCTCCACCTATCTGAAGTGAGCAAGCCACTTTTTTCCGGCTGAGAACCATGGCCTCAGATTTGGAGGTGCTGATTCTCATCCCAGCCGCTTCACACTCGGCTGCAAACCGTCCCAGTGCATGCTGAAGGTCCTGGTCTGATGGGGCCAGCACGATGACATCATCCGCAATGTTCATGAGTGAGGGAAGGATGGAACGGGAGATTGACTGACGGATCGGTGCAGCTTCTGCAGTAATGGTCTGTCGTGGTCTGTCGTGGTGAAGAAGGAGCTGAGCCGCAAGCCGAAGCTCTCGATTTACCGGTCAATCTACGTTCCTACTCTCACCTATGGTCATGAGCTGTGGGTCATGACCGAAAGGACAAGATACCGGATACAGGCGGCCGAAATGAGCTTTCTCCACAGGGTGGTTGGGCGATCCCTTAGAGATAGGGTGAGAAGCTCGGTCACTGGGGAGGAGATCAGAGTAGATCCACTGCTCCTCCACATCGAGAGGGGCCAGCTGAGGTGGCTAGGGGCTTCTTTTTTCCGGATGCCCCCTGGACGCCTTCCCGGGAAGGTGTTCCGGGCATGTCCCACCGGGAGAAAACCCCGGGGAAGACCTAGGACACGTTGGAGGGACTATGCCTCCCGGCTGGCCTGGGAACGCCTCGGTGTCCCCCCGGAAGAGCTGGAGGAAGTGTCTAGGGAGAGGGAAGTCTGGGCATCCCTGCTTAGACTGCTGCCCCCGCGACCCGGCCCCGGATAAGCGGAAGAAAATGGATGGATGGAATGGATGTTGTTAATTGTTTATTTAAAATATGTGTATAGTTTCATGGTCACTAATATTCTTTCCGTAGAATTTATAAACCCGACCAGCAAACTCGGAAGGGGCAAAAAATGTGATAGCAATTTATCACTTTCTTCATTCTTTTGGCCTGCACAAGTTTTTTGGATTTTGGTCGAATTTGAAAAAATATGTTGCCCTCATCACACGTTCACAATGCTCCAAGTCGTAATTAAACATCTAAAAGGATCTTTATTTTTCAACGTTTTCTGAGAGGTGCACACTACAAAGTCTCTACTAATACGAAGAGTATTAGGAGAAAGTCTCTCCAAATAAATACGCGTGTCCTTTGGATTTAAAACATGTAGGATTGAGCAAATAAACTGTGGGACTGATGTTACAAGAGTAATTAAGAGAGATAAAGTGCAGGACCTGATTAATGCGAGTTATAAGAGCTCTAAAAGGGTAAAAAAAAAAAGAGTTATTAAGAGCTTTCATAAAAAAGAAAGTTCAAAAAGCAGATCACATACAAGCAATTCAAAAGTAATCGGCGCGGCTCCTGATGACATAATGTCACTCGGTCACTGAAACCAAACTTTTCTGAAAACTTCTGCCAGGGTGAAGATTTTTAGAAACTCCGGATTCAGTGTTGTCGTGTAGACGGTGAAACCAGAGATTTGGGCCTATGACGTTGGAATGTGTGCCGTAATCTCCTTTGTCTGGCGTCTGACGTCAGATTCCAGACTTCTGATTTGCCAACTCTGCTTTATGGTTAGGGTTTTAAATCCACTTGTTGGTTTGGCAATCATTTGACAGCGCTTTATAGCATGTTTTTGCGTTTTCTTGTTGATGCGGGGTTTAAAACAAAGAAAGCAAAAACTATATAACATTATGATCACATGGGTGAACTGAGTAATACATATAAACGCCATTTCTCTTGATTCAAGACCATACTTGGCTCGTCCCTTTGAGCAATGCTTTTCATGGGTGCAAACATTACGTTTAGAACACGTGACTTTGGTTGGCCCAGAGACCCAAAAAGACAATGCTGTTAGCTGCTATCTTTATTCTGACTGGCTAAACGAATCCAGGTGCTGGAACAAAGACGTTTCAGACACTCGAGAGTAGACGCCTAAGACCCCCCCCCCATGGAAAAAAATTATTCAGATTTACACGATTCATAACAATGACCTATTTTTGATTCAAAACGGCAAATTTCGACAAAAAGCAGCTAGTTTGCAGGTATGATAAACATACTATGGAAAGGTATTTTATCATTATCAGTTTGAAGTCTCACCCTGGTGTAGCCATTTATTTTGGGTTCCCTTAAAGACTTGGCCTAGACAAAAGAAATGTTATGGGTGCCAAAACTGAAAACAGATTGCACTCACATATTTTACAATAGGCTTTTTATTTTATAAACTTCTGATTAGATCATTTTAGTCAAGTGATTCTAAAAATTTAAAGGGGAGTTTTTTCTACTTTAGCACAATGTAATATAAATCATAGGGATCCACAGAATGTGTCTGTGAAGTTTCAGCTCAAAATACACCACAGATCTTTTATTATACCATGCACTAATTGCCCAGTTTTGCATGTGACGAGAAACGCGCTGTTTTGGTGTGTGTGTATTTAAGTGTAAATGAGGTGCTAGTCTCCGCCCCCTTTTCAGCAGAAAAAGCAGCCAGGGGTGTGAGCCTCTGCTTCCAACGACAAAACAAGAAAGAAGGGTCACATAAAGCGAATGAGAAACAAGGTCTTGTCTTTAAACACGCTTTTTCTCTATAAGCAAACAGACTCCCAATATGATATACAAATTATTTTCTCTCCCTTTGTCTCTCTATGAAAGTGTACTGTATATGTTTGTGTAATATAATTAAAAATATATATATTGAAAAATTACAAAAAAGCCTTAACATTTAAAAAGAATCGGCTGATGGATTTCTAGGGTTTTGCGTATTTATGTATTAAACACATAAGTATTTATGAATATTTTAAATGAATTTTTTATGAATTTGTTTTATTTATAAACAAAAATATTTATGTAAAATTATTAGTGGTGGGCATAGATTATTATTTTTTAATCTAGATTAATCTTGGAATTAATCTAGATTAATCTAGAATAAAATGGCTCATTTGAATTCTGCCGAAGGCATTCAGAATATGTGTGCTACCCAAATAATGACTAAAAGTAAGTCTTTGAGAACGGGTGTCTGAAGCCAGGTGGCGCATTAGACCAGGGCCTCATCTCCTGTTTCCAAAATGCATCACAAACTGCTTGAGAAAGCTGTTCTATTATGATAATTGGTGATGAAAATAAATTATGTTCAATAAGATGTACTTGTGTTTACTTCCGCATTAGCTAAGGGATGCTTTGCTTTTAGGTGGTACTTGAGACTGGAAGAGCTCCTACAGTACATATACATTTAGTAATTTAGCAGACACTTTTATCCAAAGCAATTTACAAAGAGTTTAGGGAGCAACAAGCGATATGTCATACAGGAGCCATAATGCATTAGATCTCAATACAAAGTTACTGGTTTCAACTAAAGCTAGACCACTACCTGTTGAGAGAAAGTTTTTTTTTTTTAAACCAATTCCGCATTGCACAAGGTGCAAACAACCTTAGTCTTGTCGATGTTTCCATTGGGAAGCTTCTTAAAAATACATTTTCCCTGAAGCAACCCGGCGGCTTCAAAGCTGCATCCATGTTAGCACGTCACGTTTGATGTAGTAATTTCACAGTAACGTTCTGTTGTGTTCGGACCAAATGCGAATGGCGCGTAACGCGAGAGTGATTTACATGTTAAGTCAATGCAAAGACGCGATAGACCTACTTGCGGCGCGAATGAAGCCCTGGTCATGAGATGATGAGGTGGCGCGAATGATGCGAATGACGCGAATCACGCGAGTTGAAAAATCTCGTTCTCGCCCCGTACAGTGCAATTAAGCTAGGTATACATCCGCACTAAAATATTAAGGTGAAAGTCATCATAGCTTGCATAGTTAGACCCAGCCCCCAACCCAACTTTGAGAATAGATTAACGGCTACATTTTTTTTATCGCGCGATAAGAGTCTCACGTTAATTCAGCACGTTAACGCCGTTAACGGCCCACCACTAAAAATTATATATATATATATATATATATATATACACACAAGTGGTAGCATTTTAGGCTCCTGTCATCGTTTATATTTAATGTTTATACTCAGCAGACACTTTTACATCAAAGTAACTCAGTAAGGGCGTACATTATGAAAGGGGATAAAAAATGCAAAGCAGATAGCAAATACGAGTCAAGTGCTAAAGTTAAAACACGAAAACACTACAAGTGCCAACACAAATCTAGTGCAGATAAAGTGCTTAACGGAAAGTACATGAACGACTCTTAGGGTTCAAATGTGACTCTTTGTAGTTGAAGGGAAGTTATGATTTTGTCAGCAGGAAAGGTCAAAAGATTTCCGTAGTAAGTCAGTCAGCTGTAGTCAACAGTAGTGCAGGAATCAAATCTTAAAGGAGTTCACACAAAGATGAAAATATTGTCATTATTTACACACCCTCACGCAGTTCCATACCAGCACGGTATGATGAATTAACTTGAAAATATTGAAATACCTAAGGGTGAGTAAATGAAGGGTGAATCATGTTTTATTGGTGAGCTGTACCTTTAAGACAGGAGAAAATTCAAAATCCTTAATTTATGAAGGAAGAAGGAAGAGGGCAGGACACGACCAGATGTATCCAATAATTACCAAGACGATGCCCGCAGGGGTCAATAAAATAAAACCTTATGTATGTGTGTTTAACAATAATATAACCTTAATGTGTGTGTGTGAGTATGTGCATGGGATAATGGAGTGTAGTTTACACGTCAAATGTAGTTATTAGAGCTCCACATAAATATTGCATCAGTGAGTAGCGTAGAGGAAATTGTGTGTGTGTGTGTGCGTGTAGATAGATTGGTAGGTCTGGAGATACTGCATGTGCATCTCCCTCTGCGGCAACTCTCATTAAAATTGTAAAGTCATACACTGATGAGGGCACTTTAGAGTAACCCTCATGCACGCGCACACACACATATGAAAATATAAAATGAAATATCATTTATACAACATCATTATCACAATCTGGTTGACCTATAAAAATCTCTCCAACGTCTTGTATCTCATACCGTTCTCTGGCTCAGACTTGCGCTCCTGTTCCGTATCGGTGAGGGACAGAACCGAGTTCGCCCGGCTCGACAGGCAAGAACTGTGTTCCGACTTGACTTCCTGCATCCATAACCGCAAGGCGTGGTCGGGAGAGGCACCGCCCTCTGATTCAGGATCTGAGGCAACACCTGAAGACAAGCCCCCCGGGTATGCAAGCTCCTGATTGGCTGCGTGAAGCTCCGTCTGGAAATCAGGAAATGCAGTCTGGCAGGGGTCCTTAAAATCTAAGAAACCGAAAAGAAAGAGGTATACAGACATTTATTTTATCGAACACGCAAATCAAAGTTTTACAGATGCAAGCTAGTGGAATAGAGTTCAAAGCTGAACTTTCTGCAGAGATTTCCCGAGCCATACTGAGAAACCATTTTCTTCTCCCTTCAGAGATGAGGAATAGCTTGGAAAACAACTAATAAATATTTGACAAAAGGTATTTTGCTGTTAACAGCACAAAATGTGAAAACCATTTTAATTCCTTCAAGAATATCAGAGAGAGAAAGAGAAATGAGGGCTTACACACACTTGACGGTGTGCACTTGCGCTACTTCCCTCATTTGCACACTGATGAGCATAGATACTTTAAAAATCATGATTAGATTGGTAAATTTAGTCCCTAGATTTCTTTTGTTTGACTTATTAGTGATCCTTATTAGATCCATACCGATTACCTTTCATCTCATACAAGCACATATCTACATATGAATATACATTTTCTTGCTTTTCTTGTGTGTGAGACAGAAAGAGAAAGCAGCAAGCTCTTTACTTGAGTGTCCTCAAGCATTCTCTACTCCACCTCTCTGACTTCTGTCTCTGTGACGACCCCTCTCACCGCTCTCCCTGCTCTAATCATCTCAGTACTAATTGCCCACGATGCACTTCTCCGTCCTTCACTGAGAACATGACCCCCACGCTTCTTGGCCTGACCCACACACACATACGCACACTCAAACACACATCGTCTATGCGCAGACATAGATGGAAAAGTCAGGGTAGTAGGCTTGGGTGTCTGTTTTCATCTTTCTCTCTCTCTCCCCTCTACCAGTCGTTCCTTGTAAAGCTGTTTCCGTGGTAACAGGAATAGAATGTTTTGTTCAGCATGTAGCATTTGAATGATTCCATAGAGGAAACGAAAATCCTCACTGTAACCTGTTCGAAACGCTGGCGTGCGTTAATCACACGATGCATTAACATTACTCTCGTACCACACCAAACAGACAAAACACACAACAGGCATATGACAACTAATAAGTCAAACACAACAAACCTATAGAATAAAAACATACCAACTAATCAATACATATCCATTTATCTGGCTATCTATCAATCTATCCGCTAACAATAACATGAATGTTTTTAAAGGCAGGTGCAGAAGGTACAGCTATGCTCATCGGCGTGCTGTATGTGCTTGTTTATGTCGTTTAGATATGGGGAATTTCTTAATTAATGGAAATATTTTTCCCTCGAGACAAGTGGAGGGGCCTCCATGAATGTGGAATATCAAAGAGAGCAGAAAAAAGGGTGAAATACAAACAATATTTTACAATTTAAATTGTGTATCATTATTCAAAAGTGAAACACACAAAGAGCCCTTAATTATTTAATGGAAAAGTAGTGTTATAGTGTTTGATGTTCGGTGTGTGTGCGTGTGTGCATGTGTGTTGATGGATAATGTAAATTTTCAAAGTTTTCAAATAATTCTGTTTCTTATTAAATCACATCCCATATTTAATTAAGCAACTATCAAAGCAACAAACAAAATGTGCTGTCTCTAAAACTGTGATCTTTATTTCGTTATTTTACTTTTTATTTTACCTATTCATGGAATGTTTGCTTACAGCATGCTTACAATAACATGATTTTTCCTCATTCTCACAATCTGGTATAGATTTATGATTTTGCCCATCCATTGCTTGTTACTTATGCTAATTTAAATGTAGAAATGAAACAATAGAATAGGTAACACTTTAGAATGAGAGTTCATTTAAATCAAATCACTTTTATTGTCACTTCACCACGTGTGGTGAGTGAAAGTCTTGGGTGCGTACTCTATACAAAGTAGAATGCAGTTGGACAGACAACTGTATGACAAACAACTGTATGACTATAAAAACGCAAGTGAAAAAAGACAAAAAAGACAATATACATTATACACTTATGCACAGTACATACACAATATACACAAGATATACACATTAGACACTGAATATACAAATTAAATATGCACGTGTACACATGAACGTGTATGTATAAGGGATCAACCACATAGTGCACATAGTGCAAATATAGTTATTAATTAACATTAGTTAATACATAAACTAACATTTAACATTAATTTCAACATTAAAGGTCCAATGTGTCATTTTTGCAGGATCTATTGACAGAAATGCAATATAATATACATAACTATGTCTTCAGAGTGAATAAGACCTTTTTTATTACATTAGAGGGAGCTATTTCTATCTACATACACCGAGGCCCACGGGTCCTCTTGCATGGAATTCACCATGTTGTTTAGTAGCCCTAAACGGACAAACTGCTCTGCAAAGCGCATTTCTTTCGTATACGTTATCTCAATCAGCAAAGTAACAAAAACGTAACAATATCTTAGCCATAGGTTTTTTTAGTTAATTAAAAAAAACGACATAATTGTTTTTCTATCTTTTCTCTATCTTCTTTATCCATCAAATAGACTCTATTATGCATTATCAAATTTGTATTAAAACATTGTTTAGTCCCTTTCTTTTAATTAGTTCTAGAATATATAATTGAACACATCTTGATAATATCTTTATACATTTGTGATTGTTATTCTTATAATCCAGAATGAATTGTGCCCACTGATGACATTTGCCTGCCTGTGCAAACTGTGTGTTTTACCACTCAACTCACTAAAGGGCTTATGCAATTAAAAAAGCGGCACAGACAAAAAAATTCAATTTCTGTCTTGAATTAATGCGTGTCTTGTATGTGCGTAATTGTGAAGGACACAAGCTTCGATTTACAACTGTAATCCAGACACTTGAATCAACTTTTAATAATGCAAAAATTGTGTTTGACCAAACCGGACATCAGGAAACATGCATGGTGCTTTTCCATCCATTCATCGTCTATTGATGAATTTGTGTTGCATTGATCACTAGGAAGTTAACTAAACGTTTATCTTTATAAAAAAGCATGGCCAGTAATAGTGCAACGGTAGTTTGGTGAGTGAAGGGCAATCTACAACCTAATTTACATAGATAAGAGCTTTCACTGAAATTAAAACACAACATGTTAACCCAAATGCTTAAAATAATCAAACAGATCAAGTTATGTAAACTTAATTTGATAGAAAAAGGTCTACTTACTTAAAGAATTTAAGTTCCTGAAACACATTTTTACTTTTGAGTAAAGTATAATGATTATTTTTTATTAGCATTAATCTTTTATTTAAACTCAAACATGTTAAATTTATGTAATTAAAACATGTTAATTCAACATAATTGGTCGAGAACGATGTCCAATTCCCAGAATACTTTGCGTCAGACTGTATTAAGAGAGTATATTTGAAAATATGATTACTTCATGTATTTTCAGTAAAGTTAAAGACTTGTTACTCTTTAATGTTCACTTATTATGGATATTTTGAAGAGTTTGACATATTTTTCATTTTTGTTGTTACAGTTGTTTTGAAGAGTGGTGAATGTGAATTTAGGATGTGGGAGTCTACATGTAACCGGTAATCTCTAACATGTGACGTGTTACCAGTGGGCAATAACAGTGCAAATGCCAGTTTTTAGATCAGTCTCTTCTTCCTCATTTTGGGTTGCATAGGTCAAGGTGTATGATTTATGCACATTAAGACTAATAAAACTGTAAAATAAAGAAACTGAAAGAATTGAGTTTGGTTAACTTAAAAATACTTATTTGTACACTTAGAAAAGGAGTTGTGTGTACATAATTTCATGAGAAGGAAAAATGAAATATTTATGTCACAATTACAAAGATTTCTTAATTTCTTTAGTTTAACAGTAATCAAAATGTAAAAGTTTTGCTTACTTAAAACAAAGAACCAGTTTTAATGCTAAGATACAAAGTCTATTAAAACGGTTTAGGTCATACCTTTCTTTGGCAGCTCCAGGGGTTTCCTTCGGACTTTGTGGCTGTTGTAGGTGAACCTGCGGTCAGGCTCGTAATCTGTACGGATGTGCGGCTCTCTGTAGTGTTTATGATGAAGGTTTGTGCCATCCTCATCCTCATCCTCGGATGAGCTGGAGTAACTGAGCTCCAGGCCGGGGTGGGGCCGCGCCAAAGACTGGTACAGCTTCTCGTCCATCTCTGCTTTCTTTCACAATATCACACACTCTCACTAAACCGAAATACTCACTCAAAGCACACTGCACACACACGCAAAGAACAAAACAAAGAATAAAACGATGAAGTCGATGAAATGGAAAATAAACAACAGTAGTTCAAATCTACTCTAACTTTCATTTCATGGGGGCAATTTTTTAACACGATAGATGAAATAGCTTGAGAACAAACGGCTGCTTTGTAGAAATACACTTAAAGAGAGGCATAAAGGATGAATCAAAAACACTTTTTAAAACCTTGCCTTGTTTTACTGAAAGATTCATCGACCACCAAGAAAAGAGAGAAGGTCTCCGAGGACGAATGAAAGAGAAGATGGAGGGATAGATAGAACGATAGATGGAGAGTGTGATTAAGAGATAAAGAGATGCTGAGATAGAGGAAAAGGGAGGAGATAGAAGGGCGAATGACTAGGGGAAAAGGTAACAAACTCAAAAAAGTAAAGAGTGTTAATCAACTGTCCAGCAATGGAGCCAAACAAATAATGGAATTAACTTGCCGTCGATACACACTAGTCAATAGACATAAATACTTAATGTTGAATCTTTGCTTGCTGTAGTTTACACAAACAATCTTTACACGGACCACATGTTTTAATAAAATTATAATTTTTGTTGTTTGACTCTGTGAACTAGTGACAACATTTCTCCCAAATTCCAAATGAATATATAGTTTGTTATTTGCATTTATTTGCAGAAATTTGAAATGGAACAAATTGGTCAAAATAACATAAAAGATACCATGTTTACAGATCTTATATACTGCAAAGAAAGCATTTCATATTCATTTTCAAACTACACAATACTAATATTTTACTTGTATTTTAGGATTAGTTGAAAAATGAATATGATGGAATAGACTTGATTTTTCCTTTGCATTCTCTCAGTCTCATTGCTGTTGGGTCTTAATTAACTAATAAGGTTTGTTTCTGTTGTTTAATCAAGGCCCTTGAGGACAATCATTTTTTAATTAAATAAAAAGTTTCTTTGCGTTTAGTACTTTATAAAATAAATATACATTTAAAATAAGTAAACAAATATTCATTCTTATGTCAAGTGGTGGGTCTCAAATATTGTTGTAGACAATTGGGGGGGCCTTGGAAATTGTACATTTTACAAAAGCATCTGAGCGTCGATGGCTTTAAAGATGCAATTCCAGCCAGCTTTAGCATGACAGTCTCAATCAGTGTCTACACCCCAAGTGTAGCAAACATAGCATGCTTGCTGTGTAAACAGCATCGTTGATTATAATAGCACCCGTCTAGTTTTGTCACCCCATGATGCTTCCAGTAGACAAGGTGCAACAGTTACTGTGAAACTATTAACATGCAACAGAACAGCACACTGTCAGCAGGCCAAAACCCTCTCTGAAAGACCATGTCTTTAAATGTAAATCCATTTAAATAAAAAAGAGCTCCGGTAGCACTTAACTTGGTGTTTAGCCTTTTGCACTTAAAATGGAGTGAAGAAAACAACATGTTCTGCGCTTTTCTGTTCACTTCTGATCATGCAGAGTAATACTGAAACGCTATAATTCCCTATAAATGTCTTTAACTGTTAACATTCAAATAAGGCTTAATCCGTACATTAACTTTCTCTGTTAAGTCTGTATTGAACACAGACCTGAAATTGAATTGCGTCTTTAGTAATCACACATATCACTATAATGTTTATGTCAAATTAAAGGTGTTAAGTGTGTTAAACCAGCTTAATAGCGAAAACAAATTGATGTGTTTTTGTAGTATCACAATCCACATAAAAAAACTCTTACTTACTGTTTTCTGCACTTGGATTATGTGTAGTGATTAATAGGAAAATAATATTTAAGTCAGATAAGATAATGCTTAAATTGCCCTGTATCCTCTTAATCTTATTTACTGCTCCGGCATTGAGATCATCTCTCGCTCTCTCCAGAGAGCCCAGCTCCCTTTCAGTTCCCAGAATCTAAACGCTGACCGTGACCTTTCCATGACCCTTGTGCCTGAAAAGAACATTCAGCTTTCTGCAGAGCAGAGCACAGGTGGGGGAGAAAGAGGAGCGGAAAATGAGACGAGGTTAGATGGAAGTAAAAAAGAACGAGAAAAGATGCCGCTAAATCGAGATAAAAGGAATGAAAGAAGAGATGCCCATGCCCACAGACCGCCCACAGTCCCTGATGCTTATTGCACATAAAAACCGAAAACACTTTCTCGATCCATGTGCCAATCTGACTCTCATAAATAAGGACATATGGGTTTTTAACATACTGTACAGTCTCTACATATTGTTCACTAATTTAATAAACAGAATTATTTCCAAGACAGTCTATTATAATCACTGTAAGAAAATACACCAGACCTCTATAAATGCACCAGACCTTCTGCCGCAGTCAAAGGTCCGGCTACACAAGACTGGATGAAAGAGAACCAACAGACCGTACTGGGTGGAAAAGGAGTCAAACGAAGATGAAGACAGGGAGGGATGAGATATGAGAGGAGAAGGTTGTGAGCGGCGAGATGAAGAAATGAAGAAAGATAGAACGAGCTTGAGAAATGACCAGACAGGTTAAAGACGTCAGCAAGGTGGACAGGAGAGAGAGAAAAAGACACAAGTCGCCATCGTCTTGACGTTGATTAAACGGAAGTTAAATATTACCATCAAATGCTCATTACCCTGTATACTTCGTATTGCTCTGGTAATGAGTTACTAATTAGCTGACGCGGAAATGCGTGACATGACTAAGTGATGTGGGTGGGGAATGAGAGTTAAATCCCTGTCAGTCTCTGGCTGGCTGCCCACCTATTGGACGTCGTGCCAGAGCGTGTGCAAATTGGAGGCGACGGCGATTTGTAGACTGGAGGCACCGTCTTCGCGCGCAGACACAATTAATAGTCCATTAGTTAACAGTGGCGGCGATGAACTTTTATCAGTCTCTCTTGTTCTGTTTAGACTCCGCTTTGCCCTCTTGAGGCTGCAGAGATGTAAAGTCCAGCAATGAGATCCAACAGTGTCGCTTTCGGTTTTGATCAGAACTCATCTTATACGCCATCTAAAGAGGGCTCAGGGCCACTTAGGAAATCTGTGCAGGAATGAAAATACACACACGCACACACTTGAACCAGGCAGATGGGAAGAGTTCTTATGGGAGTGCTGAATAAGTCTTTGTAATCAGACGATTATGATGATTACAGTGTAGGAGAACAAACCGCCGAGAGGGGACACAAACATGGGCGCGAGCCCAAGCACGTGTGCATTGTGCTCTTAATTGGGTTTGCGCTCCCGACTACACAGTTTATATTCCGAGACGCTCTTCTCTTATCATTGGGCAACAAGCAATATTAAAGGTGCACTCGGTAAATTTTTCCTCATCAAAAAGGTTAAACACGTAATGAAATGATTATTACTTTGGAAGAATGTGTTTAAAATCATGTTCGCTCATGTGATATGCAGACTCGAGTCACATTGGTGGCACAATAAACGATTTTTATTTTAGATTAAGGAAGAGGATCCTCTTGTGTATAAGTCAAGAATACTCCAGGGTGAAAGTGTTTATTGATAATTGACTTTCTGACCCCCTTGTGATAAAAAAAGTTATATTTCTGCCCACTTTTTATGGCTCAGGATCAGACACGGGAAAAAAGTGAGGGAGGAAGAGGATCTGCGACCCGTTCGTTAGCTGTAAAACACGTCTTGTGTGTATCAGATTAAAGGGCAGAAAGATGGTTTCAGCTTGTTGAATAAATGCTCATATTTGACTTTGACACTCAGGGCGGCGGAGCTAACTGGGTCTGGATTGATTTTCATACCCGTGTTGATACACAACCGTGCATCTATGCGTCAAGCAGTCAATTTAGACGTATAGTCAGATTGGTTTATGTGTTGATGTTTCGACAGCTCAATGTACGGACGGATCGATGTATGGACAGTATTAACACTTGGTGTCGCTGAACTTTCCCCAACTAAACAAAGAGAAAATCGAAGGGATCTTAGTCAGGGATAAAGGGCAGAGAGAGAAACTGTCTACAATGCGGAAATCCTCACCTGAATACTAAGACCCGCATTAAAATCCTCCGTGTGTCATTGGACACAAACGTGTATTTTGAGGTCCGCATCAGGCGGCCACTTTTTATCAGCTGAGAAACGCAGTCAAAGGCTTTTTCTTTTCAGCAGATGCTGAGAGATTGATGTGTGTCTGGACCGCTGCGACGCTCTCCTGTCTGCTCTTCCCGAGAATGCCCGGCTAGACTACAAATTAATGCTGCGGCACGGCCGCTGACAGGAAGCAGAATGAAAGCACACATTACGGAGGTCTTAAAGTCCCTTCATTGGCCTCTCGTAAATTTTAGAATTGATTTCAAATTTCTGTTACCGGTGTTCGGATCCCTTAATGGCTTTCCACCTAAATCCATATCTAAAAGGCTTGTGAGGTTTCTTTCTAACGGGACTCCGTGGTCTTCTAACGCTGGTATCCCAGCAGTCTCTACCAAGACTATTGTGGCTGCCTGTAGCAAGGACTGCTACATACAGTGTGTTTAAACAAAATTGAATACAAAACTGTTTCTCCATTCAGACGGTTTATTACTAATTTATCATTTCTATTCATTCGCATTTGATCTAGCAATATTTCATATTTCCTTTGATCTATGCTCACATCTTCCTTTTCAACTGAATTTAAATCAGTCAATCACTAATTTTTACAAATAAGGTACTAATACAATTTTGACTGAATCTGAATTATGCTGTATTGAGTTAAATGCAAAATAGGCAGGTAGGGGCCACACCAATCACGTGCCACGCTAATGTCTCAAGATTTTAAAATATTGCCTTCCAAATATTGTCAACAATAACATTAGCATGATTTGACTGCTGGGAATCGTACAATATTACAGGCAGCCCATAGAGACATATCATATTCGCTCTCTCTCACACACACACATATTTGATGCCTCTACACACAGCAGATAATATTCATTCATCCATCTTCAGATTATCAGCGCAGACTTCCTGTGTGATTCTCTAAAATAGTCCCCCCCCCCCACACACACACAGCAAGACTTGACATTCTCCTATCCATCTCTCTCTAATGCCAGAGCCACTTCCTGCACTGAACGTTTCTGTCCCCCAACACACACGCACAAACACGCAAATTCTTTTGAGAAGAATCAGATCTGCAGCAGGAGAAAGCTCTTGCCCTGAGCAACTGCAAAGACGTGTCAAAAGTCCTGATACCACGAGAAATAAAAGCTGACAGCCCAACAGACAAACAAACAAACAAACGTATAGGCATGTACACACATGTACACACACTCGCAGTCCGTAAACATGAAAGTCAAGCACATGTCAGCTAAGAATATTTCTTGCTGGTGGCATTTCTCAGTGTTCCCAAAAAAGCAAACACACACACACATCTGCTCGTTTCTTTTTTCCTATGTAAACCTGAAGCTAGTCAGACATCTCTGGGGGTCATTTCTTACAAAGATCATCGCCATGGAGACCCGGGAGGGGTTAAGGAAAGGACGAAGATAATGCTCTTTTACAAAACATATATTCACATCAACATCACTTTTCACATTACTTTTTCTCGCTATCTCAACATATCACTGTAATTTCTCCTAGACTGTCCTCTTCTATTTATTTGGCTTGCCTGTAAATAACAACTCCTATAGACCACTTCACAAGATGTAACAACTAAACACTGGTCCAAAAGCTCTTCTGGTTACATTCATATTGATTAAATCTTAGAGATATTCGCTTAACATTTTGATTTGGTTATAAAGGTTATGTTGGTTGTATTTTGTTGCATTGTGGTAAAAAACAGAAACAGGAAGTTCTGGACCAAGCACTAATTAGTACCAAAGATCAGTAAGCACTAATCTGACAGGTTGACTTCAACTCAGTTTGTTTGAGTAAGGATTTGCCTTTTTATTGAACTGTACTTGGAACTCCAACACTAAAAAATAAACAAAACATAGTGTGATTGATAGCTCCAATAGTGAGTGGTTCTCCAACACTTTAAAGTGAAATAAAAATGTTTTTTTTTCAAGAAATATTGCAGCATTGATTGTAAATAGTTTTTCCCTGTGAGTCATTCTCTTTTCAAAATTTGTGTACCCTCATAATCATCTGTTAAATCGAAATCCTTTAGTGACAGTCCACCCTAAATTACGTATGTTAGACAGCTTGGGCAGAGCATCCGCTAACTCCTCCCTTTCAACTGTCTTTCTGCTTCCAGTTCCATTTAAAATGCAATAGCTGTTTTGATACATCCGATCAAATCACATAGAAGGACCAAAGCCACGACCACTACTTTTCAAATTCACAATTCCATTTCACCTGGAAATCCATCACACTACGGAAGTAAAATTGATCGCAACTTCCGGTTCACAGGGACTTTAAAACTTCTAGCTACGGGAGGCTAATCTTAAAACCTCAGACAGCACAAACCAGATCCATAAACCATGTACAGACTGTCTGATACTTGTCTACATTTCTAACTTCAATCTGATGGCTGGCTTTATACA